>NC_052048.2:51886871-52257496 GCF_903992535.2 Arvicola amphibius | reverse complement strand
CCTCAAAATGGAGAGTCCTAACATCAAAGATTCACAAATCATGTGGTCTCCGCTCCAAACCTTCACTTTTAATATTCTCTCAAATTAGTCTTCTCACAACACTGAGAGAAGTGGGAACTTGGAGCATTGTTACCACATCTTCACCTCCTCTTGGTCACAGAAGAAGGACAGTTCAACTCAAGCTTGAAAAATAACCTGTGACCCTTTCATGAAGTCAGCCAGGAATTTCAACTCCTGGACGAAATCTCCACCACTCACGTGGAGGTTGCCGTTTGTTTTCTAGTCCCTGGCCTTCGTGAGCTACATTTTCCGTTTTTGTCTTTTTTATGCAGTCACCCGTGATGGGCGGTGCTTGTGCTTCAACCTGAAGTACAAGCAGTCTTCTGAGAAAGTTATCCTAGGGGGAAATGGTGAGATAACAGGATAAGAACAGTGTGTTCGTCAGTTTTCCATCACTATTACAAAATACCTGAGCTAACCTACTGAGCAAGAAGAAAGGTTTATTTTAGCCCACAGCACCAAAGATTATACAGTCGATGACTCATTGGCATGATAGTGTCAGGACCCTGTGACAGAATACATGATAGGAGTGTGTGGCAGAGGAAGCCTGTTCACCTCGGGCTGGGATGTAAAAGAGAAAGCAGGAGATACTAGGGCTCCATGATCCCCTATGACCCTGTCCCCTAAATCTTCCTCATTGGTTGGGTCTTCTAAAGGCTTCAGCCCTTTCCTACCATGCCACAGACTGGAGTCCAACCCTTTATTGTGTAAGTCCCTGCAGAACACCTTCCTGAACCACACCTAATGAGATCCAAAAGGTAAGCACAGAGTTAAGTGTGAACTTTCATATGACCCCTAGGGAGCTAGGAACCTGATCAGTGGCTACTCCTGTCTGCCACTCAGCCAGGGAACTGGGCTTTACACTTTAGCACAGTTCTTGGCTATGACCTTCATGAAGGAACCTAATCTCTTAGGCACTTTTGAACTGACTTTCCATAGACCAGGAAGCTCTAGTAACCCTAGCAAGGAGAATTCTCTGGAGAGGGTCACAGGCCCAGCAAAAGGATGTACGCAGCTAGGTATTCTATACTGGTAGAGGGTGAAGGAGCACTCTGCAGTGCTCATCTCTGAGTTGGCTCCGTGCTGGATCTCTATGATTGCCAGTTTCAACAAGAGCATGTTTTCGTTCCAGGGAGAAAGGTTTTTTTTTTTTTTTTTTTTTTTTTTTTTTTTTTTTTTTTTTTTTTTTTTTTTTTTTTTTTTTCCAGAGGGAAGATCCTATTATGTGGAGAAGAAAGATAATGAACACACAAAATGATGCCAATAATATGTGGCTCCAACTGACTTGGCCTTGTCATATTTGATCTCAAGCACATTAAGTCAAATAAAGCACAAAAACATGCATTTAAAGAGGGAAGCTTGTGTTTGCTGAGAATTTGTTATGGACACTGGTTTTGCTAAAAGCTTTACTGAGGTATGATTACCAAACTACAAATGGCACACAGTTACACACAATCTGTTAAGTTCTCATATCCATATACGTTCATGAAGCCATCACCCCCAAGATAAAGTACATATCCAGCACCCCAAGAGTTCCCCATATCTCTTTGCAATCCGTTTTCAAGTAAGTCCTCACATGCACAATGTGGTTCCTGTAGGTTATTTATCATTTTCTGGAATTTTGTATAAATATGTGTATTCTTTTTCTGCCTGAAATAATTACTCTGAGGTTACTCTCTGCTGGCTTGTAAGCTAACAGTCCATTCCTTTCTATTATTCAGCAGCGGTGTTTTGTTGTTATTGTTGTTTCTTGTTTCTTGTTTTTTTTTTAATGTAAGATGATCCCATAGACTCATAGGAGAATATGAAATATGTCTTGAAAGCAAGAGCTGGCCCACTGAATGCTTCCACACATAACAATATAAATTCATTAGAAAGATATTGCCTTCAGGGTTCTGATCTAGAAACTGATGCCTAAGGAAGCCAGGGGTGAGCACACAGAGGCCACTGCAGCTGTGATCCAGGAGGCCCAGGCTTCCTTTCCAGCTGACAGCAAGACCAGATGTTGTCCACATGCTGCTGGTTTGCAGTCATGCAGGATACAAGAGTGAAGGGAGGCTAATGGCAGGGTTCTAGAAAGTATCCAAGGCTAGACAACCCCTTGTCAGAGTTAGATTGCTTTTATGGAGCTCATGAATGGGCTAGGCATGAAAGTGTGAAAGTGAAGCCTCAGTCTCGGTGGAGACTTCAGGGACTCGGAGATGCCAGATACATAGCAAATTGTCCAAGGAAAGTTGGAGACAGTGAGTGGAGCTAAACCAAGAAGGAGAGAGGCCATTTGAGCTGCCGACAACAAACAGAGAAAGATGGAGTTACCCAAGCCCATTGTGATGATGACATCCCAAGCCCTAGATGGCAGACACCAAGCTAAGGGGTCGTGTTTGCCCTGCTGAGTTTCAGTCTTGCTTTGGTTCCATCTTGACTTACTGTGTTCACATTGTTCCTCTTGGGAATGGGGAGGTAGCTTCTATACCAGTGACTATTGCCTGCCCTCTCCACCCCAAGTGCAGAGCTCACAGCTGAGAAATTGCCTTGAGCCTGGACTTGGTTGCTTGTTTTAAACAGTGCTGAAACGGTTAAGATTGTAAGGAGTTTGGAAATTGGGCTAAATGTATTTCGTCTAATGAGATGGCCATGAGCTTGTGCGGTGAGAGGTGGAAGAGCATCATTTAAGTGTAGAAGGCACCTGAGAAGGTTGTGTCTGGACACTTGCTTCCCAGCAGGCAGCTGATTTGGGAGGCTGTTCAACCTGTAGGCATAGGTAGCAGGTTTTCTCCTTAACACAGTCTATGCTGTTTTCTAATATCATGATCTTTCTTAGAGCGAGTCTTACCACAAATTGGGCCCTTATTAATTGATGGATATCTACTCTAATGAGTACAGTTTACATACTTAGAAAAAAACATTTCCCATTTTTTTTTTAAGTTAAAAGCCTTTTTTTGCAGTCTTGGTACTTCCTTCATGCCACAACTGGAAAATTTCTCACTGACTTCTCACTTTCCTCTTTAAAGTAATTGAGAGAAAACAATTCGATAGATATTTCCTGGCAAATTTCTGGCTTTTAGTCAATTTTACCCCTACTGTAGTAAATCACTTAATGTGGGATTCCCCTCTGTATGCTCTGAATATGTTTTATTACCATTGGCTAATAAAGGAGCTGCTTTGGCCTATGGCAGGGCAGAATATAGCAAGGCAGAAAAGCCAAGCAGAGATAGAGAAGGAAAAAAGGTGGAATCAGGAGATGCCATGTAGCTGCAGAAGGAGAAAGATGCTGAAACCTTACCAGTAGGCCACAGCCTCATGGTGATATATAGATTAATAGAAATAGGTAAATATAAGATGTAAGAGCTATCTAGAAAAACACCTAAGCCGTTGGCTAAACAGTGTTGTAATTAATAGAGTTTCTGTCTGATTATTCGGGTCTGAGCAGTTGGGAAACGAACAAGCAATCTCCATCTACAATCACTTGTCCATTTCAATATTGAGCCAAACAACCAACAGCTTAAGAAATTAACTCAAATGTGCACCATATTTATTTGTAACAGAACAAAATCAGAATTAGCATTAGATCAAAGCATTAGGAATTTCAGGAGCTTTTAAGATGCAAAGCTTTCTGTCTAACTTCTTAGGAAGCTCCACTGCACATATTTTGGAACCTTAACTTTCTAAACTGAGTTCAATTTATACTTAAAGAAAGTTGTCTCACCTACCTAAGCCAGTTGTTGACTGAGGTTTTTGTCCCACCTGGTCTTGAAGCTGTTAAGTCCCAAAGAATCACACAGAGGTCTACATTAATAATAAACTGATTGGTCCATTAGCTCAGGATTTTTATTAACTAATTCTTATATCTTACATTAGCCCATAATTCTTGTCTGAGTTAGCCATATGGCTCAGTACCTTATAAGGTGAGGCAGTCACATCTTGCTTCCTCTGCATCTGGGCCACGACTGAGGACTGCAGAAACCTCTTCCCATAATTCTCCTGTTCTCATTGCCCTGTCTATACTTCCTGCTTGGCTGCCAGTCAATCAGCATTTATTGAACAAATACAAGAAACAAATGTTTACAAGATAAAACCATTGTCCCACAGCAGCCAGTTTTGTATCAAATCTGAATTCCAAGCTTCAAGATCTAAAGTCACTCAAGCAGGATGGTGTTTATCGGAATCTTGTTGGTATAAAGTCACATGGAAAGATCCCTAAGAAAATGGTCTGAAAGGTTTTATCTATAATACAAAAACATGGAACAGTGAGGCCTGAGGAGCCAGAAGTCAGGAGCCAGGGTCCAGGGTCCAGCTCTGCCCAGGCTGGCTTGTCTGGATACTGTTAGATTCTGCCTCTTTCTCCTAAGAGTTCCTGCCTCTTGGAGTTGCTGGCATCTCTTGGATTCTGTCTGCCTAAGACTGCCTGCATGTGGGAGCAGGCTTGGTCAGCATACAGGACAGGATGAAATTCTTAGAAAGCCCCTGCTCTCAGAATCAGTAGCAGAAAGTGGGTAGGTTATACTCCAACTCATTTGGCCCTTGGTTGGAATAACCCTTACCAGTTGGCCCTTGGGTGGAATAACCCTTACCCAGTAGACTATCTCAGCCCACCCAGGCTGTCTTCAAATTCACTCTGCAGCTAAGGATGACTTTGAATTCTAATTCTCCCAAAGTCACTTCCTGAGTGCTGGGATTATTGGTGTGTACTAGCATACCCAGTTATAACGCCACTACAGTAAGGCTGGGGTTCAAACATAGAACTACATCCCCAAGCCCTGGAACGATGATTCTGAAGCTGTTCTGTGTAGCTTCTCAGCGTTCCCCCGGGGTCCAAGCAGTGTGCTATTATATATACCAGTAGAGAGACTGATGATTGACCCTTCATGGCCATCTTTCCTTTGTCTGTCTCCCTTCTCCATCTGGAGTGTTTCCTGGAATCCTTTCCCAATGACCACATTGCACTAAAAGCCTTGTCTCATAAGCTTCTTACAGGCAGATCCCAACGAAGATACTAATTTGACTAGTAGCATCCAGCAATCACTGTTGTTTGTGTATACCATATCAGATTTAATAATTCATACACATTAACTTACTAGTGTCTCATAATACATGTAGAAGTAGGTATATTTGTTTCCACTTGATTCAAGAAGAAACTGAAGTCTTTAAAAAGGCAAGACACATATCCAAGTTCAGGTTGGCAATAGATCTGAATGTACATCAGACTTATGTTTTATACATTCTTAAAGTTCATACATAAACCCCCTAAGGTCTGCGGGTATGCAAAAGTAACCTAAGTTCACTAGGTAGTACTATTTAAAGTTGGTTTCGTATAGCCCAGACCGAACATAAATTTACTATGTAGCCAAATATGACCTTAGGTTTCTGGTCCTCTTGCTTCCCTTCCCAGTGGGATACTGAAATTACTGACCTGAACTATCACACTTGGTTTGTGAGGTGCTGGGAATCAAACTCAGGGCTTTGTATATTCCAGGCAAGTACTCTACCAACTCAGTTATCCCCCAGGCCACCCATAACCTTTCCTTAGCTCTTTAACAATATCTAGGAGACAGAAGGGTGTATTGTATTTACCATCCCAAACTAGCAAACTACCACGGCTTTTTTTTTTTTTTTTATTGATGGTTACCCTTATGAAGCTCTGACACACAGTTTAGAATTGACATTATTTTTCCTAACTGTGTTTGTGAAAATAATAGCAAAATAACATTCGTGCTTGAACAAGAGTAATATCTACCATTTACTACAGCCTCATTAATGGTATACTGATGAAATTACTAGTGGCGAACATTCTCACTTGTATCTCTCATTATTGAGGAAGGAGATTCAAGCAGTTCCCAATGTATTTTTTAATATGATAACACACACACTATTTTCCTTGTTATTGAATGTATGCAATCTGTCTAGAAGAGTGGGTTACGTTTCTTATTCTCTGGCTTTTATTCCTCCCCCATCCATATGTCAGAGAGGAGTCTTAATCACTAAAGGACCATTTGTATAATAAAAGTGATCTGTGGGACTCCATCAGCGTGCAGCATGGGTAGATGATCTGAACCCGTTTAACACATTGCTCCAGAAATGGATTTCAATGTGCACAGAAGTTTCAATAAATTGTTTTGTGTCCCCGAAGACCTGCAGATGCCTCATGGGATACATCGTAATGCATCCATGCAGAGAGGATTTTGTGCATGAGTAATGTATTCTCTGCACTTTTCTCCTCTCTGTTAATACTTGATGACATTAAATAATACGATCATGCTGCTTCTCTTCTCTTTTTAGAAAACATGCCCAGCATGAGTCTCAATCTAAAGTTTTCAGAGCGTCTCAAATTTCAGCATCAAGTTACTAGTTGAGAATTTAAAAGTACAACAAAGATGAGATCATACTATAGCTTTAACTTACATAGTTATTAAAACTGTACCCATTTTGTTGAGGAGTAAACTGGGGCTTGGAAAGGGTCAATGCTTCCCTAGTCGTCAAAAAAATAACTGCCTCACTTAAAAGGTATCCGTAAGATTTGATTTTTTAATGCTTTTTCAGGCATTTCTATTTTGCTTTTCCCTGCAGGGTTATCTCCAAGGCATAGGTCTTGATCCAAAGGTGGCAAGTACTTTGTATTTTATACTATGTGTTCACAGATACTTTCATTGTACTTCCCTCGAAGTAACAAGAACATGAGTTAGTGGTGACATCTCAATCAACAGTGACCAGGTCAGTGCCTTCCAATTGTCCAGGTTTTTGTGTAGGTAATTTAGAAGGGCTTGGGAAAGCTTGGTCTATGTATGTGGAACCTCACTTCTAGATTTATCGGGCTCTGATATCGTGGATGAAAGATGCACTAAACATGAATTAGCTATTGTGGGAAGCAGAAATGAGCATTCTTTCCTGTAAATTATAATGGAAATGTTTTCAATCTAAGATGTTATATTAGTGAAAGGGTGATTGTTTAGAAAACAGAGCATGTAGCTCTGTCCTCAAATAGAGACCTTTCTGGTAGAGAAAAGAGAGCTGCTCACAGGACTCAGGGAGTTCAGAAAACAAAAACAAAATCAAGATTCACAAGACCCTGTGCCAAGGGAATGGGGAATCTTGGTGGTGCCTCCTACAAGTTGGGCACATAGGTCCCGGGATGCAGCTTTTCTGAGCAGTCCTTGAAGCTAAGGTGGGTTTTTCATTGATACAGCTGCCTCTGAATCACCCACGCTCCTGTAGTGCCACGGACCGGCTCAGGAGAGCAACTCAGACTGTGGGAGAAGCAGGGTCTTGGTAACAGGAAGGCACAAGTTCGGCGAATGACAGACAGACACAACACACAAGAGAGTGGTTGGAATCTGCTGCGATTTTACTGAATTCATGTTTTCATTATATAGTATTCAAACAAAGAACAAATCAGAAGGTTATGTATCACTGATTGGCACAGTATGAAAGCTTCTTTTAGTCACATCAACGATATTTAAGAAAAGTATATTATCAGGGACAGGTGTTAGACATAAAGCATCCTTAGAAGAGGAAATCTTGTCCTTGGGAACGTAAACCTCAGACAAGTAGTTTCATCTTATGAATAGAAAGTTTCTGTCTCATTATTGCTATCATGGCCTTTCCTCTTTCTAGCCCTTTCTTTATCTCATCTAGTGACCAAATATGCCTAATCAGTTCTCTGTACCTGTTGAAATTTACTTTTTAGTACCTTTTGATGCAGCAGACACCATGGGGGTTGGGATCTAGTAAGCCTATCCATAAAGTTAAAAGTATAATATAACACTCTTTGTCCATCAACATTAACCCATCTATTCCCTTGCTCATCATACACCCCGTGTATGACAAAGGTTCTGCTGTAGTCCTATACATTCCCATACTGTGATTCCCTATCTCAGCTATTCCTGAAGAGAATGATACTTGTCTCGTATATATAAAGACTATCATTATTATGAAAGAGATTGTGCAAAGCTCATATCCTGCATAGCCAGCTAATCGAGAAACCTGTCTATGCCCCAAGGACGGCCAATACCAGGCTGTCTGCCATTGACCTCCAGGAAGCCTAATCCCATGGGATACGTAGCTCCCATCTGGCATAATGACATATGTCATGCCACACAGACAACACTGGAGTTGGTGTGGCCCTGTAGGCACCCCAATAATCTCCCCGGATCACTCTCTTAGACTTGGGGGAAAGCATTTCTTTGGTCTCTTGTAAGTGCCCCATCTGGAGTGAGCAGGCATTTGTTTATATCTCCCCAGGAAAAGTCACGTGATGCGTATGTGCACTATGGTAATTAGTGTACCATTTCTGTAGTTGTCCATGAAATTTCACATGAAAAAGGGACAGCAAAGAGCCAATGTGTGTTTTTAGATCTCTTGTTGGATGTTTAACCTGTATCAGTCATAGTCTAAAGTGTAGCTTTGACTGTAGTTTGACCCAGCACTGAAAAGCAGATAAGAATATTCCACACATTTTTTTTAAACCAAAGCCCTACAGAAGCTGAAGCCACCAGAATGGAGGAAGGTGCAGATTCAAATTCTGGACTCTTACTTTACAAGCTCTTCCACTCCCAGATACCCAAAAAAACAGTGGTACAAGACAGTAGCTTAAAGATAGAACACAGGGAATTTCAGGGATACTAAACTAATCTGGCTAACACTATGTTGAATGAAAGCAATCTAGTTTCTTTATTAGAGGATTTCTTGATGCCGGTTCACGTTAACTCAAAAGCTGCAGGACCCAAACTCTAGTGCAGTCTTCCTATAAAATGTCCTCTCCTTAACTTGCATAGTGGTAAGGCACGTAAGCACAGGGGAGATTTAGTAACCCGGGACTACATGTGCCTTGAGCTATACACACGGCTCTTTCCCAACAAAATGCTTAGCAATGTGGCACCTGCATCAAGCTCCAAGCACACACACACCTCTCTCCCCACACAGTTGAACATTCTGACCTAGAGCTCCCTAGCAACCCTTAGTAACACATCTTAAAATGTATCAGAGTGTTAGGGGGCAACAGACTGATCCAGTTTGAAATGGTTTTGGGTGTGTCCGAGTAATATAATCTGTGTTCTCTGAGTGAATCCCTATTTGGCATCTGATACCAATGCATGATTGAAGAAAGAGCACATGCAGTGAAGAAATGCCTAGAAACCCATGCTTGTCAATCAAACAGGAAACCACCCATGCCTTGCCCCCTAGCAACCAACTGTCCTTCCTCTTGGACACATACAAGAAAGTCGCAAACAGTAACCAGGTGCTCAGAGTCTGCAATTGACTCCTGGTATGTCCCCTTGTTATTTTCATTTTGATTCTGAGTAAAATCCTTCTCCATGCTGCTTTTTGTAAGTTCTTCTTTAGTTCTTTGGACAAGATGCCCAAGAACCTGGCACACAGTCCAAAGATCACTAGCTATGGTGATACACATTGGCCAATCTTGGCACTTGGGAGGCAGAGGAGGCAGACGCAGTAAGATTGCTGCAAGTTTGGAGCTAGCCTGAGCTGCACAGTGAGACCCTGTCTGATCTAGTTAATATTAATTGTCAACTTGACACAGCATAGAACCATCTGGAAGCATGTTTAATTGAGTATTCATATTTATCAGGTTGGTCACTGGACATGTCTGTGAAGGATTATTCTAGTAGTTAATGGAGGATGACCCTGACCGCTGTGCACTTTCTGGTCTTTAGGCAGATAGTACTAGGCCATGGAAGGAAGTTTATTAAGCATGGAATAGGGAGCTGGTAAGCAGTATTCTTTCATAGTTTCCACCTTTAAGTTTCTGCCCCAGCTTCCCTCACTGATGAACAATGATCTTGAAGTGTAGACCAAATAAGTCCTTTTGTTCTCTAAGCTGCAATTTTGCTCTGACTGTTTTTTCCACAGCAACAGAAAGGAAACTATAACACTGTCCCTTTTAAAACATGTTTTTATTTTTACTTATTATATTTTATGTGTGTGATTGCTTTGCCTGTGTGTATGTTTGTGCACATGTGTGTACCTGGTGTCCAGGGAGGTCAGAAGAGAGGGTTGATCCCCCTGAACTGAGTTACAGGTGGTTGTGGGCTGCCATATGGGTGCTGGGAATTAAACTCAGGTCCTCAACTAGAGTAACAGGTGCTCTTAACCACTGAGCCATGTAGAAGGAGCAGAACTTAGATAGGCGGAGTAGACCGAACAGAATGCTGGGAGAAAGAAAGCAGAGTCAGGCTTAGGCAGACACCATAGCTCTCCTCTCCGAGATGGACGCAGGTTAAGATCTTTCCCGGTAAGCCACCACCTCTTGGTGCTACACAGATTACTAAATATGGGTTAAATCAAGATGTGAAAATTAGCCAATAAGAGGCTGAAACTAATGGGCCAGGCAGGTTTTAAATGAATACAGTTTCCGTGTAATTATTTTGGGTAAAGCTAGCCGGCGGTCGGGAGCCAGGTGGCGGGAAGCAGCCAGCAGCTCCTTCTACAGAGCCATCTCTCTAGTCGCTTTTAATACTATCTTATTTTTTTCTTCCCCTTGAGGGAGGAAGGATGGAATCTGTGAAATGGGCATAATGTCAATCCTGGAGGGTTTTGTCCAGGATTTGTCATTATTAAGCCAAATAACTAGCAACTTACAAAGTCTACAAAAATGTGCACCATATTCATTAGTATTAGACCAAAATCAGAACTGATATTATATCACAGCATTCCAAATTTCAAGGAATTTTTAAGATGCAAAACCGTCTAGCTTCTTAGGAAGTAATAGACAAAGACAGACTTGGCAATGATTTCAGGGGAGGAAAAGTGATGGCTCTCAAGCCAGTTAACTGCATTAAAGAACCTCAATTCATTCTCCGTGAGGAACTGAATTCAGTCAGCAAATGTGCAAGCTTGGAAGAGGACCCTGAGGGCCAGAGAACAGAGATTAGTCAGCACCCCAGTTCCACCACTGTGAGGCCCAGAGCCCAGCATCCAGCTATGCCTCACTTAGCTGACATCTGGATGCTGGTGTGTGGTTGTAATGATAGACTTCAAAAGGCTGATGTGGGAGGGTTGCAGTGAAGTTTCTAGACCAGCTTGGACTATATAAATACACTGTTTCACAAAAAGCATAAGGCCTGGAGGGATGAAGAGATTTATATTTTCTCCTTTCTGACTGGTTTTGATGCAGAAAATCTGGAATTTTTTGGACTTGGGTCTGGGCTACCACTGGCTTTCTCAAGTCTTCACCTTGCTTATTGAGGATGTCTCAGTCTCCATAGGAGACAGTTTGCCTCCTTTCCTTTCCTTTCCTTTCCTTTCCTTTCCTTTCCTTTCCTTTCCTTTCCTTTCCTTTCCTTTCCTTTCCTTTCCTTTCCTCTCCTCTCCTTTCTTTCCTCTCCTCTCCTCTCCCCTCCCCTCCTCTCCTCTCCTTTCTTTCCTCTCCTCTCCTCTCCCCTCCCCTCCTCTCCTCTCCCCTCCCCTCCTCTCCTCTTCTCTCCTCTCCTCTCTTCCCCTCCCCTCCCCTCCCCTCCCTTCCCCTCCCCTCCCTTCCCCTCCCCTCCCTTCCTCTCCTCTCCTGTCTTCTCCTCTTCTCTCCTTTCTCTCCCCTCCTCTCCCCTCCTCTCCTCTCCTCTCCTCTCCTCTCCTCTCCTCTCCTCTCCTCTCCTCTCCTCTCCTCCCCTCCCCTCCCCTCCCCTTCCCTTCCTTTCCCTTTCCTTTTCTCTTATTTTCTTTTCTTATTAAAATAGAGTCTCATCCATCCCAGATGTGCCTCAAATTCCCCGTGTGACTGAGGGTGACTTTGAATTTCTAATACCCCCTTTTTTATTACCCAAAGGTTTGAATTACAGTCATGAATCACCATGCCTGATTTGTGTGGTGCTTAGGATCAAACTCAGGGCCACATGCATGTAAAGTGAACACTCTACTGACAGAATATCCTCAGCCCCCAATTTCTTATAGTAAATCTGTGTGTACATGTTTCTGCATGCATACACATGAATATGTAAAATTGCCTTCTAAATGTTTATTTTTATACTCATGCATTTGTGTTGCCCTCAGCCTTGGTCAGAAAAGCTTATTTCTGTAGTGGGAAGTGGTTAATGTAGACACTTATAACTGGCCAAAGTACTGAGAGTGATTGTGTGTGTTCAGTGGACATCTTTATTAACATCCTTCCCTCATTCCCCTCCACACCCCATCCCCTCCATCCTCTCCATCCCCTCTATCTCCTTTATCCCCTCCACCTCCTCCATCCCCTCCACCCCTCCATTCCCTTTATCCTCTCCACCCTCTCCTTCCTCTTCATCCCCTCCACCCCCTCCACCCCTTATCCCCTCCACCCCCTCCATCCTCTCCATCCCCTCTATCTCCTCCACTCCCTCCACCCCTCCATCCCCTTTATCCTCTCCATCCTCTCTATCCTTTCCATCCCCTCCATTCCTTCCACACCCTCCATCCCATTCATCCCCCTCAAGACAGGGAACATTGTTAAAGGAGGGGAAGAAAGAATGCCATAGCTGGAGGATGGGGAAGATATGGATAAAGATTATTCTTCTAGACATGATATGGCTTTTGCCCACATAAATGCACAACAGCTCTGGTTACTTGCCGCCCAGCAAGAATGAGGAGATACTCACAATATCCCACACATGGCTAAAGAATTAGGGCAGTTGAAGGTTACCAGAGGATGGGCAGTCATTTTGGGGGAGGGTGTGACCACTAATGGGTTGTCTATGCTTAAGTAGATAATTCTACACTCATGAACATACAGGCAACAAATTCCCCGTGTGACTGAGGGTGACTTTGAATATCTAATACTTTCATTTCTATCGCCCAAAGGTTAGAATTACAGTCATGAACCACCATTCCTGGTTTGTGTGGTGCTTAGGATCAAACTCAGGGCCACATGCATGCAAGGTGAACACTCTACCAACAGAATATCCTCAGTCTCCAGACAGTTTCTCAGGGGGTTATTTATGCTCAGGGGGTTAGTAAACAAATAAAGTAATTTTTTAAAAGGTGGGGAGGGTCTCATTATAGGTCATCCAATAAAAAGTACATTTCTTTTTTTAATTAACTAAAGATTTTCATTTATTTTACATCCTGACAGCAGTTTCCTCTCCCCCCTCTCCTCCTATTTCCTCCCTCTGCCTCCCCTTTGCACTCCCAACTACCTCTCCTCTTTTTCTGTTCAGAAAGGGGCAGACCTCTCATGGGTGTTAAGTTGAAGTAGGACCATGCTCCTCCCTTTGAAAAAACACATTTCTAATATGACAAGTTTCTAAACCTTCTGAATGAAAATTCTGAATGAAAATTCAAAAAGTCAAATATGATCTCCTGATTCTATACATTGATTATTTAACTTGTGCTTAAGACTGTGCTCAATTCTGTTGGGGGAGGGGAACTGCCACCCTCCAAAATTTGATCATGGTCCGGTATCACTCCCTGTCCCTCATTCATTCCACAAAGAACAATTGTCCAATTATCCTTTTCTTGCCAATTGGCCTGCATTCAGGAGAGGTACTCAGATCAACCTCTTCACCTGTGACTGGCACTGTCAATCACACTTCTAATAAAGGATCAATTTCCTGTCTTCTTCTTTTTTAAAAAAATACAGTTTTATTAATGTGTTCATCAAAAATAAGAAAATAAGAAAAGAGAAGAACTCCCGACTGGCCCTCATTTTTGGGGTGGGGGTTAGGGGGAACAACTGCAGCTCTAATGGAAACTCTTTCATGTTTCAGAATTCCATTCACATTGTGAGCATCCTAGTCTGGAACAGGAGATGTCTGTTGTTTCTTGTACTTTTGTTCCATCCCATTCAGCCAATGTGCTGAGGTCTTGGGACAAAACAGGCAGCCATACCGGGCGATCCTAACCACTGCTAAGGTCTCCCTTTGGCCCTCTCCTCTTCCTCCTCTGCAGTGGGAGGAGGATCCCTTGACCTTGCAGGTGAGGAAGGGGAACTGTGTTCCCAGAACACATATGGCATGCCTGGAAATGACAACAACCTTCTTCCCTCAATCCTTCAAAATGTACCTCAGAGATCATAATCAAGTGGGGGGGGGGTTCCTTGGGTTGACTACTATACAGATGAGTTCTGTGAACTTCCCACAGGGCCTGGATTTTATATTTCAAGTTAAATTTGAATTATTTAAAAGAGAGGCATGTCACACATACTGACGTTCCTTGCTTCTCTTGTACCCCATCTGCCTGGCCTATTCACATTCCCTGAATGATCTTTCAAAGCAACTTGAGTTTCTAACCACAGTCCATCATGGAAGAAGAAGGCAGGTTCTGAGAGAACACATATTAATCTTTAGGGAAAACAGAAAAGATAACATAATTTCATCTATGTAGTTAAAGGCAACAAACGTCATATTTCAAAATACTTTGTAAGTCACACATGAAAAGAAGATAAAAAAGCAAAGTCCCCATAGATGATAACTAGCCACGTATTCCAGAGCCCTGTCGCCTCATCTTTGGAAGCAGCAGGTCTTCACAGTGACATTCTAGACTGTTCATCATGCGACAGGCTTCTCAGCCTTATCTCCACCTTAGTCTCTGGTGTCTTGCTTTGTCTTCATCTGCCTTGCTCGCTTTGTTCAAAAAGATTTCTCTCATTATTGTCCCTCCTTTCAACATCCCTCCTACTGATTTCTGCCATCAGGAGCCTAATTATCCTTCAAGGAGCACCTCAAACTTTATCTTCGTACGCATTTACAAAAGGCTCCTGTCACGTCAGACATCTGCTTCTCAACCAGCCTTTAACCAAAGGCCTCCCTCAAGAATCCCAGGCTGTCTCTCCTTCCCGCCCTCTTCTGGATAACCTTGTTGATGATTACAGGTTCAGCCCTGACTTTTTATGCAGACAGATCACAGCTGTACATGTCTAGCCATGTAAGACCCACATATTTAACGGCTTTCTTTTGACATCACCTTTCCAGGTATCTCAAAGATACGCCAAGTTGAACATGACTTAACTGATGGTCTTTCTTGGCTAAACTGGAACATTTTTCTCAAGGATGGCACTGCCACTCGTTCATCCTGATAGCGAGTCAGACACGTGGTGGCAATATGGATGTTCTGCCTTCCTTTATTTTTCTTACAGAGCTTCATAAGTGAGGCTTTTATAAAAGGAGGGGCCCAAGCAAGTCTTCTCAAGAATGTTGTTCACTGGACTTTTGAGCTTCTGTAATTTGTGGCATTTTGGTTTCCTTCACAGTTTATTATTGTTATTTCTGTTGTTGTTTTGTGTTTTGTTCTTTGAGGCAGAGTCTCAGGTAGCCTGGACTGGACTCAACTCTGTAGATGAGGATGACCTTGAACTTCTGATTCTCCAGCCTCCACCTCCTAAGTGATGCTGAGATTATGTGGGTATAATAGCAATCTGGTTTGTGCAATTCTGCTGATCAAATCCAGGACCTTGTGCCTGGTAGACAGACACTGTACCCACTGAGACACATCCCCAGCCCTCTGCACAGTTTTTGTAAAGTGGCATTCATTGACTATGAGGTATTGACAGTTTGAATAGAATTGATCTGTCTGAGAGGGAACTTACTTGGTCTGTGACAATGCTGTAATGATTCTTCCCAGGGTAAATGTCACCACATGAAGACCTGTTTGAGTACTCACCTATTATTCCTGGGTCCCACACTCTATCTTTGGGAACTCAGTCAAACTAATCTGGGTTCTCCTTCTAAATAAATCTAATCTAACAAAAATTCGTTTTTAGGAAAACTAGACCTTTCGCTTAGCTTACAAAGTAGTGGGTTTCTATAAGACTTCGTCATATGTCTTTAATTTTAGCAAATTCACCCCTAGCCCATCCTGTCTCGTATCCCCGCTTAAACCTTTGATTCTCAGTATTGCCCCCACCCTCTTTCATATCATATGTGTTATACTATACTCTACCCCATTAAGGCCTTTTTCTCGTTCTTGTTTCATGGACCCTTTCTAACTTCTTGATATCCACAGCTACATCAAGTCAAACATGAATCTAAAAGTTCAAAGTTGGATGATCCACAAGGGAGAGAAGATGTGGCATTTGCCTTTCTGGATCTGGGTTATCTCAGCATAATATTTTCCAATTCCATCATTCTTTCAAATTTCATTTTTTCTTTGCTGATGAATAATCCAACCATGTGAGAATAAAATCTAACTGTGTGATAGTTGCCCTAATCTTCTTATCTATGCATGAGTTGATGGCCATCTAGGCTGATTCCATGTCTTAGCTATTCGAAACAGAGCAGTGGTGAACACAGGAGGGCATGTGTCTTTTTAGTAGGATATGAATTCTTTCCTGTATATGTCCAGGGGTGATTGGGTAGCTCATACGATAGTTTTAACAGTTGAGAAAACTTGGCACTGATTTAAGCAATAACTGTACTAGTTTGCACTCCTACCAATAGCAGATACTGGGGTCCCCTTTCCCCAAATTCACATCAGGATTTATTGTCATTTGTTTTTCTCTCTTTCATTCTCTCTGTCTTCCACATCTCTCCCTCCCTCCCTCCCTCCCTCCCTCCCTCCCTCCCTTCCTCCATCTCTCCCTCCCTCCCTTTCTCTCTTTCTCCTTTCAATCTTTCCTTCCTTCCATCATTCCTTCCTTCTTTCCTTATTTTCTTTTTCTTTTTCTTTGGGGATTTTACATAATGTACCCCAATCACCCTTATTTCCCACTCTTCCCTTGTCTGTCCCCACCCTTGTGGCCTGCCTCCCCCCAATTAAAAATAAAGAAACGTGTCTGATTTGTGTTGCCCATATAGTCACTGGAGCATGGTTAAACTCCCAGTGGCCAACTCCCTAAAGAAAAATGAGTCCTTTCCCACCCTACCCCCATCAGCAGCCATCTGTTGTAGAGAACTATGCAGCAGCATCCCCATCATGATTCTGAAGAGTTCTCTCCAGTGGTTTTCTGTCTAGGTTGTTAGTTTTTGGAGAGTGGAGGTGGAGGTAGGGTTTAGGGTTGTCACAGCAGCCCTCTCTCTCTCTCTCTCTCTCTCTCTCTCTCTCTCTCTCTCTCTCTCTCTCTCTCTCTCTCTCTCTCTCTCTCTCTCTCCTGTGAGTCTGCAGTCATCAGCAGCACTGCAGAAGTTTCCTTGTCCTTCCCACTCAGCGGGAACACCATGCATGGACTTCCACATGGTATCTGGCAGCAGCACAGCCCCAGCTATCCACCCGGCCTCCATTGTCAGCATGTGCCACAGACCTCAGCATGGCCCCTTAGTGGCAGCCTGGCCCATGCACATCAACATGGTAGCACAGACAATGGATATCCACATGGTTTTTGGTAATGATAAGGGTGACAGATATCAACTCAGCCTCAGGCTGCAGCAGGACCATGGTTCTGTGTGGCAGCATGGACCACGGAAAGTAACACGTTCAACATAGTCTCAGGTGGCCTCACAGGCCACTCACCTCTGAATGCCTCACCATGCATCTCAACGCTGCTTCAGGGGGCAGTGCAGAGAGCTTTTGGTAGCAATACAGGCCATGGGCCTCCAGCTGTAGCTGGACCACAGATTCAAACATGCCCAAGCATCTACATGACCTTCAGTGGTAACATGGGTCATACAGGCTATGGATACCGCAGTAGGACCACGGATCTAGACATGGGCTCCACGGGCAGCAGCATGGGCAACAGATATCGACACGGTTCTAGGGTAGGTAGGTAGGCCCTGAACCTGTAGTAGTTCGGGCTGCGGCCATCAGCACTGGTCAACCTCTTTACACAGGTTACTCACCGCTCAGTTCCTCCATCTTTCCCATGCCTCCAGGGCGAATTGCGAATTCGTTTGATGCTTTGGAAACTGCAGGGCATCACTCAGGCTCGAGGCCTCTGGTCTCTGAAGCTCCTTACATACCAGACGATCACAGAAACTTCATTCAACACAGCCGTGCTTCACGTTTTCATCTTGGGTGGCAGTGACATGCTCCCGATCTGGTTCTGCGGCACTGGCTTTTCCTCTCAGTCCACAGCTCGTAGATGGAGTAGGTGTGGGGGGCTGACCTACTCAAAGTACGGGGTCTGGGTCCGGATGACAGCGGAGTTGGTCAGGCTGCCCGTGGCTGCAGCGGTCTCTTCTGGAGTTACTTGTTTCTTGACGGCAGTGATTGTTATGGCAGGAATATAAAATTTCCCAAAGTAGTTTTAATTTGCATTTCCGTGTTTTATAATGATGTTGAACACTGTTTTATCAGTCATTTGGATTTCTTCTTTTGAGAATTTTCAGTTTGGGTATACAGCCTATTTTCTTGGTTTTTGTTTGCTTTTGTTTTTGTTTCTACATTGCAACCAAAGATTCCCCTCCCTCCTCTCCTCCCAGGTCCTTCCTCCATCCCCCCATCCACCCCTCCTCCTTATGCAGCCAATTTTTTTAGAAATTGTTTTTTCTTTTTTTTTTTTTTTTTTTTCATGGTTTATTTTTTTATATTTAAAAATTTCCATCTCCTTCCCTCCTCCTCCCCCCTCCCTCCCCTCCTCCTCCCCCTTCCCTCCCCTCCTTCTCCCCCTTCCCTCCCCTCCCCTCCACCCATACTTCCCCTCCCTCCTTTTCAAGGCCAAGGAGCCATCAGGGTTCCCCAGTCTATGCTAAGACCAATGTCCTCCCAACTCCCCCCAGGTTCAGGAAGGCGACCAATCAAGCTGAGAAGGCTCCCACAGAGCCCGTCCATGCAGAAGAATCAGAGCCCAGAGCCATTGTCCTTTGCTTCTCAGTCAGCCCCCGCTGTTGGCCACATTCAGAGAGACGGGTTTGGTCGCATGATCCATCAGACCCATTCCAACTGGAGTTGGTGATCTCCCATTAGTTCTGTCCCACCGTCTCCATGAGTGAACGCACCCCTCTCGTTCCTGACTTTCTCCCTCAAGTTCTCGCTCCTTCTGCTCCTCATCAGGACCTTGGGCGCTCAGTCCAGTGCTCCAATGTGGGGCTCAGTCACCTTCCCCATCTGTCGCCAGCTGGAGGTTCCCTCACGGTCCTGACTTTCTTTCTCATGTTCTCTCTCCTTCTGCTCCTCATCAGGACCTTGGGAGCTCAGTCCGGTGCTCCAATGTGGGGCTCTGTCATTTTCTTCATCTATCGTCAGGTGGAGGTTCTATGGTGATATGCAAAAAATTCATCAGTATGGCTATAAGAACTGGCCTTTTCAGGCTCCCTCTCCTCAGCTGCCCAAGGAACTAACTGGGGGCATCTCCCTGGAAACCTGGGAACCCCTCTAGGGTCAAGTCTCTTGACAACCCTCAGGTAGCTCCTTAAATTAAGATATATGCTTCCCTGCTCCCATATCCACCCTTCCTATATCCCAAGCACCCCATTCCTCCGAGCTCCCCCCGTTCTCCCCTTCACACTTTTCTCTCCCCATCTTCCCTTGGCCCAGTCTTGCCCAACCCTCAAGTTCCCAATTTTGCCTGGCGATCGTGTCTACTTCCAATATCCAGGAGGATTACTATATCTTTTTTTGGGAGTTCACCTTCTTATTATCTTCTCAAGGATCCCAAATTTATAGGCTCGATGTCCTTTAAATATGGCTAGAAACCAAATATGAGTGAGTACATCCCATGTTCATCTTTATGGGTCTGGGTTACCTCACTCAGAATAGTGTTTTCTATTTCCATCCATTTGCCTGCAAAATTCAAGATGTCATTGTTTTTTACCGCTGAGTAGTATTCTAGCATGTATATATTCCACAGTTTCTTCATCCATTCTTCCACTGAAGGGCATCTAGGTTGTTTCCAGGATCTGGCTATTACAAATAATGCTGCTATGAACATAGATGAGCATATGCTTTTGTTGTATGATTGGGCATCTCTTGGGTAGATTCCCAATAGTGGAATTGCTGGGTCCTGGGGTAGGTTGATCCCGAATTTCCTGAGAAACCGCCACACTGCTTTCCAAAGTGGTTGCACAAGTTTGCATTCCCACCAGCAATGGATGAGTGTACCCCTTACCCCACAACCTCTCCAGCAAAGGTTATTATTGGTGTTTTGGATTTTAGCCAATCTGACAGGTGTAAGATGATATCTCAAAGTTGTTTTGATTTGCATTTCCCTGATAGCTAGGGAGGTTGAGCATGACCTTAAGTGTCTTTTGGCCATTCGAACTTCTTCTGTTGAGAATTCTCTGTTCAGTTCAGTGCCCCATTTTTTAATTGGGTTAATTGGCATTTTACCGTCTAGTCTCTTGAGTTCCTTATATATTTTAGAGATCAGACCTTTGTCAGTTGCAGGGTTGGTGAAGATCTTTTCCCAGTCAGTAGGCTGCCTTTGTGTCTTAGTGACAATGTCCTTTGCTTTACAGAAGCTGCTCAACTTCAGGAGGTCCCATTTATTCAATGTTGCCCTTAAAGTCTCTGCAGCTGGGGTTATGCGTAGGAAACGGTTCCCTGTGCCCATTTGTTGTAGAGTACTTCCCACTTTCTCCTCTATCAAGCTCAATGTGTTCAAATTAATATTGAGGTCTTTAATCCATTTGGACTTGAGTTTTGTGCATGGTGATAGATATGGATCTACTTTCATTCTTCTACAGGTTGACATCCAGTTATGCCAGCACCATTTGTTGAAGATGCCCTCTTTCTTCCATTGTGTACTTTTGGCTCCTTTATCAAAAATCAGGTGTTCATAGGTTTGTGGTTTAAGATCCGGGTCTTCTATACGATTCCATTGGTCAACCTCTCTGTTTTTATGCCAATACCAAGCCGTTTTCAATACTGTAGCTTTGTAATAGAGTTTGAAGTCAGGGATGGTAATGCCTCCAGAAGAACCTTTATTGTATAAGATTTTTTTGGCTATCCTGGGTTTCTTGTTTTTCCATATAAAGTTGATTATTGTCCTCTCAATCTCTGTGAAGAATTTTAATGGGACCTTGATTGGGATTGCATTGAATCTATAGATTGCTTTTGGTAGAATTGCCATTTTTACTATGTTGATCCTCCCAATCCATGAGCAGGGGAGATCCTTCCATTTTCTGGTATCCTCTTCAATTTCTTTCTTCAAAGACTTAAAGTTCTTGTCAAATAAATCCTTCACTTCCTTGGTTAGAGATACTCCCAGATATCTTATGCTATTTGTGGCTATTGTGAAAGGTGATACTTCTCTGATTTCCCTCTCTGCTTCCTTATCCTTTGTGTATAGGAGGGCGACTGATTTTTTGGAGTTGATCTTGTAACCTGCCACGTTACTGAAGGAGTTTATCAGCTGTAGGAGTTCTTTGGTGGAGTTTTTGGGGTCGCTTATGTATACTATCATATCATCTGCAAATAATGAAAGTTTAACTTCTTCCTTTCCAAATTGAATCCCCTTGATTCCCTTATGTTGTCTTATTGCTATTGCTAGAACTTCAAGCACTATATTGAAGAGATAAGGAGAGAGTGGACAGCCTTGTCGTGTTCCTGAATTTAGTGGGATAGCCTTGAGTTTCTCTCCGTTTAATTTGATGTTAGCTGTCGGCTTGCTGTAAATAGCTTTTATTATATTTAGGAATGACCCTTGTATCCCTAATCTCTCCAAGACCTTTATCATAAAAGGGTGCTGAATTTTGTCAAATGCTTTTTCAGCATCTAATGAGATGACCATATGGTTTTTTTCCTTCAGTTTATTTATATGATGGATTACATTGATAGATTTTCGTATGTTGAACCAGCCCTGCATCTCTGGGATGAAGCCTACTTGATCGTAATGGATAATTTGAAATTGTTTTTTCTTGATATTTAGTTTCTTGAGTTCTTTGTGTATGACACATACTGATTCTCTGTTGGATATGTGTGTGTAGCTGCCAAAGACTTTTTCCCCTTATGCAGGATGTTCTTCATTTGATCGACAATTTCTTTTGTGGACTTATATCCTATTTAGAACAGTGTTCCCTGTGCCTAGAACTTAAAGTATACCTTCTGTGTTTTCCTCTAGCATCTTCAGGCCTTTTGCTGGGGCCCTTGATCTATTTTGAATGTATTTTTATGCAGAGTGAAAGAAAAGCTATTTTTATTCTTCTCCATGTGAACATCTGGTTTCCCCAGCATCATTTGTTGAAAATGCCTTTTTAAAAAAATGTATATTTTGAGTGTCTTTGCCAAAACTCAGGTTTTACATGTATGTCCTTGTATCCAGGTCTTCTGTTCTCTCTCATTGAGTTCCAATATTCATGTCTGAAAATCTACTTTCTGTAGTTCCATAGAAAAGGTGTCTGAAAATCAACAAGGCTTACTTTCTAAGGGTGACCACCCACCCTTGTTCACCTGGGCTCCCCAAGACTTTCAGGCCTAACATGTTAAAATGCAAGTTGTTCCACACTCTGGTGAGAGGCACTGCTGCCTACTCTGGTGAGAGGCAGCAGGTGCCTGAGTTAGGATTGGAGGTGGTGAGACATGGGTGACGTCACAGCAGCGAGGCGCTGTATCCACCAAACCAGAGGATGTGGAGTCAGAGGGACCAGTTTTTGCCAATCTATTTATGAAGACTGAGGTGCCTCTACCATCAGGCTAAGCCAATGGTACTCAAAATCAGGGGAAATGGCCACTCTGTCAATGCCAGCAAAATTACAGCTACGGTTTGAGTGGGAATGTCTGACAGAGGTCACATGTTGGTGTTATTTTAGAAAGAGGGGGAACTTTAAGGAGGTGATCCTGACAGGAGGATATGGGTCACTAAGGCCAACCATTCTAAAGCTGTAACGGATCCACTCCTATTCTCTCTCTTTGCTTCCTCTTTCCATGATGAGCTGTTCCACACCCTCCAACTACCATGTTGTTCTGCTTTACCATAGGCCTAGAAGCAATGGATCAAAGAACTGTGGGCTGGGAACATGAAAACCATGATACACAATAATATTTATTCTTCACACTTGTTTACATCAGAAATATTGTCATAGATATGAAAAATCTGACTAACATATTAGCCAGGCATGGTGGTTCATGGCTGTTACTTAGGAGTATGTTGAGATCAAGGCTAGCCTGAGCTATGTTATGTAGTAGATACTATCTCAAAAACCCTAAAAGACAGAAAGGGAGAAAGAAAGACAAAGACAAGCCAGGCGGTGGTGGCGCACATCTTTAATCCCAGCACTCAGGAGGCAGAGGCAGGCGGATCTCTGAGTTCGAGGACAGCCTGGTCTACAAGAACTAGTTCCAGGACAAGCTCTAGAAACTACAGGGAAACCCTGTCTCGAAAAACCAAAAAAAAAAAAAGAAAGAAAGACAAAGACAACCCTGGTCAAACAAAACAGCAACAACAGAAAAAATACAATTTACTGCCCAGAAGCAACTAGAGGTTGGCTTTGGGAGAGTAACCTGCTTTCCCATGTATATAATTAGCAGCTGTAGAGATAGAGTAGAAATTTCAAGGAAGTCCAAGTTGTACTACGGTTCTGGTCGGAGACAGGGGACACCTCTGAATTAGCTGGGAGCTACTGAGGCCAGCAAGATGCTCAGTGGATAAAGGCACTTGCCACCAAGTCTTACGGCCTCCGTTTGATCTCTGGAATCCATATTATGGTTGATCTCTGACAAGAAGAAATGAAGAAGGGAAGGAGAAAGGAGAGAGAGAGAATAAAATGTAATAATAATAATAATAGTAATAATAATAATTATTATTATTATTCGGTTTTTCGAGACAGGGTTTCTATGTAGCTTTGGAGCCTGTCCTAAACTAGCTCTTGTAGACCAGGCTGGCCTTGAATAAAAGTGATAAAAAGTGGTTGGAACACAGAGGAGGTAAGATGAAAATGAGGTTAGCAATTCGAGGCTGTATGACCAGACTAGGGGATGCGAGTTAGAGATAGCTGTTTACAACTTATTGGTGTACCTCTGCTATCAGGCTCTGCCAGAGGTTCTCAACCAGAGACAATAGGTCTCTTAGAAACATTTAAGCAATATCTGAAGATACTGGTTACCACTGGGATGTGTTATTGACATCTTGTGGGCAGAGACCATATACGTAGTTACACACCATACGATTTACAAGGTAGTTCCTGTTCAAGCTTGTTTTTCGGTCTCTATGATAAACAGCATGAGTAAAAGCAGTTTGGAAAGTAACGGTGTATTTCACATTACAGCCCGTCATCGAGAAGCCAGCAGGAACTCAGGCAGGAGCTTCAAGCACAGACCATGGAGGTACGTTGCTTACTGGGTTTCTCCCGGACTCACATTCGGTTACCTTTCTTATGTAGCACAGGCCTATTTGCCTAGTGACGACGATACTGTCCACAGTGGACTGGGCCCTCCAACATCAATCAGCAAACAAGAAAATCCTTCACAGACAAGCCCACTGGCTAATCTGATTAAGGCAATTCATCAAAGCATGTTCTCTCTTTCCAAGTGTGCCAAGTTGACAACCAAGATTAGCTATCACAGCCCCCAACAACAAAGAATTATGTCTTCCTCATGTATTTAAAGACTGTGCTATAAAGAGGCTCTGATGGAAAGTATTTGTTAAGTTACACAGAATAAATAAATCATGTAACAGATAGCTGATAACTATTTTAGGAATGAATGATAAAGCAATGGCGTCCCCCTTGTGTGAGACCCCTTTTTCACATGCCAACTAATGGTCACACCACTCTCAGAGTTAGGGCTGCTGTCTGCATTGTGTTTTCCAGATGCAATCCAGAAGAATCAGACAGTTAAGTCGCTCCCTAAGAAGAAAAGCAGCTGGTGTGGAAGCCCCTGCTTCTCTGACACTAACATTCGTTTCATTATCCAAACCTCCTCTGTTTTCAAATGAACTTAAATTGTTTTGGCCATAATCAAATTTCCAATTACTCAAATGCTGGAATAAGCTTTTATAAGCTTCATAAACTATCCTCCCTCTTCTTATTAATTAATTTATATTTTGTTTATGGCCACTCTCTAGGCTTGCTCCTGCTATATGAACATAGAATTTATAAAGCACCACATTAGGCAGGAGCATTCCACCTCTTAATGGTGAGACATTCAGCAATGCATTTCTAGGTGTCATACGCTGCCATCCCCAGTCGGAAGGTACGCTTGATTCTATTTCAGCAGATAGGGAGCCCTTGAAGGATGCTTGATGAGAACAGTGCACAAAACATTGCCAGGCCTCATTAAAAAGAAATCTCGTTCTATTATTTTTTTTGGGGGGAAATGTAAGCCAGCACATTCTCATTTTATTCACTGATTATATTGCTCACTCAGTCACTTTAGTTGGGAGGAAAAAATGTTGAGAGAGATGGGGGGAGCTCAACAGCAGGTACTGGAGGCTCTAAAGGAAGTGTGCAGACATTCACTCTCATTCACACGACTGATAGTTGATTGTCTGCCAAAAGCTCTGGAAATCCAAGTCAAGATGACGAAAGAGTCTACCTGAGCATGGTGGGGACTTTTGTTACACAGTACTGTACCAGCAGATGTATAGGATGGTCAGATCCTGCAAATAATTCATGAAACCCTTGTGGCACTTTCTGCCATCTGACCCTAGCTTACCATCCCCTCATCTCTTGTCCCCACCTACAGTCCTTGTCATCTGCTGCATGCTGCAGAAGAGGAAGTTTTCTGATGGTCACATCTCAGTGCAATTGTTCCACTCTCCCAGGTGAAAACCAGTTAGTGCTGTAGGCACCACGTTCCCAGGCTTTCCCAGGTGGCCCTCTCCAGTCGGTGGGCATCAGTGACTCACCCACACAGTGAACCAGTGTATAGTGAACCCTAGATTAGGTGCTGACAAAGATAGTCTTAGGTTTCATGGAGTCTGAAGCTAAGGTAGGAAGGATCTAGAGAAATTAGTGCCCGTCAGAAATGAGTGTGCGGGCTCACAAGATAATTATCACATAATTCAAAGTATCTGGCAAGGCTGGAAGTTTTACTTCGGCAGGAGAGTGAACGGCCACGTGGAATCAAGCAGGTAAGCACACAGTGGGGTTTCCATTGGCCTCTTATGAAGGGCTCCTCTGCCAGCTTCCAAGAATGGCATAGCTGCTAAGCAATGTGCAAGTTTTAAGAAGCTGTAACTTTGAGAATATATTTTGACTTCAAGAACTGCTGACCATGGGAGAACTGGAAATTCTGTCAAGTGGCTTCTTCACAACTTTTAAAAATGGAGTTTTGTCTTAGACAACTCTTCTTTCATAAGACAGCACATTCTGCTACTATTTCCCTGTGCCTTACCTGGAATCACACACTGTAGAACTTTCAATCTCTTCTCCTTGTTTCTGTTTTTTTTTTGTTTGTTTGTTTCCTCAGAATCATGAGCAGCTCAATATCTTAATTACCTTTGGGTTTGAAGGGCCAATTACAAAGCCTATGACAAGGAAGACCCTTGGTACATGTGTGTATGGCCAGCTGGCATTTTCTGTGACAACTGAGGAGAGTTCTCTAAGTGAAATGTCAACCCATGGCTCTATTTTTATTTTTGGCTTAGTTTAAAAAAATGTACATATTCTTGCTATGTGGCAAAGCTGACTGAACTCACAGTCCCCCGTTAGCCTCTGGAGTGCTAGGGTTATAGGCATGTACTTTTTCTTTTTTAAAAAAAAAACCTGTTTCTTCAGGTTTTGCCTTACTCTTTGTTCATAAGAGGAAGATAATCAACTACGCTATTCAAGCTTATTTGGTTTCTCCAGTTTAAAACATTCCAGTACTTTCTAGACGTGTGGTATTAAATACATATGGCTATTGAGCATCTGGAATGGTGCAGAAACAGAGTGGTGGTGGACACCAGCAATCCTAGTACTCAGGAGGAGGTGGCAGGAGGGTCAGAAGTTCAAGGTCATCCTTGGCAATATAGTAAATTCAAGGACAGCCTGGATTACAGGAGATTCCAGTTCACTCCCACTCCCCCACCCCCCAAAAAAGAGAAAAATAAAGAAAAATCGCTAGGTCTAGTGACTTGACTGAACTGAGATATTGTAAGGGAAACCAAACAAATATAAATATAAAAGTTAAGGAGACCCAATAAATATAAATATAAAAGTTAAGATATCTGGTCAGCACTTTGCATTATTTACTAATGTTTGCATTCCATTGGCTTCAATACAGCATTTATAAAATTTATTTTACCTGCTTATTTTTTCTTGGGAGAAGGATTGTAGAGTCTTATTAAGTAGCCAGACTGGCCTAAACTTGGAAATTCTCTTGCCTCTGCCTGCCAAATTCCTGGATTGTAGGAACTAACCACTGCAACCAGCTTCTTTTTATTTTGCAAAATGAAGTTACTCAAACATTGTATGTGTGTGTGTGTGCGTGCGTGCGCACGCACACACGCACACACACACACACACAGAGAGAGAGAGAGAGAGAGAGAGAGAGAGAGAGAGAGAGAGAGAGAGAGAGAGAGAGAGAGAGAGTCAGTGTCTTCCTCAAAGTTTTCCATCTTATATTATGAGGCAGAATATCTCTCTGAACTGGAAGCTCACTCAATTCAGCTAGCTGGGCTAGTCTGCAAGCCCCAGATGGTCTCCTTTCTCTGTCTCCCATGTGCTGGGATTACAGGTGTGTGCTGCCATACCTGACTTTTCAAAAATGTGGGTCCTGGGAATCAAACTCAGGTCTTAAGGCTTGCATGGCAAGCACTTTATGACAGCGCCTCCTCCCAGCCCTAACTGAAGCATTGTTAGTTACACAAATGTCTTTCCTTGTTTTCCTGCTGGGCTCTGCTGTTGTAGATTTTCAGCCTTCCTTTGCTTTGGCCCCTCATCTCAGGACATCCTCTGGAGGAATTCCTACATTATTCTGGTCTTTGTAGCCAACGTCTTGAACACTGAGCACTGTCTTTGCGTTTAGCTTCATTTACTTCGTACCTTCACATCTGCAGATAATTTTAACTGGAGATGGCTGGGACAACATGGCTGGGGGGACATATCCTTGCCCCCCTCTTCTTCTGTTCCCTAGGGTCTCCTTTGGCAGGAGGCTGCCCAGTTTCCCTTTCGGGAAGATCTGGTTTTGCATCATTTCTTCCTCCTCTGGAGCAGTTGGCTTCAGCTTCTTGGCCTAATCTTTGTGGCAGAAGGACTGCAAATGGAGAAAAGCAACTTCCTCCCAAGAAGTAAAATGCAGTTTGGTGTTTCACGCTGTCATTCCCTCCAGATTTGTTTATTGATTGAATAAGAAATTCAAAACACTGAGCTATAACTGGAGTTTATCTCATGGGAAATAACACTCAACTATATCCTACTTTTTGTGGTTCAGAATCATGGAAGAATATCATGTTTTATCACCATCTCCTCCACTTCCGCGGCTAGTGGATTTTTCAGAGAGAGGATGTTGTAGTAAGCCTCACAAGGACATAAGTGTTCTTGAACAGTACTCGATGGGTAAATATTAGGCTTACAGGTACAGAATGAATCCTTGGGTAAACACAGCCATTTACAATTTTCCCAGGATCTCAGAGCTAAGCAGTGAGATTTCTGAGTTTTTTTCTTTTGTGACAAAAAGAAAATAAAAACAAAAAACAACGAGAGGATTCCCTCAAAGATGAATTGTTCTCCTTATTTCATGCCACCAAAGGCCCCAGATTGCATACCTTAATGTCATTATTCAATGTGCAAAATTTAAATATTTAACTCATTAACAGGTACAAGGGTATATAGCTTATTATTAATAATCCATTCAAAACCACTTTGATAAAAGTCTATTCTCTAAAAATAAAAGTCAACCAGTGGCTCATGGAACTGCGGTCTGATGTTCTGATGACTGACCTGTGGTTCTGTGGCTTTATCAACACACTCTTTCCTGTACCCAGCCCTGTAGTGTTCAACCCACCCTGTCCCTGACAAGTGTGACTAGTGTGGCTGTTGTTGTTTGCCTCATCATGAGTTCAAATTGTGAATGACATGAGCTCCTCACAGTCAAACCAGACCTCTTTTTTAATCGCAGATCTCAAATGCCCTCCCCTCAATTAAAATAAAATGCACAAAGCGCTGCCAACTGTTTTTCTAACTCTTCCAAAATGGAGACGATCCAAAATGACGGGAGCTTTCAGATGGATCGAATCGCATTAAGACACATAAACATTTAAAATCACTTGCAACTTTTTTTCTTGCTGTTTTGGGGAAATGTTGACACTTGAGTCATAGGGGTTGTCAGTCAGGATGAGCATATGGCTGTTGACTGCCATTTATGTCCCTTTGAAGTCAAGGCGCTTTTCCCTTTTAATTTTAAATTGTATTATTATTAGTTTCTTAAATTCCAGTTTCCATAGGTGTGTGTGTGTGCATGCACGTGTGTGCGCGTGTGCATGTATGGCCTGTGCATGCATGCACATGTGCATGTGTGTGCATATGCCTGTGTGTGCACATGTTGGAGGCCACAGGTTGATTCTGGGTGTCTTTTTCTATCTATTTTTTGAGACAGAGTCTGTCACTGAGTTTACCTGTCTTGGATGGTGCGGCTTGCCAGCAGATCATCTAGGGTCTGCCTGTCTCTGGCTCACCACCATTGGGGTTTCAGACCTGTACAGTCATGTCTAACATTTACATGAGTGGTGGGATCTGAACTCAGGTCCTCATGCTTATACAGCAAAGCTTTTTACCTATTGAGAAAGCCATCACCACAGTCCCCAGCATTACATCCTCAGCGGTCAGCACCTGAGCTTCCTCTTGATGTGTTATCGAGCATAAGGTACAGCATTATCTGTGAAAAAGGACAGTTTTGGGGGATGGCAATTTAATTAGATATTGACCTTGAGCTTATTCCTTAATTTTTGTGAAATTTCTGTGAATAACCCCCTTTGTAAACTATGTATGGCAATCCATGTCTTGCAGAATTTGCCTTTATTTCACTGAAGAAAATGAAGAAAGCAAACCATGGATTGCTCTCATCATTCTTTTAAGTGAATTATTTTCAACAGCAACAGTACCGCAAAAGGAAAAGGGGCAGAAAGGAAGAAGGAATAAAGACTCCACACTTCTTTACATCGAACAGATGTAGCCCCATAAATAAAGTCCTCAGCATTTTAGCCCCAATGAATGGTAAAGGATTCATTGAAAGCAGTAATTGGCTGGACTGATAAAATGTGTTCATCCAAAGCCATGTTGCCTTCTACTGGCTGGACTCCTCTTGAGTTTTGAAGGATTGCAATAGCAGAGCCACATCTTATTAGGTAATGGGATGATGATGGGCCTTTTTTCCCCATTGAGGCTGAGTTAAACTCTGATTTTCACACACACTGTGCCAGGCTCTGATGTTTTATGATCTATTTTCAGTGGCTCTTCCTCTGACCTGCGAACATACACGTGCTCGTTCACTGGTGTTCCCATCTGTGCAGATCTGCTACACTCTCAGTTTTAACAAGCCTCGTTGTATCAGCTGTCATTTTCCCCTTTCTCTCTGCTGATTATGACAGAAGAACTTGAAAATGTTTATCATCTTTGACTTTAGTTATGATTTCACAGCCATGGATACTGACTACTTTATTGTTTATCATGCATCTTTTACTTGCTTTTAAGATTATTATTAATTCTACAGAGTTCGGCATTTGGCTCAAAGTATGTATCAACAGCTGACTTGTGCATTTGGAACCATGGAAAATACACAGAATTGTCTGTGCAAGAATGTAAAACTTGAGAGCTAAGTGGGATGGTGCATGCCTGTAACTCCAGCTTGTGGAATGTTGAGGCAGGAAGATCCGAGCAAGTTTTAAGATGGGACTACATGACAAGTTCAAGGCTGGCATACTGACAATAGAATGAGACCCTGTATCAAAAAAAAAAGTGTTGGAAAACATGTGTTCTTCTGTTATAGAATTAGAACTCTAAATTAAAAGACAATCATGTTTGGTGATAGACAGACCCGATAGCTAATAGTTACCTTGAAAACTGTACCCAGATGACTGTAAAACTACCTCGTGAAAGATAACACTGGCAAATGAGCTGTTGATAAATGTTTCCCAGTCTACAGTTAGGTAGCTAGTTATGCTTAGGGTTTTGTGTTGTAGCTCATCTGTAACATAAGTTTGATTGCTGTGGCACTTAAGAAAATTAATTGCTCTGAAACTGAGATTAGTAACAGAAGAAAGTCCAGAAGAGGAATAACCAATTAATGATGAATGCAGTTTTGCACGCAATGCTCAATTTCCAGTTAGAGAATAAGCACAGAGTGGCTATCCAATACCTTGAAATAGCTAAAGATCTGGGCCAACTCCACTAGAGTCCTGGCTCCAACAATTAGAATTTTTATACAGACTTTGGAAACCTAAATGTTAGTTTCCAATTTCTAAAGCAGTAGTGGGTAATATGGGTTTTCTTGCTGCTGTGTTGGTACAGTAGCTACCACTGCAGTAATTAATAGGATGTATTCACTCATTGGGATGAGATTAGACATTGAGCTCGTGGCTCAGAGTATTTTCTGCATGAAGAAGTACTGAAAGTTCAAACAAAATGAAGTATATGAAATCATACAGGACCACACGGTATCACATAGAATAGTAAATGGTGCATGATGGGGTGAGCAAGTTATAGTTCATGGGCTCCCTGCCTGTTTTCACAAGGGACAGTTTATGGGAGCACAGCTATACCCATTTACACATTGTCTACACGTGTGCCACAAGGATAGAGCTGCACAGTTGTGATGGATCAAGGGGACCCACAAAGTCTAGATATTTACATTCTGGTCCTTTGCCAGTCTCTGGAAGATGATGATACTCCAGGCTCAGGCTCATTGTCACTAGGAAAGTAGTGAGGCACCGAGCATTTCCTTAGACCTCACTGCAGAGCCTGACTCTACGTTATGCACACAGAAACAATATATGCATCTTATGGTAGGCCTTTACTATTTTATGGGACACTTTTGAGGACTGCGTCCATCTAAACACATTGCACCTCTACAAAGGCACATGTAAGTCTTCATTTAAGCACACCGAACCTTTATCACTGCATATAGCCTGTCATTACTCTACATTCAACATACTCCCTGCATCCATCCGTTTCCCTGCCAACCTGGTGGGTGAGACGCTTGGCTTGAAGGCTGTCTTTACTTGTGTCTGTTGCCGTAAAAAAAAAAAAATATCGTGAAACTCAAGAAAATCTACCTGGGGGCTGAGAATGTAGTTCAGGGATAAAGTGCTGGGCTAGTATGTGTGAGGTTCTGAGTTTGATCCCCAGCACAACAAAAAGAAAAGAAAAAGAAAACACCTATGGGTATCCTTGTGAGATGGCCCCAAACACACACCATGAATTTGGCACCATTATTCTTGTTATTACTGAATTGTTACTGAGTGCTTCCCAGGTAAGCAGACTCACTGACAGAAATTAGCAGGCAGGGAGTTTATTGGCAAGTGCTCTTGAGTTTAATGTCTGGAAGGAAGGGAGAGAAATAGAATTGGCTAGAGGACAGCTTCTAGAGTGATCCTGAGCTGTGATCTGTCAGTAGCCAGGGCTCTCGGAGGCTGGAGGAATGGGTACTTAAGTCCTAAAAGATAGACGGTGTCCCTGGGAGGCACACCGTAGCACTGACATGGATCCATACATTGATTTTTTTCCCCATAAGTATTTCTACATGTATCTCTAAGAGACATAAGACATTTTTTAAAACCTACTTCCATTATCACACCCAAACTGAGTCTCCAACAATTCATTAGTATCCAATCTGTTCAGCAGTCAAGTTTCCAATTTCCCAGTGAGTATATCTCTGATTAATTATCATTAATTAATTAGTTAATTAATTGATTGACTTACAGTTTGCTTGCTTCAGGGTTCAAGTGAAGTCCATAAATTACAGGCAATTAACATCTTTCAGTTCTCATTGAAACTATAGGTTTTTGTTTCATTCTGTTTTCCCCTCCTGATTTATTTGCTAAACAAGCATGGTTGAGTTCTGACCTATAGAGTTTCCTGCAGTTAATCTTCTACCCTCCTCAAAGTTCTGACTTCAGCCACTCTTGCTCCTTCCTCAAGGTTCTGAGGATGAAAGTATGACCACTTTATGGGGTGTAGTAGTATTCCTCATGCTGTGTGGTTCTTCGAGCCATTCAACTCAACAAGTACGTTACTCATTGGTAGGGAACCTGAGCTTTGTTGAATTTTGGAAGTGATAGAATAAAATACAGCAGCATTCCCACTTGGCCAGACATGTGGCATGCATCTCAGACTAGCTGTGAATGTGACCCAACATGTTTGTAGATGGCAATGCCATGTCACAATGTCAGAAGGTGGAACACCGGGGATAGACAGTCCTGTAATGACTATGGACACAAAAACTCTTCCAGAGTATAAGGGAATAAAACCTTAGTGTTGTTAGCATGAGCTATATGTTACATAGAATGCCAATAAAACCATTCCTTGCTGGCACAGTGGCCATGCCTGTGGTGCCTGCTTGTTATCACATTGCTTAGGAGGCAGCAACAGGAAGATCACCATGAATTCAAAGCCAGCATGACTTACATAGTTGGCTTCAGGCTAGCCAGGCCTGCACAGTAAGATCCTGCTTCAAAAACCAAATAAATTTAAAAAACATTATAAAAACTTTCTTTATATTGTTATTTATCTCTCGCCAAGCACTTCCTCTGACTATGGCTCCATACATCCTGCCCTCTACTCAACAAGCTTTTTTTTGGCCTTCTTTTTTTTTTATGACACATCAATCTTTATACAACTGCTTGTTGACAGTTCATAATAGACGTTCTAAGGGGTCAGTAGCAGAGAGAAAGTATATACAGGACAGAGACACATGACTGGAAGCATTTTCAACTGTGAAAGAACCTGGCAACATTAGACAGTCTTTTTGAACTTCTTCCCAGGGATAGCCCAAAGGGGCAGTCAGCAGAATTTAATATATGTAAGAAGAAATGTTCAAAAAGTTAGGCATGGCTGTCAGGGAACTATTGGTCAGAGCTCAGATCACGCTAAAAGCAAAGAGAATGGGCAGAAGTGCATTTGGACAACCTAATAGGGCAGTGGGAAGTCTTTTGGAGGGGCAGGTGTTGAAGCTGCAGACAACGAAGACCTAGAGATGGGCAAGAGGCACTGGAAAGCAGAGCCATCATTTGACTTCCAGTAAAGGGTGGACACGTGGCTCGGTAGCTGAACACTGAGCTCGCATGCATATCATTCATACATATATGAAAGTATGAGTGTGTGTGTGTGTGTGTGTGTGTGCATGTGTGTAAAAGAAACATCCAATGAAGAGTAATAAGGGGAGTGGCGCGCACTGGCTTTGGGGAATATTGAAACAGTAATAGTTTCGAGTCTGTTAGTGCACTTGGGAGAGTTCTGAGTGTAGATCCCCGGCTCCCCCTATCCTTGTTACTGCCCAGTGGGTAACTTGTGTGACGGAGCTGATGCCAAGACAGATATTCCATTAACTTCTTCCACTGTAGATATTTATTCATTTATTCATCAGAATTTTAATCCTTAATTTTTATTCTTGCTGTGAAGAGCTTTGTGTATGTTAAGCCCTACCGTTAAGCTGTATCCTTAGCTCTTTGTGTTTTGATCCAGTCTCATTATGTAGCCCACGCCTCAGACTCATGATCCTCTTGCCTCTGAAGTTTGAATGCTGGAATTAGGTCATATACTAACTATGCTCCTCCCCCCCCCCCCCCCGAAACAGAGTTTCTCGTGTAGCCTGTAGGCTGTTCTGGAACTCACTGTGTAGGCCAGACTGGCCTTAAACTCACAGAGACAAACCTGCCTCTGCCACCCAAGTGCTGGTGGGATTAAATGTGTGTGCCACCACTGCCCAGCTACAATGCTTGACTCTTAATCAGATGTTTATTGAAATCAGCTGTAGGAGGAACTTTAACGATAGAATGCCCCTTTCTGCCAATTGCACCACACACCTCTCTGTTTCTGCTCCAGGTTTATCCTGTCCCTTGTGCCTTCTCTGTGGGAATTTTATTTTTTTTTTTTTTGGTCCTTCTGTTTCATTCAGAGGGATACTATTGCTACTCTTTGTGTATAAGAGTAACTATCTCATAGGGCCAATTCTCATTATGTCCTATGGAAAACAGTGGGCGAACTGTCCCCATTGTGTCACTCAATAAAGAACTGACATTGCATTCTGGGTCTTTGGAAGGTCCTCTGCAGATGTACTCCCATGTGTCCATGGGGTCCATGGGGCTGATACTTTGATCATCTGTCCTTGGACCACTTTTTGTCGCCTTCTCTGTATTTTACTAATTTTATTTTTTTATTGTGTGTGTCATATGAATGTGTGTGCCTGTGGAGGCCAGAAGTTTATACTAGATGTCTTCCTCTATGGCTCTCTACTTGAGGTACCATGGCATATCTGGCCACAATTCCAGGATCTCATTAGGACTTTTCTTTGATTGTCGGGTACTCAGCTTTATGCCTGTGTCCTGGGGCTGCCTCTTTTTAGCAATCTGGCTTTCCCATGGCCCATTTTCTCCCCGTAAGAAGCTGGGCTGTGACTGACAAGGGATTGTGTATGAAATGTGTTCCTTTATCTGTGGATATATGCCTTCTCTCTAAGTGAGTCTTAGAAACCCGACTCTTGTCAGGTCCTCTGCGCTGTCATGCTGTTCCCAAGAAGGCTGCAGAGGTGCTCTCACATCAGAGCAAATATAACATCTGTACTCATAAGAGGGTGTGATAGCTGAGTGGCTGATAGTTAATTCACTTATAATTTCAGCAAATAACCAGTCCAGTCATTCTTACTAATGCTCCTTTCTTTGTAATGCCTTATTTGTCGGTGTTTCCTCCATTGACATTGACATCTAAACCCACAGCTTCTTGGTATATTTACCCTTACTGTCTCATGGTATCAGCTCATGTTGCTTTATGTATTACACGGTGATTTCACTATGGCTTCTCATACAGTCTTCATTGTTAATATCCTTGTCATGTTCCCATGCTTGCTTCGTTTTCTTTCCTTTTGATTTATTTTTGAAGCTCTTCCCATCTTTCTTTCTTTTTTCCTACCCTTTCTTCACACCTTTGCCTTTTCTTCCTTCCATTCTTGTTCCATTCCCTTCTAGACCATTCCTTATCTTTCTTTCCCCTCTCTTCTTCTGTGGTCCCCTTTCCTACTATTCTTAATTATAAAATGTATTTTTATTCAGGTATATGTTTATTTTGGTAAACTAATGAGCTTAACTTGAGTGAGGGGTTAGTTATAGAAAGAAGCTATTAATTTTTGAAAAGTGAAAATTGTTTATGAGGCCTGTCTTAATTAAGGTTTCTACTGCTGTGAAGAGACACCATGACCACAGCAACTCTTACAAAAGAAAGTACTTAATGGGGTGGCTTCAAATTTCAGAGGTTTAGTTCATTATCATCATGGTGTGACAAGGCAGCACGCAGGCAGACATGGAGCTGGAGAAGGAGCCGAGAGTTCTTACATTTGATACACAGGCAATAGGAAATGATCTGAGACACTGGCCATGGTTTGAGCAAATATAAGACCTCAAAACCCACGTCCACAGTGACACACTTCCTCCAACAAGGCCATACTTATTCCAACAAAGCCACACGTCCTAATAGCACCACTCACTATGAGCTGATGGACGCCAACTACATTCAAACTACCATAGTCTACTCCCTGGCTTTCAAAGGCTTGTAACAATAAAACAATGCCAAATGCATTTAGTACAACTTCAAAAGCCCTCTAGTCTCTCACAGTCTCAGCAATGTGTAAAAATTCCAAATTTAAAGTCACTTCCGAGTTTTATGCTATCTCTTAACTCCATTTAGGGACACCCCTGACACATGCCTGGCCTTAGTGACTTTCTTCAGTCACAGAGACAAATTCTATAATCCCTTTCTTTTATCCTTAACTCCAAAACCTTATAGCCAATGCTGCCAAGTCCTGCTGCTTACTGGAGCTGGAACGCGCCCATTCAGTTATATGCTCTTTCAATCACATCTTCACCAACTTCCTGTTTTTGATGGTTTCCTTCACTGCTTAGGCTTGGCTGTCCTGAAACTGGATCTGTAGATGAGGCTGGCCTCAAACTCAGAGATCTGGCAGCCTCTGTCTCTGGCTGATAGTAAGCAATCAAATCATTTTATATAATTTTAGTTATTACCATGTTTTATACTCTTTGGGTACAGATGTGATCTTGAAAAATATCATTCATGTCTTTCTGAAGCTTCTAATGGGGCTTTTGGAGGGACTAAGATATGAAGTGGTTGGGGCAGGATTTCAGTTCAGAAACGATTGTTTTTAGATAAGAGCCATTTTTACTATTCTGCTCAAATGTTAAAGACAAAATTATTGCAAAGTTAAAATTTCTCCCTGGGGTTACAATGCAATATTGAACCTTCATCTAGCATGTGTAAGTCCCTAGGTTTAATCAGTTCTGGTCTCCAACAATAGTCTTCTCAGTTTGTGGTAAGGAGTCTAAGTCTGAAATCCTGATAATTGTATGTTATTAGTGCATTTAATGCACTTGGGCATACATATAAATATATACACATAAATATGCATATATCTATATCTATCTATCTATCATCTATCTATCTATCTATCTATCATCTATCAATCTATCATTTCTCTTTATATATACACAGATAGATACACATAAATCTCTGTGTGTGTGTGTGTGTGTGTGTGTGTGTGTGTGTGTGTGCGTGTGTGTGTGTGTGAAGGTTGTTTTTACAGAGATAAAATTCTTGCCCTTTAGGGTTTTAAGTCCTTAGGAAAAAAATAATTGAGTCAGTTTTATGTTGGTAATCATATTTTTTAGTTCTCTGACCACTGTCTAGGAAAATATGACTCAAGATATTACTGAGTTCTCATTTATTGTTTATGAAGGTGTGTTAGAAAATAATTTCAGCTGGTTGTTGCCTATCTGAGTGGTAGACGAATGTTTCCTGCTGTTGTGACAGTTTAGATTGCCTGAGTCCTTCACAACCATGGTAACAGCTAGCCATGATTCCAGTCTAAAGTTTTAAAAATGTATTGTCTTTAGTTTTTTTTTATTAAATATTTATTTATTTTCTATGTGACAAAGCTGATAATTTTACCTTTCTGTTCCACAGAAAAGGGTGATGGAGTCCAAAGTGACCATAACAAGGTAGATGGCTCAATGGCCTCCTGTTGATTCCTGCCACAACGTGGGTTCTGGGATCAAATTCAGGCTGTCAGGCTTAGCAGCAGGCATCTCTATCCTCTAAGCCATCTCGTCTATCCCCCAAATTTCTTTTTATGCTTAATGCTTCGTCTGTCAAGAGCATCTCATCCTAGAGTCAGGGTTGGGAACTGTGTATGGCCCACTGTTGTGTTGGTTCCATAGTTACACTGTACAAATTGTGTACTCATTTTTTCTTTGAAATGTCATACGCACGCGCTCACCTAGGGTTTTATCAGCTGGGTGGACTTTCTTAGATTCCACTTCTAACCTGCAAAATTAGCAACCACAATGGCTTGCAGCATTACCATGAATAGTGATAATAATGGATGGGAAAGCACACAGGGAATTTTTTCTTTCTTTCTGAGATTGGATCTCATATTAGGCTGGAGTATGCATGCTAGGTACCCGGGAATGACTCTAAATTCCCAAGCCTCCTGCATCCATCTCCCAAATGCTGGGATTATAAGTGAATACTACCATATTTGGCTCACATAAAACATTTTTTTTTTTTTTGGTTTTTCGAGACAGGGTTTCCCTGTAGTTTCTAGAGCCTGTCCTGGAACTAGCTCTTGTAGACCAGGCTGGCCTCGAACTCAGAGATCTGCCTGCCTCTGCCTCCCGAGTGCTGGGATTAAAGGCATGCGCCACCACCGCCCGGCCACATAAAACATTTTGCATAGGTTTTTATATCTAGGAGAAAGTCATTAGTGGTATTCATATTTTTAATCAATAGTTTTTGAATGCTTGCTATGTACTGGTCATGCTGGACATAGGCTGAGTACAGAGATATAGACACGTCTTAGGTCCTATTTAATTTACCTTTAAGCAGTTTACAAAATATAATAAAAACATTTTCAAACAGCCCATCAATATTATGAAATAAACAAAACAAAACCCGTGTACGAGGTTTTCAGATTCATACAGTTGCAGTGACATTTGTCAGTCATGCTGTCTGAGCAAGCATTTCATTTGGTCACATATCCATTAGTAATTGATTTCAAGTACGGTAATTTCTTTCAGGTCCCATGTCAGATGCTTCATTCATTCCAAGGAATTATCTTTGAAACAGTAGTCTGACAAATTAGATGTTAGAACATCTTATCAAGAAACCTAATGTCATTAGAGACAAATGCTGCTGATGTGATAATTTAAGGACCCCTGGCCTTTGAATATAACAGAGTAATTTATGGTTAAACTCCACTGGATTCTCCAAATTAGATTCAATGTTATTTCAGCCGAGTCGAAACTTTAGAGCCTCAAGGCATTCAAAAAAGAAAATGGTCATAAACCAAGATTCAAGGTTACATGCTAGCTTTGTTGAAAAGTATTTGCTGTTTTAGAACAAAGCCATACAGAAGTCCTAGGAGTGACTTCATGTTAGTTAATATCAATGCTAGTTGGTGAAGCTGCATAATCTTCTTTCTTTATTTATAAAAGTATCTGCCTGGAAAATTATACTTTGGATCTAAAATCATATTAGACAGTGATCCAATATGAAATAGTCAGTACTGGAAACATACATACAAGTAATGTTTTATAAACTGTAACAAGTAACATTTAAATATATATATATATACATGCACACACATATATGTATAGATATGTAGACATATATGTTATATATAAGTATAATCTTACATTTAGGAATATGTCTTTATTTATATATACATATATACATCAGATAATGATTACTGGAAAAAGAGACTATGAAGTGGAAAGAAGCAAGGAGAGGTATATGTGAGCGTTTGAAGGGAGGAAAGGAAAAAGGGGAATTCTATAATTCTATTATAATCTCCAAAATAAAAGAAGTAAAAAAAATTGAGGCTAAAATGCTTGACCAATTTTGGTTACTGTCTCAGTGTCTTTTTATTGAACACATTTTAAATGAAGCACAATCATATTTCACTTAGCATCACTTGACAGTTTTATCATTAGGATATCATGGAGTGCAAATCAGAATGGTATACACACAGACACACACACACACACACACACACACACACACACACACACACTGGCCCATTGCTCTTTGGGTTACCATGAGCAAAATGACATTAGATAGGATCAAGCTCAAGAGAAAATGTCACTGTTGTTATAGATATGGATTTGAATCCCCAGGGTACCTGTTAGGGTTTCCAAGTTTTTGTGCTCTGGAACATAGAATTGAACCAGGGACCCTTGGATGGCTGGAGAAACAGTGAAGAAGCAGAGATAGTATATTAAGAAAGCTCTTCTTAGGGGTAAAGAGGGCTAGAGTACCTAACCGTAGGTCATGACAGTTAAGATCCTTTATGTGCCATTTTCATGGCCCCACTTTCTTATGCATTTGTCAATGAAGGGTTTTATGCTGCACACACATTCTCTTCCAGGAAACCCTTGGTGGTATGGAGTGTCCAGTCCTTGTCCTCGGTCACTGGTTTCTTTCATATGTTAATACTCACATCCCTCCATGCCCACTTCTGTACAGGGGTTCTTTGTTCTGGAACTATCTCCATAGACCCGACTGGCCTTGAGCTCACATAGATCTTCTCTGCCTCCAGAGTGCTGGGATTCAAGGCACCTGTTAATCTTGATGCCCTTCATCCTAACTCTGCTTCTTGGCTACATAATGAAAAAAGCAGTAAGCATAGGAAATGTGAGGCATTGCTAACGTAGCACAAAAGACTGTTTTACAATAGGGCTCTTTTTTATAGGTAGAGTACAATTATAAAATGAATAGCATAGGAAACACATAAACCACTAACGTAGCCATTTTTCCCCATTACCCAGCATTATGCGTTGTGCATAATTACATTGCTGTACTTTATAAGAGTGTCAGTGCAGTGCAGTTGTTTACACCAGCATCACCCTGAATACGACAATGAGAATGACGCGTTCTGCCACGACGTTACAAGGCTACAGAGACATAGGCAATAGGAAATTCCAGTTCCGCGGTAGTCATATGAGACTACCATTGCGTATCTGGTCCATCATTACCCAAAATGTCATTGAAAGCCATCATTCTTTGGGGTGAGTGAGGAGTGAGTGCCCGAACCGCGGCAGCTGCCCGGAGAGGGACCACCGACTCTCCACAACTCCCCCTGCCACCAGCACACTTCCTGCTCTTCCTGCAGGGGTTATTCTCCCCGGATACCGCCTCTCTCTTCCTGTCCCTTCCCAGCTTGCACCCAGAATCCTCCCCCCCTCCCCCTGCCTCATCCTCCCGTCTTTGGGGCCACAAAATCCCACAGCTCAGCCTGTTTGGGCTCTGGGGACCTGGAATTGAGTGCACCCAGGCCGGTGGGAGGTCCCCTCCTTCATTTGACTGCCCGGAGCAAGGTAGGCCTTTGTCTGAGAGCTGCTTGGCCTGCAAGGGGACCTCACAGTCTGCAGAAGGATCCATCATTCTTTGGGGTGAGTGAGGAGTGAGTGCCCGAACCGCGGCAGCTGCCCGGAGAGGGACCACCGACTCTCCACAACTCCCCCTGCCACCAGCACACTTCCTGCTCTTCCTGCAGGGGTTATTCTCCCCGGATACTGCCTCTCTCTTCCTGTCCCTTCCCAGCTTGCACCCAGAATCCTCCCCCCCTCCCCCTGCCTCATCCTCCCGTCTTTGGGGCCACAAAATCCCACAGCTCAGCCTGTTTGGGCTCTGGGGACCTGAAATTGAGTGCACCCAGGCCGGTGGGAGGTCCCCTCCTTCATTTGACTGCCCGGAGCAAGGTAGGCCTTTGTCTGAGAGCTGCTTGGCCTGCAAGGGGACCTGAAAGTCTGCAGGAGGATCCATCGTTCTTTGGGTTGAGTGAGGAGTGAGTGCCCGAACCGCGGCAGCTGCCCGGAGAGGGACCACCGACTTTCCACAACTCCCCCTGCCACCAGCACACTTCCTGCTCTTCCTGCAGGGGTTATTCTCCCCGGATACTGCCTCTCTCTTCCTGTCCCTTCCCAGCTTGCACCCAGAATCCTCCCCCCCCCTCCCCCTGCCTCATCCTCCCGTCTTTGGGGCCACAAAATCCCACAGCTCAGCCTGTTTGGGCTCTGGGGACCTGGAATTGAGTGCACCCAGGCCGGTGGGAGGTCCCCTCCTTCATTTGACTGCCCGGAGCAAGGTAGGCCTTTGTCTGAGAGCTGCTTGGCCTGCAAGGGGACCTCACAGTCTGCAGGAGGATCCATCATTCTTTGGGGACACCAAACACCTCCGCGCTCCTTTTTTTTTTTTTTTTTTTTTTTTTTTTTTTTTTTTTTGGTTTTTCGAGACAGGGTTTCTCTGTGGCTTTGGAGCCTGTCCTGGAGCTAGCTCTTGTAGACCAGTCTGGTCTCGAACTCACAGAGATCCGCCTGCCTCTGCCTCCCGAGTGCTGGGATTAAAGGCGTGCGCCACCACCGCCCGGCTTTTGAAGGAAGAGATGGGCAGGCGCCAATGCAGGAGCTCCTCCAACAACATGAAAGGCAACATGACATCACCACAAGCCAGACATCCCGAAACAACAAGAATTGAACACCCTACCCCAGAAGATATAGAAGAAACCGACATTAAACAGTACTTTATAAAAATAATAGAGGACCTTAAACAGGAGGTAAAAAACTGCCATAAAGAAATGGAGATGACAAACAAAAAGGTAGACGAAATAAATAAATCTCTCAAAGATACCCAAGAAAAACAAGAAAAACAAGAACAAGCAATCAAACAGGTAAGGGAAACAGTACAAGACCTGATAAATGAAATGGAGGTATTGAAGAAAACACAATCTGAGGGACGACTGGAAATGGAAACTCTGAGTAAACGAACAGAAACTTCAGAGACAAGTATTTCCAACCGAATACAAGAGATGGAAGAAAGAATCTCGGACTCTGAAGATACTATAGAGGAAATAAACTCACAGATTAAAGAACTAAACAAATCTAACAAATTCTTAACACAAAACATTCAGGAAATCTGGGACACCATGAAAAGACCAAACCTAAGAATAATTGGGGTAGAAGAAGGAGAAGAATTACAACTCAAAGGCCCAGAAAACATATTCAACAAAATTATAGAAGAAAACTTCCCCAACCTAAAGAAGGATGTTCCTATGAAGGTACAAGAAGCCTACAGAACACCAAATAGACTGGATCAAAAGAAAGCATCCCCACGCCATATAATAATCAAAACACAAAACATACAGAATAAAGAACAGATATTAAGAGCTGCAAAGGAAAAAGGTCAAGTAACATATAAAGGGAAACCTATCAGAATTACACCTGATTTCTCAATGGAAACCATGAAAGCCAGAAGAGCTTGGATAGATGTGCTACAGACACTTAGGGAACATGGATGCAAGCCTAGACTATTATACCCAGCAAAGCTTGCATTCACCATTGATGGAGAAAACAAGATATTCCAGGACAAAAACAGATTTAAACAATACGCAGCCACAAATCCAGCCTTGCAGAAAGTAATAGAAGGAAAATCACAAACCAAGGAGTCCAACAACGCCGACAATAACTCAGGCATCTAGCGACCCTTCACCAACACAACTAGAAGAAGGGAAACACACAAACTCTACTACTAAAAATGACTGAAGTTAACAACCACTGGTCATTAATATCACTTAATATCAATGGACTCAATTCACCTATAAAAAGGCACAGGCTAAGAGACTGGATACGAAAACAGAATCCAACATTTTGCTGTTTACAAGAAACACACCTCAACCACAAAGACAGGCACCTACTCAGAGTAAAGGGTTGGGAAAAGGTTTATCAAGCAAATGGCCCTAAGAAACAAGCGGGTGTGGCCATACTAATTTCCAACAAAGTTGACTTCAAACTAAAATCAATCAGAAGAGATGGAAAGGGACACTTTATACTCATAACAGGAAAAATCCTTCAGAATGAAGTCTCAATCCTGAATATCTATGCCCCTAATATTAAAGCTCCCACTTATGTAAAAGAAACACTTCTAGAACTCAAGGCAGCCATCAAACCACACACACTAATAGTTGGAGACTTCAACACTCCTCTCTCACCAATGGACAGGTCAATCAGACAGAAACCTAACAGAGAATTGAAAGACTTAATGGAGGTAATGAACCAAATGGACTTAACAGACATCTATAGAACATTCCACCCAAATAGGAAAGAATATACCTTCTTCTCTGCGGCTCATGGAACCTTTTCGAAAATTGCCCATATACTTGGTAACAAAGCAAACTTCCACAGTTACAAAAAAATATTAGTAACCACCTGTGTCTTATCGGATCACCATGGATTAAAATTAGAATTCAACAACAATGCTACCCCCAGAAGGCCCACAAACTCATGGAAACTGAACAGTCAACTACTGACCCACACCTGGGTCAAGGAAGAAATAAAGAAAGAAATTAAAGTCTTTCTTGAATTTAATGAAAACAAAGACACAACATACTCAAACCTATGGGACACAATGAAAGCAGTGCTAAGAGGAAAGTTCATAGCACTAAGTGCCCACTTAAAGAAAACGGAGAAAGCACTCATTGGTGACTTAACAGCACACCTGAAAGCTCTGGAAAAAAAAGAAGCAGACTCACCTAGGAGAAGTAGAAGACTGGAAATAATCAAACTGAGGGCAGAAATCAACAAAATAGAAACACAGAAAACAATCCAAAGAATCAATGAAACAAGAAGCTGGTTCTTGGAGAAAATCAACAAGATTGACAAACCCTTAGCCAAACTAATCAAACGGCAGAGGGAGAACACGCAAATTAACAAGATCAGAAATGAAAAGGGAGACATAACCACAGACACAGAGGAAATTCAGAAAATCATTAGATCTTACTACAAAAGCCTGTATGCCACAAAATTGGAAAATGTAAAAGAAATGGACAGTTTTTTAGATAAATACCATATACCAAAGTTAAACCAGGACCAGGTAAATGCTCTAAATCGTCCTGTTAGTCGCGAAGAATTAGAAACTGTTATCAGAAACCTCCCTACCAAAAAGAGCCCAGGACCAGATGGTTTCAATGCGGAATTCTACCAGAACTTCCAAGAAGACCTAATACCTATACTCCTTAAGGTATTTCATAATATAGAAACACAAGAGTCACTGCCAAATTCCTTCTATGAAGCTACAGTTACCCTGATACCTAAACCACACAAAGACTCAACAAAGAAAGAGAATTACAGGCCAATCTCACTCATGAACATGGACGCAAAAATTCTCAATAAAATACTGGCAAACCGAATCCAAGAACACATTAGAAAAATTATCCATTACGATCAAGTAGGCTTCATCCCAGAGATGCAGGGCTGGTTCAACATACGAAAATCTATTAATGTAATCCATCATATAAACAAACTGAAGGAAAAAAACCATATGGTCATCTCATTAGATGCTGAAAAAGCATTTGACAAAATTCAGCACCCTTTTATGATAAAGGTCTTGGAGAGATTAGGGATACAAGGGTCATTCCTAAATATAATAAAAGCTATTTACAGCAAGCCGACAGCTAACATCAAATTAAACGGAGAGAAACTCAAGGCTATCCCACTAAATTCAGGAACACGACAAGGCTGTCCACTCTCTCCTTATCTCTTCAATATAGTGCTTGAAGTTCTAGCAATAGCAATAAGACAACATAAGGGAATCAAGGGGATTCAATTTGGAAAGGAAGAAGTTAAACTTTCATTATTTGCAGATGATATGATAGTATACATAAGCGACCCCAAAAACTCCACCAAAGAACTCCTACAGCTGATAAACTCCTTCAGTAACGTGGCAGGATACAAGATCAACTCCAAAAAATCAGTCGCCCTCCTATACACAAAGGATAAGGAAGCAGAGAGGGAAATCAGAGAAGTATCACCTTTCACAATAGCCACAAATAGCATAAGATATCTGGGAGTATCGCTAACCAAGGAAGTGAAGGATTTATTTGACAAGAACTTTAAGTCTTTGAAGAAAGAAATTGAAGAGGATACCAGAAAATGGAAGGATCTCCCCTGCTCGTGGATTGGGAGGATCAACATAGTAAAAATGGCAATTCTACCAAAAGCAATCTATAGATTCAATGCAATCCCAATCAAGGTCCCATTAAAATTCTTCACAGAGATTGAGAGGACAATAATCAACTTTATATGGAAAAACAAGAAACCCAGGATAGCCAAAAAATCTTATACAATAAAGGTACTTCTGGAGGCATACCATCCCTGACTTCAAACTCTATTACAGAGCTACAGTATTGAAAACGGCTTGGTATTGGCATAAGAACAGAGAAGTTGACCAATGGAATCGTATAGAAGACCCGGATCTTAAACCACAAACCTATGAACACCTGATTTTTGATAAAGGAGCCAAAAGTACACAATGGAAAAAAGAGGGCATCTTCAACAAATGGTGCTGGCATAACTGGATGTCAACCTGTAGAAGAATGAAAGTAGATCCATATCTATCACCATGCACAAAACTCAAGTCCAAATGGATTAAAGACCTCAATATTAATTTGAACACATTGAGATTGATAGAGGAGAAAGTGGGAAGTACTCTACAACAAATGGGCACAGGGAACCGTTTCCTACGCATAACCCCAGCTGCACAGACTTTAAGGGCAACATTGAATAAATGGGACCTCCTGAAGTTGAGCAGCTTCTGTAAAGCAAAGGACATTGTCACTAAGACACAAGGCAGCCTACTGACTGGGAAAAGATCTTCACCAACCCTGCAACTGACAAAGGTCTGATCTCTAAAATATATAAGGAACTCAAGAGACTAGACGGTAAAATGCCAATTAACCCAATTAAAAAATGGGGCACTGAACTGAACAGAGAATTCTCAACAGAAGAAGTTCGAATGGCCAAAAGACACTTAAGGTCATGCTCAACCTCCCTAGCTATCAGGGAAATGCAAATCAAAACAACTTTGAGATATCATCTTACACCTGTCAGATTGGCTAAAATCCAAAACACCAATAATAACCTTTGCTGGAGAGGTTGTGGGGTAAGGGGCACACTCATCCATTGCTGGTGGGAATGCAAACTTGTGCAACCACTTTGGAAAGCAGTGTGGCGGTTTCTCAGGAAATTCGGGATCAACCTACCCCAGGACTCAGCAATTCCACTATTGGGAATCTACCCAAGAGATGCCCAATCATACAACAAAAGCATATGCTCATCTATGTTCATAGCAGCATTATTTGTAATAGCCAGATCCTGGAGACAGCCTAGATGCCCTTCAGTGGAAGAATGGATGAAGAAACTGTGGAATATATACATGCTAGAATACTACTCAGCGGTAAAAAACAATGACATCTTGAATTTTGCAGGCAAATGGATGGAAATAGAAAACACTATTCTGAGTGAGGTAACCAGACCCATAAAGATGAACATGGGATGTACTCACTCATATTCGGTTTCTAGCCATGATTAAAGGACATCGAGCCTATAAGTTTGGGATCCTTGAGAAAGAATAAGAAGGTGAACTCCCAAAAAAGATATAGTAATCCTCCTGGATATTGGAAGTAGACACGATCGCCAGGCAAAATTGGGAACTTGAGGGTTGGGCAAGACTGGGCCAAGGGAAGATGGGGAGAGAAAAGTGTGAAGGGGAGAGCGGGGGGAGCTCGGAGGAATGGGGTGCTTGGGATATAGGAAGGGTGGATATGAGAGCAGGGAAGCATATATCTGAATTTAAGGAGCTACCTGAGGGTTGTCAAGAGACTTGACCCTAGAGTGGTTCCCAGGTTTCCAGGGAGACGCCCCCAGTTAGTTCCTTGGGCAGCTGAGGAGAGGGAGCCTGAAAAGGCCAGTTCCTATAGCCATACTGATGAATTTCTTGCATATCACCATAGAACCTCCACCTGACGATAGATGAAGAAAATGACAAGAGCCCCACCTTGGAGCACCGGACTGAGCTCCCAAGGTCCTGATGAGGAGCAGAAGGAGAGAGAACATGAGAAAGAAAGTCAGGACCGTGAGGGAACCTCCAGCTGGCGGACAGATGGGGAAGGTGACTGAGCCCCACATTGGAGCACTGGGACTGAGCTCCCAAGGTCCCGATGAGGAGCAGAAGGAGCGAGAACATGAGGGAGAAAGTCAGGACCGAGAGGGGTGCGTTCACTCATGGAGACGGTGGGACAGAACTAATGGGAGATCACCAACTCCAGTTGGAATGGGACTGATGGATCATGCGACCAAACCCGTCTCTCTGAGTGTGGCCAACAGCGGGGGCTGACTGAGAAGCAAAGGACAATGGCTCTGGGCTCTGATTGTTCTTCATGGACGGGCTCTGTGGGAGCCCTTCTCAGCTTGGTCGATCACCTTCCTGGACCTGGGGGGAGTTGGGAGGACACTTGGTCTTAGCAATAGAGTGGGGAACCCTGATGGCTCCTTGGCCTTGAGAGGGAGGGATGGGGAGGTATGGGTGGAGGGGAGGGGAGGGAATGGGGGAGAAGGAGGGGAGAGAAAGGGGAGAAGGAGGGGAGGGAGGGGGGAGAGGAGGAAGGAGATGGAAATTTTTAAATATATAAAAAAATAAACCATGAGGAAAAAAAAAAAAAAAAAAAAAAAAGCAAAATGTCATTGAAAGACTACGCAAGAGAACCTTGAAAGACATTCCATCTAATAAGCTAGGTAATTTTATACAAAGATCCATGAAATTTAATGTGGTAAAAACATCAGGCCCGTAATCCTGGAAGGTCTGTCCTGTTCTCCATAGTAAGCAGTCAGTGGCTCTTCCCCAGGGCTTGTCTGCAATACATTACCTGGTAGCCCAACTCTTTTCCTACCCTTAAAGAATATCAATATATTTTTAAAAAAATCTGTATCTAGCTAACCTGTCTGACGCCGGTGGGAAAGAAAAACAAATACTGGGATGAGCCAATCAATTGTGGCATAGGCTTTATCCAGGAATAGACCTGAAGAGGGGGAGTCTCTCATTTAAGAGCCAGAGAACCTGTGGCTCCAATTGCAAATGGGCATGCTCTACTGGACTAGAGGGGGGGGAATTCAGATAGGAACTGAGAAGCATCCTGTTTGGGACACAGGTTTGCTGTTGCTAGGGTCTGCTGGGTGGGTGAAAGAATGTTAGGTGGGCCGGGCGCTGGTGGCGCAAGCCTTTAATCCCAGCACTCGGGAGGCAGAGGCAGGCGGATCTCTGAGGTTCAAGGCCAGCCTGGTCTACAAGAAGGCTAGTTCCAGGACAGGCTCTAGAAACTACAGGGACCCTGTCTGAAAAAAAAACAAACAACACAAAAAGAATGTTAGGTGGTGGACAAACATCTCCTACATCTTTTGGCTATTGTTCCTAGGAGTTAATAGGGCAGAGAAGGCAAGAGTCTAGAAGAATAAGTTCCTTCAGTTTGAGAATGAAATAGGTTAGTTTTAAAAGTTGCCATCGTGAGTTTAACCAAAATGGCAAGTTTTACAGAGTAGCATGGCTGTAGCTCACAGTTAAATCTATCCGGGCCTACTGTGTCTTTCAGGCAGTTTGCTGGCTGTCCCTTCCAGTCTCTTCCTTCGGCTGCCTAGGACTTCTTGATCACCATAGCTACTGATGATGCGTTTATGGTTCACACTCTCTCCTTGTGCTTGCTCTGTGCTTCTCTTTCAGGACCTGGCTCTCACAGTCCTGTAACTGTGTTGAACCCAGGCAGGAGAAGATGCATTCTACAAGAGACACCAGTGTTCTCTGCCCCGAGACTCCTGAAACAGTGGACTCCAAAGAATTAAAACTTCCTCTGCAATCCTTGGTATGGGGAGGGCCTTAGCGAGAGGTTCATACCCCAGTGGCTCATCTCCGTGGACATCAGCACACTGTGGCTTCCTGGCATTGTTTTTTCTCTTTTTCTATGTGGTCATCACACTGCTCCAGAAAAGGTGGAGACTATCCAGAGGTGCGATGAACCAGTTTTTGGTTCCCTGATTTAGCCATCCAGTAAATAAATAAAATCCATTTTCCTTTATGAATTTCTGTTTCTTAATTTCTTTTAAAATATAGTGAAAGTAGAACACAGTTGACAAATCCGAGTGTCTGGTGTCACCCTTCCGCTAGGGCCTTGGATCCTTCTCCTCTATTCTTTACTGTTGATATTACTCCATGATTGTTCATTTGTCTTTCCCAAGTGAAACTGGGTACTTAATGAAGGACGGGGTGTATTTCAACCATTTTTGTGTTTTCCTGGGGAAATGTAAAGAAGTATCTATATGAGAGGTAGAGCAGAGGGACCAATAGACTAAGGAAAAGTTCTGTCCAAGTCCAGTCTGGTAAATCAATGAGCTTAAAAGGGTTACTTACAAGGCGTGGGTGGCTCTCGGGGTGGCTGCACCACTGGAAAGACCCATTGTTCCTGGCTTACTAAGGTCTGAGACTCTTCTGACAACTCTAACAGGCACAGTCACCTGCCCCTAACAAGCCAAGGGATGGATTAATGGTGACATATGAAAAGGAGATTTATTTAATGAGGCTGCATTGGAGAGGCAGGCAGAAAGATCCAAGTCCAGCTTTGGGGTCCAGCATGAAGTTCAGGTTTGAGCAGAATGCCAGAGTTATGAGTAGTTAAGCAGTCCTGGTAAAGGTGTGGCCCAAGTCACTGCCAATCCACTATTGTCCGAGCTTTCTAGCAAGGTGGCCTTTCTGGGAGACCAGTGGCTCCTCTCCTGGCTGACCTCAGGTTTCAGGCTTTTTCTACCAAGCTTGAGGTCTTAGAGCAATTCCAATTTTAAAGGGTGTAATATCTCCATAGTCTGATAGCCAAAGGGAGGGATACAAGTGGCTCTTTAAAAAGTCCTTATTTCTAGCAGGCAGAAAGTCCTCTGACATGGTAGATTCAAGAGCAGATGCATTATGGGAAAATATCAACCCCCAATTAGCCTTCTAGCTTCAATTTATTTTAGCACTCCTACTCAGAAGATCACATGGGGAGCATAGAGGTTGGAATCTCAGTTGAAGGTCTGGTGGCATCCCACATACTTTTAAGAGAGAATGGTTAACGGTCTCATCCCCATTATCTTAGACCTAACTATCAGACGATTTGTTCTGTTGACATTAAGCATACCTGCCAAAGCCTTTCTGTAGGTCCCACAGACTGGAGGAAAGACTGGCACTTCAGGTGGTTAGATTTCTATAAGCCATTGACATGCTATGCCAGACACACAGACAGACGTGTTTGTGTGTTTGCACAATGTTAGAATTTCTTACACGATAATTACACTCACAAGCTATGTTGGTTTTGTTGGTGGCAATTTGCCAAGTGTACCAACTGCCCTTGATGGGTGGCCATTGCTCAACACGAGTTCTTTTATTCTGCTAGTTTAATTACTTTACTCTCAATCCACACACGACACATTGCACAGCAATTATGTATGCATATTTGTGGATATGTGGGTTACAGAGTGGCTATAAAAGGGTAAAAGAGGCTGCAGAGGAGTCTGAGGAGTTCAAAGATTCAGAGCCTGGGAACTGACCAAGAGGCAGAGCATCAACACCCATGACAAGATGGCTCAGCTGGGATAAGGGCTGGCTGCACAGGCTGACAATGATGACCTGAGTTCCATGCAGGAACCAATGTGAAGGCAGAGAGAAAACTGACAGCACAAAAGTTGTTCTTTGGCCTTCACACAGACATGGTGGCATGTGTGTAAGTCCCTTCCCTACACACACACACACACACACACACACACACACACACACACTAATAATAAAGATTTTTTTAAGAGAGTTCTGGGTCAGCTAAGTCTATGCAGTAAGACGTTGTTTTAAAAATTAAAAACAAAGATAAAAACTAACAAAAAGTCATGGGACAAAAACGCTACATCTGAACGTGTAACATTTACTAGTTAATGTCAGCAGACAAATGGGAATTCTGGGTGTGAGTTCATTCATTCATCCATTCGCTTATTCGTTTCCTAAAATCACTTCTATAATGCCCAAAGCAATGCTAAGCACAGCCTGCATTCAAAGAATACATGTTGGCTTGAATTATTCATGCATGCATTCTTTCATTGATTCATCAATATTTATGGGACAACCTGTTCAGGCCAGACACCGTGTTTAGTCCTCCTAGCAATAGTGATCAATGTGGATCCAGCCTATGTCTCCCTGGTCCTCAAAATAGCTGGTATATTTTAGAGTTACCTCTGAATGGTAGCAGGCCCAATTGTTAAACTTTCTGGTGAATGAACTGTTTCATGAGTCTCAATCCTGGCATGACTTTTAGAATCACCTTTGCTACTACTTAAAAACACCCACTTCTGGGCCCAAACTGCAGACCAATTAAATTAAAACCTGCTGAGGTGCAACACAGGCAAAGGCACCTTTGAATACCCTCCAAGATATGTGATACAAAGCCCTAGGCTGAGAGTCCACTAAAAGACTCCCCACACTCCAGGTAGGTCACTGTTTGGGTTGAACCGTTTTCTCTCTACACTCAGGCCTTCAAGTCTTATCCCACAGTGACTCAGAATGTTATCTGAATCAGAATGGAGTCCTTGCTGACACAGTTAAGAATGATGTCCTTGGGGGGCCAGGGTAACAGTTCAGATAGCCAAGTGCCTGCCTTGTTATTCTCCCAGAACCCATGTTTAAATTAAGAAAGAAAGAAAGAAAGAAAGAAAGAAAGAAAGAGAAAAAAGAAAGGAAGAAAGGGAAAAGGCAGGTGTGATGGCTTGTGCTTGTGATTTCACTTTTGTGGCTCACTGACCAGCCAATCTAGCTTACTTGGCAAGTTTCAGGCCAAAGAGAAAAATTATCTTTTAAAAAAAAGAGGATAACACCCGAGGAATGAGAGATAAAGTTGTCATTTTGCCTCCACATGCTCACACTTCCCTTATCCACACAAATTAGATCATTACAGTACACTCCCTCCCCATACCTGCTCTAGGGTTCTTACTAGGTAGACCAAGTATCCATAAAGTCCTAGTAAGAAAACCTCCTGATCCAGAGCATAGACTCTCTGCCCAGTCAGGGCAGAATCAGTAACCTGGTCCAGAGGCCACCTCTAGGAGGCAGGCTCCCTTTAAGTCATGCTCAAGAGAAACAGCTGACCTTCCCTTTACTAAGGAAGGTACTGTACTTTTCTGAACTCCCATGCCAGCACAGTAGCTCCTTGGGCCCCAGATGTGCAGTGTTGTGAATCTAAATGGTTCAGAGAAGTGCAATTTTCCCTTTTCTCTTTTCTACTTCTTTTCTAAACATCTTTTCCCTAACACTTGGAGCTTTTCCACCATTAAGGTTTCCTTTTTCCTAAAGTTCTCCTCTCTGCCTTGGGTGCTTGGCTGCCATGTGTCTGACCTCATGCTGGCTTAAATGGATGGCTTTCCTCTCTTCTCTTTGTCCCCCTCCAGGCAGCTGCTCAGTAAGTAATACAGATGGCCTGTTCGGGGAGGGGCAGGGGGGGTCATCTCTTAAACGCTAATAAAATTGTCCTTGAGCTTCCATTTGAGTCCATTTAAATGTTTTTCTGTTACTGGTACTAAGAACCCCAGGAGAGGACCTTGATTTCCCTTATATCATCAGCTGGCCTTAAATTTGTGCCGGCTCTCCTGCCTGAGGGCTATGCAATCTTATAAGATTTATTAAAACAAAAGGAACCCTACGCATTGGAAGACAGAAATGTGGATATGAAAGAAGACGCCAGGGTGATGTTTCCCCAAGCAAAGAAATAAGTGAACCACTGGTGAGGGGATTTTCCTTGGATCCCTCAGAGGGTATCCGGATACTCTGTACCTCCTCCTTGGGGTTGCAGCCTCCAGAAGAGTGAGACAAATCTCGTACCGCTTAAGATGCCCAGTAGGCTTCACAACTCTGTAGCCGGTGCCTTAGTACACACATGCCATCGGCATCTCTGAGAGCTCATTCAAACATTTTTGTTGTTGTTGTTGCTTTCTTACACTTTCCCTCATGAAGACTGGCCAGATGCATCTGGGAACCCCAGTGGAGGGTATTCTCTCGGCCCCTCCCACAGGGTTGCTTATCTTTGGTAGGGATCCAAACTTTGACATAGGAATGACCAACACACCTGAAGCTGGGTCTTCCAGTCTGGCTCCCTGAGAATAATCAATGAACTGTAAACGTGTAATTCCACTCAACTGGGCCAAGCGGGGGGGCCCGCAGGAGCTGCATTCAGCAGATCGATAAAAGTGCTGGAAGACACTTGTCTCTGTGGCTCTTTCAATTCTGCTTTATCATTTGATTTGTGCCAACAACACTCAAGCCGCGCCTCTTTAAGGCACTGTTTTAGTAAATTCAATTTACAATTACTTTCAATATGAGAAGTTTAAGAGTTCAGTTTTAACGCCCCAGGAGCTGCAAAATCAACCAGGGTTCAGCTGCCCAGCCTGAGGAAATCATTATGCAAAGGCTTCTACTGGGAGGCTAAGCTTTGTTTCTTCTGACCAGGGACAATGTCTCCAATGAAACAAACTGCCCCTACAGTATCTGCTTTCTAATTTCCCAAACTGAGAACCCAAGTTCAAGTTCTGGTCCCCTATTATCAGAGTCCCCCAGGGGATAATATTAGCCACTTTGAAGGCGGTTTTTCTCAGCATTGAACCCACCCCATCAAACGTGGGTCCAGGCTGCAGATTCCTTCACAGTTTGCTCTGATCCAGATTTGACTTTCATTTCTACTTTTTATCTATCTATCTATCTATCTATCTATCTATCTATCTATCTATCTATCTATCTATCTGTTTTTGTTTTTCATGGCAGAGTTTTTTCCTCCTGAGTGCTAGGATTAAAAGCGTGTACCACCACCGCCCGGCTTGTTTTCATTTTTTTTTTAATTTTTAAAGTATAACTTCTTTGTTATTTGTGGTGGAATGGGGGATTTCGCTGTTACACTCAGGCGTGTGCATCACCGGCTTGGATTCTGTTTCCCTCCTTCCTCATTAGCATGGCTCTTCCCCATTTCTGATGGTCCCTTTCCTCCCAGACAGTTTCCTCTCTGACTCTGGTTTCTTTTTTTTTTTTTTTTTTTTTTTTTGAGGCAAGGTCTCATTTAGCTTAGGCTGGCCCTGAACCTGAGAATCTCCTGCCAAAACAACTCAAGTGATGGATAAGTGGGCACTATCATATCTCGTTTGCCCAGTACTGGGAAACAAACTCATGTCTTCATACATGTTAGGCAAACTTTGAGCTACATCCCTAGTTGCCCCTGATTTTAAAGCGTTTTCTAAATTTATTATTAAACTATATAGCTCTAGGACTGAGTTGTTGAGTTCCAGGACAGGAAGAGGCCTGGTCTCCAAAGAACAAGTTTCACCTGAAGGAATGAAACCTGAAGTTGTCTTTTGGCACACACATACACACACACGCACACACATGTATGCACGCATGCATGTAAACACTTATGCATTCACATGCACTATATTGATTTGGCCTCATGGTAAAAATCATGATAGTAGAAGATGAGCCCAATGAACAGGATTATTTTGTGTTGTTATTGTTATTGATCTGCTCCCGGACCTCAAATGATAGTTGTTATTGTTGTTGTTTCCCTTTCAAACAATCCAACAGACTTCTAGGTGTGTCAGATTTTGAGGATACACATTTAATATCTTATACAGTCACACTAACTATTTGTATTTCTGCGGCTTAAGATACTCTGCATACTACAGACACTCAGTAAATGCCACACGGTTTATGCACCCTGCCCTGCCACACACACAGGTACTTTCTCTGCTGCACTTAGGAAACACTGTTTCCATACATATCACTGGACGTGCAGGGCTTCTCTAAGGACTTTAGGCATACCATTTCAAGGAAACGGAGTAAGATTCTGGAGTAAATTATATTGATTTTAATTCAGACATTTAAATCTGTTTTGTTTATTGCCTTTGCAATTGAAGAATTGATCCGAACAAGGCAGACATAGCAAGAATAGATTGCTTTTATCGAATTCACAGTGACCTGATTAAAAAACATAGTTGTTATGAGAAAAATAATCTTACTTCCTATTTTATTACAGATCCCCCCCACCTGAATTTATTGTTTTAATATAGTAAATAAAGAATACAATGAATTTTGTTTATTGCTGTGTGAGATGGTTTAGGGCAGTTAGAAAACACTTTCTTAGTATGTTTCTTTTTTTGTTTAAATGCTTGCAAAGTGTGTGTGTGTGTGTGTGTGTGAGAGAGAGAGAGAGAGAGAGAGAGAGAGAGAGAGAGAGAGAGAGAGAGAGAGAGAGAGAGAGAGAGAGAGGAGGGGGAGGAGTAGGCTATAGGCCATCCTCTGTTATCTTCCTCATTCCTTTCCCCCTTAGTTTTCGTGACAAGGTCTCTCCCTGAATGTGGAGCTCACTAGATTTTGATTCGACTGGGTGGAAGTGGGTTCTCAGGGTTCTATTGTCCTATCTTCCCAGATACTAGGTTAATAGATGTACCGCTCTGCCTGGCTTTTACATGGATGCTGGGGATTTGAACTCAGGTCCTCCTGCTTGGGTGGCAACCTCTTTGCTGACTAAGCCATCTCCCCAGTTCCTGCAAAGCTTATCCTGGGCAAGAGGGTGTCCCTTGTCCTCTTGTCGCCTTTCTGTTACATTAGTAAGGGTTTGTTGATGGTCAGATACTTCATGCTGATCTTGATTTATATTTTTATTTTCTGAAAACATGTCAAAGCAAGAGCCACAACTCAAATCTGTTCTTTTGTTAAAATGAAACAAAACACCAAAATTTGATTTAGAAAATTTTCTGGAACACAGAGGGAATAAGGAAGAAAAATCACTTAATCTTCTAAACTTTTATCTCAAGTGTTCAGATGTAACATCCACTGTTTAATTAGATTTTGATTTTTTCTATTTGAAGTTGGGAGATGAATATAGTCGTATCTATTTCCTGACAACTCCCTTCCCTCTCCAAACTGCTGCTTTTTGATCTGAAATCAAATGCAGGTACAGTCTGAATAGCATAGAGCATCTTGTTGACATTGCCACTTGAAATCCCAGTGACAGCTTGTATAGCAAGGGACTATTCCCAATGAGAGCATGATTTACACCCATTTCCTTTTATTTTAACCTGTATCCTTTCTTCAACCAATATTTTAAAGAAGTTTATTTTATTTTAAATTATGTGTATGTGTGTGCGCCTGTGTGTAGGTATGTGTATTTAAGTACAGGGGCCTTCAGGGGCCAGAAGAGGGTTTCTGATCCCTGAGATCTGGTGATAGACGTGGCTATGAGCTGCCTAATTTGAGTGCTGGGATATAAATATAACTGTATTTCTTGCAATATCAGTAGACCTTCTTAATCACCTAGCCTTCTCTCCAGGCCTCTTTTTAAATAATTCCAATGAACATGCCTTGTTTTGAATGGTTCCTAGTGATTTATTACACACATGCATGTTACCAGTATATTAACCAACTACTTTCTCTAGTGGATATTGCTAGATATTTCAGTCGCCTTCAATGTTCTACTTTCATAAAATGCCACAGTGAAAAATTTGCTTCAGTTGCTTAATAAAGGGTAATTCACAGGCAGAATGTTCATGAAAGAAAAGTGTGTGTCAGTTCATGTTTCCAACCAGATTGCTAAGCTACCCTGTGCCTGTTACACATCAGCAGATATTGAGCACTGAGGTCACCACTCACACTTTGGCAACAATGCATTTTTCTTGCTGTTCTGCTTGTCATGTATTTGATAACTACTAAGGTTAAACTTTTCCATGTTGTGTGAGAGGACCTGCTTTTGGTCCCAGCCGCCCTGCTAACTTACACCCGAAATAATCTCACAGAAATTGTATTAATTAAATTACTGCCTGGCCCATTATCTCTAGCCTCTTATTGGCTGACTTTCACATCTTGATTTAACCCATTTCTAATAATCTGTATCGCCACTTGACTGTGGTTTACTGGCATGAGTCTAACCAGCATCTGTCTCTGGCAGGAGAACTATGGTGTCTGCCTGTCTCTGCTTTCTTCCTCCCAGAATTCTGTTGTCTTCCCCGCCTTCCTGAGTTCTGTCCTATCAACTAGGCCAAGGCAGTTTCTTTAATAACCAATGAAAGCAACACAAATACAGAAGGACCTCTTACACCATTATTTGGCATTTGTTGTCTACTAGTCTATCATCTGAGGAATACGACTCTAGTGCCCTAAATCCAGGGACTTAGTTCATTAACAGAGGATTTTTAGTTTTAAGTTTAGTTTAATTATGTTGGGATACTATCCACTCTTGGAAAAGAACCCACTGGCTTCCTATTGACTGGAAGGAAAAAGCTATAAGACAAACAGTTATGTGCTTAAGAAGTAACGCACACAACCCTCCGCTTAGTAGGAACTCGCTGAAAGAAAAAGATACAGTATGCCTTAGTTCGTTTAAAATTAAAATAGGTTTTCTTATTTTTGAAGTACTTTGTCATATCTAAAATCTTTAATTACATTCATTTATCTGTCTATCTGTGCATCTATGTGACACATGTATTACAGTGTGTATGTGGAGGTCAGAGGACACAGAGTCATTTTTCTCCTTCTACCGTGTGTACGTTGTCAGGCTGGGTGGCAAGTGCCTTTCCCCCTGGGCCATCTCTTTAGCCCTTTTAATTTTTTATGTAAGTAAATTTAGATATAAAACATGTGGGGGAGTCTTCTGGGATGAGCTATTTCCTATCTTCCATTAACTTTTTAAAAACATATTTTTGTTAAATCTTTTTGGAGATTCTTCTTGCATTTTAAAAGTGAAAATGGATACCTGAGGCACATGGGTTCTTCATCACACTTTGTTCATTCAGTGTGACTCCAAAACTGTGCCATGTTTTTGTATAAGGATTTCCCAATTTGTGTCTTGTGGAGAAATTTATTATTTGGAAATACTATTTACTAGCAGCCTAAAAATAGGTATTAAGATTTTTCTCACCTCCCCCCTTTGGAGACATTTTATCTCTATACAGCCCAGATTGGCTTTGAACTCATGGGACTTTCCTGTTTCATCTTCCTGAGTACTGGGGTCATATGCGTATGTTCCTCAACCCTTTGCAGCAAGCAAAACACATGTAGACAGACACATATAAGTTCAAAACTGTATTCTAAAACACTCAAAAGCTTTGCCTGTAAGTGGGGTGAGCTCTGTGGAGTGGAAGTGAAGAAAAGTTTGGTGTCAGGGAGGATGCTCTTGTATATTTCACACATTGTTTATTTTTTAATCTTTTTCCTTAAGATTTGCTACTTTGAATTTTAAAAGGAATGAATTAAACATCATAAATTAGGATAGTCATTTTGGAAAACAGTATGGAGTTTGCTTAAGGAAAAACAGATATACTAGCTGGAAGGATGGTTTATGCCTATTGTTCCATAACACCTGAGGTGGGGGTCGCTGTGAGGTCACCAGCCTGGGCTGTAGAGTGAGTTCAGTCCCAGCCAGGGCTATATCTAAAGACTGTCTCAAAACTGCAGCAATAGCACATAAAAGAACTGCTCCAAGATCTATTGACTCCCCTCTCTATTGCTCTCTCCATCTTTGCAGAAGAGATGTCTGCAGTCCAATGTTGACCACAGCTCCATCTATAATAATCAAGATATGAACTCAACCCAGAAGCCATGGATGTGTACGTGGTTTTAGAAAACTATTAACTCACAGAGAAGAAAACAAAGGAGAATGTTCATGCTTCAGCCTCCTGCTATAGAAAGAAACAAGGCTGGGGCTTGGCTCTCTTCATACCTGTCAAGGTTCTTAGTGGGAAGCCAGGACTCCTGAATGTTGGCAGGCAGGAGTTTCTATAGAGGAGAGAGTTATATACCATCAGACAGTTAATGTTTATGTCACACACTATCTAGTGGCATATTTGTAAATTAACAAGTGATTGTTTTTTTATGTGAAAATCAAGATGAATGTGTTTGAAATACTTCACTTTGTTATACACCAACCTCAGATTTTTGCTGGATCTCACATGGCCATGCTTGACCACACTGATTCGATGTTACAAAGAGCATGGACACTTAAAAAATGGAGTTATTTATTTTGTCAAACCAGTCCCAAACATGTGAGAACACGGGACTGAATTAATTCATCAGCAAGACCAATAAGCTGAAAAAGCAGGCGCAATTTCACTTCAATTATAATCTTTAAGCTATATCTACGGAAAAGTGACTTATTAAGGCAGCCATATGTGTGATTAATGGGTTGGCAGTGATACTAATTACTCATCAGATTGCAAGGTCTAAAATGCCCTAAGATGTGAGAATAGCAGAGAGTGATTTTTGTTAAAAGGGTTTGGCTGGATCCCAAGGTCTTGAGTGGGTTTATATTCAGAGCCATAGGATGTGATTTTTAACCAAAAGATGAGGAAATGGTGTTAGAAAAGTCAAACACGGTCCTAACAGTGAGATCCTTGTTTAATTAAGAGTTGTCACTGCGATAACTAGCCGTGTTCCCATTTGCCTATATACATTTTAAGATTTAAAATAATTTATTTATTAAGTGATGTTCAGTCATCTACAAGTAAAGGCTTCTCCCTCCCCTCCCTGCCATGGCCCACCATGATAACTGCATGGGAACAGTTTTATATATGGGGGGCCATGTGGCTGTTTAAGTAAAAGCCAAAGTTTAGAATTCGTATATCCAGCTGAACCTCAGACTAGTGGTATTAATCATCATTAGAAGCCAAACAGTGCATGTAAGTATAGTTTTCTTATGTATTAGAGATATTTTCTCCATCATTACCACTGAACGCTGCAACTTGGCTTGAGGATAGAGACAAGGTTAGGAGAAAACCTGGGGGGTGATAGGCAGATTTCGGAAATACAGTGGCATCCATCTGAAAGAAACATGGCTTCTGCTACGTGGGAAACCACAACCATGGCCAAAGCTTCAACTAATATTTTGACATAAATAACACAAGCACCAATAGTTTCATCTTCTTTGCTCCCTCCCTCCCTTCATCTTCCTTCCCTTCTCTTCCTCCCTCCCTCCTTTCCTTTCTCCCTCTTCCCTCCCTCCTTTTCTTCCATTCTCTTCCTTCCCTCCCCTCTCCCTCCCTACTTCCCTACCTTCCTCACTCCCTTCTTCCCTCCCTTCTTTCCTTACAGAATATACTATGTAGCCCAAAACAACCCAGAACTCAGTTTCCTTGACCCAGATTCCCAAATGCTTGACCTGTATCTTAGTGCCATCATGCCTTGCAACACCAGTCATTTTCATAAACTAACAATGAGAACAGGGAAGCCCAGCCCACTGGCCTTTTATTATAATTTAGCAACATAGAGTAAGTTACCAGGATCGCTGTGGCCTTTGTCTTTCACACTTGCTTGGTGTTCTCTCTATAAAATGGTTCTAGGCACACCAGGAACAGCTTCTAAACCTTGACATGTTAGTGTAGCACTTTGAGAAAAGAACAGATGTTGCCTTTACAATCATGGATCCAGAGACACTTTTGTCAATATAGGAAGAAGGGGAATTATTAATTGGACAACCTTCCTGTCCAGGAATGGTAAGGAAGGACAGTGAGGGTCTCATAACCAAAAAGAAGTAAGAAAACATTGATTGATGTGGTAGTGTCTCCTGTAACCCTAGCAAACAAGAAGCAGATAGGAGTTCCCATCCAATCTGCTTGGGGAGAAAAACACAAACAAACAGGAAACAAAACCCCAAACCAAAACCAAACAGAAAACAAGACACTAATTTGGACCTTTGACAACTGGTGAATCGAGTTAAGTATGTACTTTTTAAAGAAAGTATATATTTTAACTGGAGGTGGTTTAATATAACAGTTTCTCAAGTAGGGTGGTTTCATTTTCATGCTATTTTGTTTTTATTTCCAGGAGGGTTTGAGTAAGATAATTTGCTATTTTGTATTGGCAGTGGATCAAGATTTGACTGGCAGTGGAAAACTGAAATAACCATGATGATATTAATATTGTTAACTACTGACCTCTTTGGAAATCCTCAGAGTGGACTCTAGGTTTTGATAGCTGAGTTCATTTGTTCCATCTACTGCAAAAGAGGACACACCTTGACCAAGTATAAACAACTACGTTAGCTAGTTACATCAATTACATCTACCCCAATAGAGAAGACACGTTGACCAAATATGAGTCCTCGTGAGAAGGTTGGATTTGGTGAGACTCTTTCCAGTTTTTGAGAATGAGTGTGGGTGATTTGAAGGTAAGTCTCACCAGGAAGGACACTGATTGTATCTGGTTGGACTTTGTGACAAGAGACTACATACTGGTGGTCACTGTCAAGGGCCATTCAGTTTGTGAAGCATCTTTTGATAAGCAGAATGTTGCTGTTGTTGAGTCCCTGATTTTAGTTTGTGCTCTTATCCTTCATGGACAAGCCTGATAGTTATTCTTGTTTGCCCCTAGTGCTGTTTATGTAGTGAGACATTCTTTAAGAATTACTTACCAAATGTTGGAACAGCATATTGGGTGTCAGTTTGGTGCATTGATAGGCAGCTTCTAAGTAGGTGGCTCCAAGCTAATCAAAGGATGCTTTAAGATAGCACTTAAAGATAGCAGTACCAGATTTCTTGCTAGCCCCATAATGACTCTCACAATTAAGATATCTCTTTCCAGAATGGTCAAGGCCAAAAACACTGATGACAACTTATGCTGAGAGGTTGTGGGGAAAAGGGAGCACTCCTGTATTGCTGGTGGGAATGCAAGCTGGTACAACCCCTGTGGATGTCAGTGTGTCAATTTCTCAGAAAAGTAGGAAACAACTTTCCTCAAGACCCAGTAATACCGCTTTTGGATATATATCCAAAGGATGCTCAATCATGCCATAAGAACATGTGCTCAACTATGTTCATAGCAGCATTGTTTGTCATAGCCAGAACCTGTAAACAACCTAAATGCTCCTTGACTGAAGAATGGATAAGGAAAATTTATACAATGGAGTACTACACAGCAGAAAAAAAGACATCTTGAATTTTGCAGGCAAATGGATGGAGCTAGAAAAGATCATTTTGAGTGAGGTAACCCAGACCCAGAAAGACAATTATCACATGTACTCACTCATAAGTGTTTTTTAAACATAAAGCCAAGAAAATCAGCACTCAAATCACAATCCCAGAGAACCTAGACAACAATGAGGGCCCTAAAGAGAGACATACATAGATCTAATCTACATGGGAAGTAGAAAAAGACAAGATCTCCTGAGTAAATTGGGAACATGGGGACCTCGGGAGAGGTTAAAGGGAGGGGAGAGGCAGAGAGGGGAACAGAGAAAAATGTAGAGCCCAATAAAAATCAATAAAAAGGTATCTCTTTCCTTGCTCTCCGTCTCTGTTCTTCCCCCATCTCGACCATCCTCTTTCCTTAAGTGCTCCTACCCCCTCCCCTTCACCCCTCCTCTGAGCCTCCTACCCTCTGCCTCCATTTTCCACCCCACACTCCCTATTTTCTCAGGAGATCTAGTCTAGTTTTCTTTCCCAGGAGGGATCCATTATGTTTCTCTTAGGGTTCTCCTTGTTACTTAGCTTCTCTGGGGTTGTGGACTATTGGCTGGTTATCCTTTGCTTCACAGCTAGTATTCACTCATGAATGAGTACATGCCATATTCATCTTTCTGGGTCTGGGTTAACTCACTCAGGATGGTTTCTCTAGATCCATTCATTTGCTTGCAAATTTCAAGGTATCATTATTTATTAATGCCGAGTAATACTCCATTGTGTGAATGAACCACATTTTCTTTATCCATTTTTTCTGTTGAGAGGCATCTAGGTTGTTTACAGGTTCTGGCAATTATAAATAATACTGCTATGAACATAGATGAACAAATGTCCTTGTAGTATTATTGAGCATCCTCTGGGTATATGCCCAAGCGTGGTATTGCTGGGTCTTGAGGTAGGTTGATTCCCAATTTTCTGAGAAACGGCATGTTGATTTCAGAGTGGCTGTACAAGTTTGCATTCCCACCAACAATGGGGTAGTGTTCTCCTTACTCTGCATCCTCTCCAGCATAAGTTATCATTGGTGTTTTTGATCTTAGCCATTCTGACTGGTGTCACCCACTGGAACAGTTTACCTGAGCTAATGGGAGCCCACCAACTGTGGCCTGGCAGCAAGGGGACAACATAGGATAAAACTAGGCCCTCTGAATGTGGGTAACAATTGTATGACTGGAGCACTGAGACAGGATTTATCCCTACTGCTTGTACTGGCATTTTGGAGTCCAATCTCTTTGGAGGGTTACCTTGCTCAACCTAGATATAGTAGGGAGGGACTTGGTCATCCCTCGAAGCAATGTGCTAGACTCGGTTGACTACCCATGGAAAGCCTTACCCTCTCTAATGAGTGGATGAGGGGTGATGGGATTGGGGGGAGATGAAGGGAGAGGGAAGAGGGAAGGGAGTAAGAACTGGAATTGGTATGTAAAACGAGAAAAGATTTTTTTTTTAAAAAATAAACAGACAAATAAATTTTAAAAAGATAGCAACACTAGTCACAATCAGTATCTTGTCTGGCATAATTTACCTCCAAATCCCCAGGCTTTTTCCTTGCCCACACTGTTCATAGATGATGCAAAGCCAAGGTCCTGATGAACAGCTGGTAGACATGGGAAGCTTGCTGAGGAGGACCCACTTGGATACGCACAGACAGCTGTGTGCTGCAGTGTTTCTGGCTGGTGCACTAGCCCGTTGTGTCACAATAACCATACCCTCTCAGATGAAATGACCCAAGTCACCCCCTAGGAGGTGTGCAGACTTGCCTTTTGCATGCTTTGTTTCCTGCTCTATATCCTCTGCTGATTTAAATGATTCTGGTTGAGAGGTTTCCAGAGTCATCTCAATAAATGCAAGTCTTTGTTTTCTTTTCTGTTTTCCAAATTCCTTACCCTCCAATGAACCCGTGACCAGAGTGGGTAGTTGCCTCGTCTTCTGTGAAGCTGGCTTCAGGAAAGAGTTGAGGATCCTCCTAAGTCAATATCCCCCATAGCTTTACTCGTTGATGGGTCTGCTATAGTCCAGATGTTGCTTCTTTCCCACCAAAGGTCACGTTCTGAAGGCTTGTTCTCGAACATGCCGAGGTGGAGAAGTATTTCTTGCATGTGTTTTCATGCTCTTCCACATGCCGGTTTATTTTCTAACTAGCTCCACCACATTTTGGAAGGGCTGTTGATATCTTCAGTCATGGTTATGGGTTTATGTTTTCCCCTTTCCATTTCTGTCGGCGTTTGCTCCCTGCATTTGGCAGCTCAGGGTTGCTAGGGTTTGGCAGATTGAGTTGTCCCCACACCTATCTGCCTGCCAATTTTCTTGTGTTGGTTTGTGTTACTTCATGATGATGTTCTGAATCTCTAGAGTCCCCTTACAATCTTATGCACTTGGGCTTGGTTGTCAGCTGCTGGGATGTGGTGATATGATTGGATCCTGAGGATTCTCAGTTCATCAGTGACTTATTTAATGATGGATTTGTAGTATGCTATTGTGAGGCAGTAAATGCTGTATGTTGTGAGAAACTGCTTGTTTGTCCTGGCTACCCAGAACCGAAATAATCACACAGAAACTATACTAATTAAATCACTGCTTGGCCCATTAGCTCTAGCTTCTTATTGGCTAACTCTTACATCTTAATTTAACCCATTTCTATTATTCTGTATGTCATCACGAGGTTGTGGCCTACCAACAAAATTTCAGCACGTCTATCTGTGGTGCTGGCTTCATGGTGTCTCCTTGACTCCTCCCTTCTTCCTCCCAGCATACAACCTACCTTTCCCCGCCTAGTTTTGTTCTTCCCTGCCATAGGCTCAAAGCATTTCTTTATTCATTAACCAATAAATGCAACACATAGACAGAGGGATCTCCCAAAACAGCTGTATATGGGGTATAGTTGGTGGAAGTAGGTCAATGGGGTAAGCTCTTGTGGGCTACGTCTTGACCTTGTCCCTTCCTGTAGCTCTCTTTATCTATTTCCTGTCTGTTGGAAACTGAGCAGCTATTTGCGCTTGCTACCATCATGTTCTTTTGCCTTAGCATGGGCCATGAATCCAGGGCCAAGGATGATGGACTGGACCTCTGAATCAGTGCCTACATAAACCTTTACTATTCTAAACTGCTTACATCAGGCATTCTTCCTCTGAGGAGAGCACTGGCTAACATGCTGATAAACTGTGATGACTCTTGTGTCCTTGTGGTAAAATTTGAGATAAAATTCACATACCATAAAATTTCCCTGTATAGAACAGAATTTAGTAGTTTTGGTAAGCTTGTGAAGTTATGTTGGAATCATCACTATTTGTCTTTTCAAAGCAAGGAAAAGTCTCTCTCCCCTCTCTCTCTCTCTCTCTCTCTCTCTCTCTCTCTCTCTCTCTCTCTCACACACACACACACACACACACACACACACAGCCTGGCCACGAGGAAATGTTATATGTGGTCATATCTAGGAGGAGGCAATCATCTTCAAGCCAGGAGAAAAGTCTTGTCAGAAGGCCACCCTGTTTGTTCTTTGACCTTGAACTTCTGGTTTCTACCATTGTTAGAAAATAAATTATCTTAATTTTAGCTCATTTGGTAAAACAAACAGATGAAAAATGATATTTATTTCTGCATCTCAAGAATACTAATATTCTTAATGTAAAGTTTGGAGTCTATGCTATTTAGGGTACACTGATTCTTGGATACATAGGTTTATGTCATTAGCCAGATGATTGGCTTTCCCGTCAGTATATTTGAACCCTGTTTTGTTTCTCCACACTTGGGGCTCTCGTGACATGAATGTTGGCTCTAGTGCTGTAGTCTCATGGGTTCCAGATGCTTCATTTACTTATTTTATTTTATTTGGGTTTCTACCTGTTCAGATTTAGAACTTGCTGCTGCTTCATATCACAGTTTATATATTTATTATTTATTTAAAGTTGTTTTCCCATCCTGTTTTGAGCCTAGGCACTGGAGTTTTCTCTTTTGGCTATTGTGTTTGGTATTTTTTAAATTATATATTACTATTCTATTTCTCTTTTGAATGCATCAATTTTTAATGTGTGTGTGTGCATGTCTGTGTGTGTGCATGCATGCACAGACATGTGTGTGTGTGCGCACACACACACACTTGTGTCATGGTGTATAAGTGAGATGAGATCCACCGTGTGGACCTGGGTTGGAACTCCTGTGGTAGGTTTGTTGGCAAGAGCCTTTACCTTCTGAACCATCTTGCTGACCCTACTCTTCTACTTCTTTGGAAAAATGTTCTTGATGGAAGAGATATTTTTCTTTTATTTTAAGAATATTCTTAGTTGACAGGCATGGTGATACACATATTTACTCTTAGCAGTATAGGCAGACAAATCACTGCTCTACATAGTGAGCTCCAGACTAAATAGTAGAAACCCTGGAGACAGAGAGAGACAGAGACAGAGAGAGAGAGAGAGAGAGAGAGAGAGAGAGAGAGAGAGAGAGAGAGAGAGAGAGAGAGAGGAGGAAGAGGAGGAGGAAGAGGAGAGAGAGAGGAGGATGAAGAAGGAGAAGGAGAGAGAGAGAGGAGAGGAGGAAAAAGAGGAGGAGGAGGAGAGAGGAAATAATTGAAGCATTTTGTCATGGGTTCTTTTTTTGTCAGATACTGCTGACACCTATGTCAAATATAGTGCTGACATTCTTAATTTTTTTAGAATGTTCAAATTGAAATATCATCAGATCTTAGCATGATGATTTATGATAGAAGGCTAAACTTTTGGGTTTGGAGAAGAGTCTGAATTTTGATTAACCCTTACTCAAGCCAGCCTCCCTCCATGTTACTGGACATGTTTCCATTCTCCCTTAGTCTTTTACTGGAGGAGGGGTGGGGAGTGGCAGAGGGCCGCTTCCTGCCACCCAGCTAGCTTTACCCAAAATAATTACATGCAAACTGTATTCTTTTAAACACTGCCTGGCCCATTAGTTTCAGTCTCTTATTGGCTAATTCTCATATCTTGCTTTAACCCATATTTAGTAATCTGTGTAGCACCACAAGGTGGTGTCTTACCGGGAAGGATCTTAGCCTGCGTCTGTCTTGGAGAGGAGAGGCATGATGTCTGCTTGAGGCATCTGCCTGACTCTGCTTTCTTTCTCCCACAATTCTGTCCTGTCTATTCCGCCTACCTAATTTTCTGTTTTATCAAAGGGCCAAGGCAGTTTCTTTATTAACCAATGAAAGTAACACATAGACAGATGACCCTCCTCCATCAGAGGGGCACCTATTACCATTCTGTATGGCTCAAAGTCCCCCGTACCCCTGTGCCTTCTGTTACACAGCAGAATCATCTTTGTTACAGCATTGCGAAGGTGAGCCAGATGCATTGTGGAGGACCAGGACGGAGCCATGGCATTATCTGTACTTTATGGTTGAAGTAGAATATATCTTTTCTACAAGGTTTATGTTGTACTTGGCTCCTATTTTGTTGCCCATTGGCAAGAGCAAAATTTGAGGGAGATTTTCATTGAAACCCATTAGTATTTTTGCATCATTGACCTCCTTTACGAAAAGTCCACACAGAGAAGACAAATGTTGACAACCACAAACCAAACATCTCAGTGAGGTTCCTGGAATCTCAAATCCCCTAAGTTATATGTTGTTTTCCCCTTTTAGAGTCTCCTTAGGTTTGTTCCAGGTATAGTGTCTACAGGTGTGTCTAGTCTATGTCTCAGGATAGCTATGAATGTGGCCAAACACAAATTTGTAAACTTACCTGGTGTAGGACAATTCTGTATTTTGTCAATTATGCTTTAAATAAATGCTGATTGGCCAGTAGCCAGGCAGGAAGTATAGGTGGGACAACCAGACAAGAAGTAGAGGTGGGTCTATGAGAACAGGAGAATTCTGGGAAGGAGGAAGCCCATTCCTCCCCAGTCCTGTCCAGGCACTGAAGAAGGAAGATGTGACTTACCTTGCTGAAAAAGGTATCAAGCCATGTGCTTAACATATATTAGAATAATGGGTTAATATAAGTTATAAGAGTTAATAAAAACCCTGAGCTAATGGGCCAATCAGTTTATCATTAATATAGACCTCTGTGTGATTTCTTTGGGGTTGAACGGCTGTGGGACCTTGTGGGAGGACAGAAACCAGGCAGGATAGAAACTCAGACAACACTTACCTAAAATATTATGAAATTTTTTGATGTGTTTGTGTTTATGTGTGTGTGTGTGCATGCACGCATGTGCATACGTGTGTTTGTGTGATTCAGTGTCATGCTGCAATGTCAAAGGTCAAAGGTCAGCCTGGCAGAGTCTGTTATTGTACTTAATAGGCCAGTTTGGAAAAAAAATAAACAAACTCAATTTCATTTTCCTGAAAATGGAAGAGCCTGTAATTGTAATGATTTTTAATTTATTTCCACATGAATTTTTGGCTTTTCTGTATTAGATACAAAATCCACACAGCTTTTCTTTTCATATACATCACAGACTTGGGAGCAAGAAGCCTGTGGCAGGGGATTGACATTCTTAGCCTCCTTAAGGGACACATGGGCAAATGTGCTATGTGCAAGCCAGGGCTGCCTTTCTGCTGCTGCAGTTAAGTCTCTGCCTTTTGCATGCTTTTCTATGTTAAGCGCCGTGCTAACATACTGCTAGAAACTCATTTCTCTGCAAATTAAATCTTTCTGTAGACATTAACTGGAGAAAAAGCAGAAACCGGCACTATAAAATCTGTACTCTTTATTATCAAGTACCAACTAATTACTCCAGTAGGCTGGAAATGCTTGTTCATCCTAACCAGTATTATGTTCATCTTCAGAAGGAACAAAACCTTCTGCTTATGAAATGTTCCTCCTTTTGCCTCATTAGAGAAAATCAGATGTTTCTTTATCTGAATTTTTTTTCTATAGGAATCGCACCAATTATTAAAACAAAGAATTTACTCCTGAAATTGAATATCATTGCCTCAGCCAATGAATAATTCCTGAGTATGTGATTTTCTGGTGTATTGGTACCTGTCTGGGACTGGTAATAACAGCTTGAATCCCACAGGAAATCATGTGGCTCAATCACTCCCTCCTCCCTCTCTCCTCCCCACACCTCTCTTTCCAGACAGGGTCTTATGCCCAGCCTGACCTCCTGTACCTACCTCCCACTGAGATGACAGGACCACACCACCACATCCTGCTTTATGTCTCTCTCTAACTCCCGATCATTTTCAGTATGGGAGGGTCTAGACCTCACACAGTTTTCTTGTGTGTCACAGTTCTCATTCCAGGAGATCCTATTTTTGTACACATGCCTTTATTTGACTTCTGATCTGTCATTCCTTCCCCTTTCAGGTTTGTTGTTTCAGAAATCTGAGAGTTGCAGTCACTTCTTATGCAAACATGAGCGCAAAGATTTGGAGTCATTCATGAGGTTTTGGTAAGATATTTGTATTAACAATAGAGAGACAGATAGAATCCAGTCCTCCAACAGAGAATTTCCTTTTCCCCAAAGCTATACCATTATTACTTATTTATTTAAAATTTTAGATACATGAATGTATGACTGTGTAGCACTTGTGTACCTGTTGCCTGTGGTGGCCAGAAGAAAGTATGAAAACCCCTGGAACTGGAGTTACAGATGTGTGGGCTGCCATATGGATGCTAGAAATTGAACCTGGGTCATCTGAGAAAGCAGTCAGTGCTCTTAACCACTGAGCCCCAGTGTAGCTCTGGTTTTTAATAGAGGCTGTGTCAATATGTAGGCATAGTAATATACATCAATTACCTTTAAGATGTTTTTAAATGCATCTATAATTTTTTCTTTTCTTTCTTTTTTAATAATTTTCCTTTATTTCTTTCTTATTTCTTTTTATATTGTTATAATTTCTTTGGGGAAGAGGTCGGAAGAAAAATATCTCTAACAGTGGTAAGACTAGATGGGTCCAAATCAAGAAAAAGAAGCCATACAAAAGTGACATTTGTTTAAAACAGAATATAGTAAAGAAAAAATACAAAGAAAATCCAAACAAACAGAAATCAACACAAAGTAGGGTCCTCAAATCCAAGTCCTCTGAAAATTCTGGAAAACAACCTACCCAATACAGAATCCAAGGAGCACTTGGGTGAACCCTTGGTATTCTAATGGAGTTGGCTATAGCTAAACATCATTAATTGATATTTGTTGTAAAATAAATGGACTCTTGAATTTGATAGTGATAGAAAGCAATAACAAAGCCCCAAACGCAAAGGAAAACAAGCTTGCTTCTCCTTTAAGAGAGCAGCTCCAGCACAGGAGAAACCGGGCATTTCATGGTTGAAATCAGGAGTTTGACTCTCTATTCCTTGATTTTTTTGTAAGAAGCACTTGTATCTCACAAGAATAGAAACTCTTGGGGATGAACAGCCTTCCCCAGTAATCATAGCCTTGTGTATTGCTTCTGCCTGGAGCTGCTAAAGCCGAATGCTCAGCTCTGACCAATCAATGAGAAGGGCCGCTGAAACATTAGGTCAGGACTAAGTTTCTCACTTCAAGTCTGACCTCTGATGTGAATTTAGCTGCATTTAAATTTGGATTTAGTTTTGTTAAATTTTATGAAATTAGTCTTTTACCTCAAAGAAGAACTGAGGAGTTATCCCAGAAGAAAGGTTAAGGCATACAGAAAGGTGTTTCAATAGTCATGACTAACACTAGGCAGAATGAGGAAAGAGAGAGTTAGTTGTGTGTACACCCATACTGCCCTTGCTTACTGCAACTTCAACTGTCCCTTCTCAGGGGTTTTGGTTTCAAAGGTTCACAATTCTCCCTAACTTCTCTCTTATGTTTCCAAAAGACTTCAATTTTCTGTGCTTTATTTGGTGGAATAGCCTCTCCAGAGCATGAGTTTTCAAGACACTTTTACAAAAAAATGTATTTGTTATTATTTCTTCTATTTTATTTAATCACCATCATTAAAGTAACATGAACCCCTTCATGAATATATTGTGTTGTGGCAGAGTTATGGGCTAAATAAATTTGGAAATTCCAGTTGGAAATGTAATCACTTAGGCGTGCGTGCATGCGTGCGTGCGTGCGTAAATGTGTGTGTGTGTGTGTGTGTGTGTGTGTGTGCCCTTGTGTGTATGATCAGAAGATGACTTTTAGAGAGCTGGTTTTCACCCTCTACCTTGTTGAAGCAAGATCTATCTTGCTTCTGTTGCTGTACTGAGTACTTCAGGCTAAGTGGCCTGTGATCTCTTCTTGCCACGGGATTAAATGTACCTACTATGTCCTCCAAAACTCATGTAGAAACATAATTCAGTTTCAGGAGAGACCAGCTGGGACTGTGAAGGGATGATGACAGACGGGTGACTGTTGGACTCAGTGCGAAAGTAGTAGCTGGCTCACTCTCATGGAGTGCTACCTGAAATGTTCTGATCCAGATGGGAAGCCCTCACCATGCCCGGCAGATGTCATTCCTATGCTCTTGGACTTCCGTAGTCATGATCTAAAGTAACATTTTTCTAAAAATAATAATCTTGTCTGTGGTATCTGTTCACAGCAAGAGAACATTGTGTAAGAGAAATCCTAAGACTCGTGCTTAAGGATTCTCTTTGACATCTTATCAGGCACCAAGGAGTATGGGAGCAACATGATGCCTCATCATAACTGGTGACCTACGTGCAGTCTTAGGGCACCAAGTAGAGTCAAGTCAGAGGCTGAGAGGAAAGGATACTGTGTTAGTATTTTGTTATGGAAAAATACATGATAAGCTCTTAAAGATGTATTGATTCATTTCATTTTGTATTTTTTGTTTATATGTGTACAGTTTATCTCTCTGTGGGTATGCGTATGTGTGGGTGTGTGTACATGTGTGTGGAGGCTGGGGGCTGATATTATGTGTCTTTTCCAGTCACTCTTCACACTATCTTTTGAGACGGGGTCTCTCCCTGAAATTGGGATTTATTGATTGTCTAAGGTGACTGGCCAGGGTTTTGTCTCTCTCCCCTGCCCCTAACACCAGCTGGGGTCACACATGTAAACAATCCCAACTGACTTTTAACTGTGGGGTCTGGGGGTCTGAACTCAAATCTGTATGCTTCTGCGGCAAGCACTTTTCCAGCTGGGCCATCTCCACAGTCACTGTTGTATTGATTTTGACACAAGGTTTCTTTCCATGGCCATTTGGAAAAAAGTTTTGTTTCTGGGCCTATGGTGAGGCAGAGCATGACATAAAACACGAAGGGTAGAGTGTAGTGGCTCACCTCAGAGTAAACAGGAGGCAGAGAGACATGAAAGGGCTAGGGATCCAATATACCCTTCAAAGTGTGATCTGTTTTTTTCCAACAAAGCCTTATGTCATGAAGCCCCACCTCTTAGCATTACCGTTGATGGCCGAGATGCCAGCCCATGGACCTCTGGGGTATGTTCCAGAACCCAATCCTAATTTATATCCTGACCCTGAGTCTGTAGCCTGAATAATTCCAGGGGAGAATGTTGCCTTTTGGGTACTCATAGAAATGAAAGCATAGAACTGTTGAAAACTAAGAATGAAAAACAAAGGCAGTAACAAGGGACGATTCAACGAAGTACAGTGTCCTTGTGAGTGCAGGTCTCAGTGTGACTACACAGCCGCCACCCACGACAGCCCAGTGGCACTTCTGAGAGATAGATATACAGCAGAGCAGGCCCAGACTCCGTCTCATCATCCCCTACCTGGTGCCTTACGTTCCAGCCCACGTGACTGGTGTTGGGTTCTTACAGAGTGTGTTTGCTTGACAGTGACTCAAAGAAGTGCTCCCAGGGATGCCAGAAGCAACCAGGAGAGGCACCCTGGACACAGGAGGCACTTGTGCAGTGGCAGTACCTCCATTCCAGGTAAAGGTTTCAACTAGAGTCCCACAGGGAGTCGGAAGTGTGAACTGCACTTCAGCGATGTTCCCAACTGCGGTAGGGATGCTGGGCTGTTCTGTTCAGAGAATGGGCTCATAGGAGCTGATAGTTGCCCAGTGATCAGACAGAGCTGCTCTGTAGCCAAGGGGATCTCCAAAGACTGGAGCTACCTGCTAGACACTGAGTGGCAGGAAGAGGTGACTTCCGTCTTTATTCCAAATCACCCCTTAGCCATTGTATGCATAAGCAGTTTGTCTTCTCTGTCATGATAGGCCTAAATACTGAGAGCTAGAAGAAAATGTCCCCATGTCTTTGGTTCGTTTTTGAAACCTAGGCGGCTCCTATTGAACATGTGTCGACTTGATGAACAAATGAAGAATGTAAGTCCCTTACTGAATGTGTGCACGTGGACCAGTGACTTTTCATTCATTTCTAAAATAATGTGAGCTGTCAATTAAAAAATTTTCCCTCCACAAATGCTATTGAAATGGTTACTGTGTGACAGATTGAAGAATCTGCAAGGACATCATAATGGGCTGAATCTTTTCTGAATCCAATTGGGGGAAGGGAGTCCCCTCCAGTTGCCTACCTTCCCTGCATTAGGTTAGCAGCCTCCAGAGTAGGGCCAGGTTGTGTTCCAAAGGCTTTGTGGCTGAGGTTCCTCTGTTTCACATGGTGGCCCAGCTGGTTCCCGTAAGGACAGAGACAAGTACTTGAGGAGTCACCTAGAGAGGAGGTCAGTCTGAACACATGAGGATAGGGGTGGGAGCATTCCTTAGTGGGATAGTTGGAAATCTGAGTACTTCCTGGAGATATAAATAAAGTGTGAGTGGAGAAGAGACCAATTCCCTCTGGGGTGTACTGTGAAAAAGACACGTAGAAATTAGAGTAAGGGCTATAAACGAAGCAAGCCCAGGAGGTACAGATCTCTTACCCTAAAAAATTCAAACAGTTTTGATCCGTATATTTTTCTAACAAAGTTTAAAATGTGCCAATCTTGTTTGTTTTCTTTTATTTCCTGTTCCTCCTGTTCCTCCTCTCCTTTTTGTCAACCAACTGATTCCAATCGTCAGGAATGTAAGAAAGGTTATATTTCAGAGCATGGACAACTTAGTGGTGGCTACACCACTGAGGAAAATTCCATGACCCTCTGGGACATCCATGACGTGTCATTTCAGTGTCTCCCCCTTTTCATCATGTATGCCTCCTTATCCATAAAATATTCATCTTCCAAAACTCAAGGTAAAGATACACATGGGATTTTAGATTCTGGGACTGTGGCATCCCTGGTAGCCTTGTTGCTATTGAATTTGCCTTTCACAGAGCCAGAAACATCTCTGTGTGTAGAAGGTGAATCCAGGTTTTGGATCATTCAGGTTCTTTTCGTTTCTCACCAAGGACTCAAACTGTGTTCTGCACTGGGCACTAACCTCTACTGGTATTCATTCCCATTTGGATATGACAGATACCCTCTTGGGAATAAAACTCATTTCTGTGCCGTGGACTCCAGACTTGGATAGGCCAACTACCATCTATCTCTCCTAAATTGTGCTTCCTGCTTCAGAGCAGGCAGCAGATAACCTCGAGGTGAACTTTGCCTATGGATGTTTATCCACGGCTTCCAAGTAATACAGATTTATTCTGGTAATACACAGACCATTTGCAGATAATGTCGAGAGCAAACATTTTATTACTGATTTCTTGTAAATTACACATGGCTGTGTTTTAATGGATATTCCTTTCCAACCTCAGACTCACTACAGGCATAGTTAGATGGACTTTTATGGTGGTCTTGAATGTTGAATTTTGGTGATTCACTGGTTAGCAAAACAAATACGACTGTCACATCCATCAAGGGAGAGTTAAGGATGGAGGTTGTCTTTTGATATCTCCCCCGTAGTCACATCCCGGTGCCACTTGGATGTTAACATCACCCAAGCCAGGCATAAAAATGGAAAAATCTCACATTACTTTAAGAACACCCTGGAGCAGTTTTCAATTATGTTCATCACAAAGGATACAAGCCTCCCAGTAATGGTAATTGAAGGGCACCTTAACATCAGATCAAGGGTAAGCAGGGCTGTTAAAAGAGCTTACAAGGCATTATTCTCACCTCAGTAGAAGGCAGACCAGATAAAATTGAGGTTGAAAATGGTAGACAATGAAATGGACTTCCTGGCCACCAGGGTATGGGGAGAACGGTCATTTAAAAATCCAAGAAGCGATTCTTCTCTTTCTGATATATTCCCAATGTGAACAGGGCCTTCGAAATGATTCTGCAAATGACATTGGTGGCCTGTGAGGCCTGTAGTTCCAAGGTTGAAACCTAGATATGGTGACCCTTCAAACACTGCTCCCTTTCTAAGACTCAGTGATCTCATCCTTGGAGATAACAAGAGTCGAGAAACTTCCATCCAACCCGTATATTTTTAGATTCTCTAAGCATGAAGAGGGTTAAAGCCTTTTGGATTTCTTTTCCGGCCATTCAGGCAAGAAAATAGGTCAAGAGCCCAAGGAGATGAGTGGTTTATTTTTGTACAGTAGTTAGTTAACCCTTGCTCTTAAGAGTACCCTAACATCTCTTCTGTGAGGATCCGCCGGCAGTGAAGATGGCTCAAGCTTCTGGGATCTTAATGAACAGCAGTTTAATAGATATTGCAGGAAGATGTGAATGATAGAATCTCCCAGTATTTCTTTCAAAGTGGCGGAGCTTTGCCTTTTATCTGTTATTACCTGTGTAGAAAATATTAACTGGAAAAGCTTTGGACGCCAAATTGAACCGATTTTTGCTTATTTGGTCTTTCCTGGTAAAGCAGCCATGTCCCATGTCATCTGAATGGCAGTGTAGACCTGGGACTGATCTCAGCATGCTTGTGTCCCTGCCATCCTCCATCATTCCCAGATAGTCCTTTCTGCTGTTCATCTTATGGAAAAGCCTGGAATAATCTTGTTTGCTTGAATTCTATCATTATGTAAAAAAGGTGGTTACCTACTTACATTATGAATTTCATGTCTTATACAAAAATTTGCCCAAAATTAAAAATTCTGGTGCCTCCAGCCCATCTTTATAAATCAGGGATTAATGGGAAGTGGTGCTAATTATTTTTTTTTAAGAATCATCACTATAGAGAAAAAACAGCTATAAAATATTACCTTCATGGACTCCCCTTTCTAGTGTAACAATGCAATCAACGCCCAATAAAAAAAATCAAATGGAAATGAGCCAAGTGCAAGTTGAAAAAACGGCACTCAGAGCCTCATGTGTTGTTAAACAAAACAGAAAATGTGCAATAAACTTTAGGTATAAAGAGTTTGTTGGCTATAAAATTTTATTTTACTGCAGGCCTTCTATGTCTAAACACATTCAAGATCAGCAAAGTATTAAAATATTCAAGATGACAGAACATGAAGCCCAATTCCCGAAATACAGCAGGGAGAATGAGTGCCAGGGGGCAGACACAGAGAGGCTCCCGTTACCTGTATGACGTCCATCACTCCCAGAGACACTTAATTAAACACGGCACAGAAGGGAGAAAACGCCCTTAATGGCCATTCCATCTCTCCTCATACATAGACACCAGTGAAAACCGAGTGACAACTTAGTACCATTGTCTCCTGTTATCTGGTGAGTCCACCTCAGATGCTTTCCTCTTAACAATGGGGGATGTCAGGAAATCTTCCTGTGGCCCAAATAATTGTTTTTATAAATCTATGGTCGCTCAGAAAAAAATAGACATGGTTTAAAATATCCCCAAGTGTGCAAGGAGGGCAAGTGCCTTTATTCTGAAGTAGAAAACCTCTTATCCATTGTCTAAGTAAAGCCTGTGTTTCTGAAACAAGTCTCCCTGTGGGAAGCTACAGTTCCTGGGGGAACCATCCCTACTGTCGTACTCAGGGTTGGACATCACCAGCTCGTGTTCTAGAGACGGCTAAAGGAAAGAAGCACAACTCTAAAAAGAGGAAACAACCGATATATATATATATATATATATATATATATATATATATATATATATATATTAGACTAATATATATTAGTCATTGACAACTTCATACACATGCATTGATCATATTCACCCCCATTACCCTTGCTCATCCTCTTCCCATCCCTTGGGGACCTGGCTGTTTCCCAACCGTTTCCCTTGCTACTTGCTTGTCTTTTCTAAAATGACTGACTGAGTTTGATTAGCATTGCTTATGTGAATGTATATGGGTGGGGGGGCTCACTTACTGGAGCATGGACAATTTACCAGTGACTTCTCCACTGGGCAAAGGAGTGATTCTCTTTCCTCTAGCAGCCATTAACTAATAATAACTTTTCATCTAGGAGTGGGACCTCATAGAACTCTGTCATGTCCATGTTGAAAATTTCACTGGCTCCCTTGTGTGCAGGTGACCACGGAGGCTATGAGGTCATGAGGACAGAACAATGTCATGGCCTGAAGTCTTGGTATATTTTGTAAGAAAGGGTCTCACTATGTATGTAGTAGCTCAGGTTGGCCTTCAACTTGTGATTCTACTGAGTGCTTAGACTATAGTTATACACCATTGCACCTGGCTTAGAGTGGTATTGTACACTGAGCCAAAGGAGAATTAGAAAATTCTTTGGATATGTTCCTAGACTTAAATGGATAATTAGTATATGAAAAAGAAAATTAATCAGATCAGTTGCTTTTGGCTATAAGTGTTAGGTTTGTACCTTAGTTTTGTACGTATGCTTGGCTTAGTCTGGCTTTTGCAGCTTTAGTTGTGTGTGTGTGTATATATGCATATGTAGTATGTGTGTGTGTGTGTGTGTGTGTGTGTGAGAGAGAGAGAGAGAGAGAGAGAGAGAGAGAGAGAGAGAGAGAGAGAGAGTAAGGAGGTGGCTTCATTGTATTTGGAGTTTATAGTTATATGACCTAGCTTATTATAGGCTCTCAGTCAGTGAATGTTAAAGGAAGATATTTTGTAACATTCACTATTGTCTAATATTTTCTCACTAGAGACATTCAATAACTAAATAATGGTTAAAATTGGGAGAAAATAAATATACACAATGTCTTACTATCGTTCATAACAGCTATTAATTCTTTGGTGTGATTCTAGCAGTCTAATTTATATATGTACAGGTGCATAGGCTTTAGACAGCCATCCACATGCATTTTGGTAGCAAATTAAATATTAAGTTGTATACCCTTTTATCATTTTAACTTTAATGATGGAGATATACTATTAACTGATCTGTTGTTTGTAGAATACACAACGGCCGTTTACTAATAAACTTTAGTTATTGAGGGCCGCCTGGTCTGAGTTCTCATGGAAACCATTCTAGGTAACTTGATCGGCTCAAGTGATTTTCACTTTCAGACCTCATCGCTATCACCTATGCAATAAAGGGCTCAGTCCTACCCAGCATCCTTCCCAGCTGCTGCCTTGTGTGTTCTGTGCCCGGTCCTTTAGGACTACTGGCCACTGCTGCATCCATGTGAGCTCGGGTACTATGTATCTTTGATCATGCTTCTCTGCTAGTCCTGGGAGTCCATCTCTAGCTTCCCTACCTAGAAATATACAGTTTTCCAGAACTTAAGCTGGATATCACCATTTGGCATTGTCTGAGAGCTGGTTAAATCTGCTTACCCTTCCCTGATATTAACAAGGATTTTATCATCCTATCTTCTCTTTGTACATTCATTTATCTTTCTCTCTTCTGATCCTCCCTCTTCCCGAAACCCTCCTTTCACTGACTACAATAGATAGCAATTAAGAACAAATGCTGTGGAATTAGATTTTCTTAATTCACAATAAGGTTTTCAGATCAAAGCCCCAAGATGTTTTCTTGGTGAAGCCCTAATTTCTTTACCTCTTAAATAAGTAGAATTACAGAGGGACTAGAGTTACAGAGCGACTGGGAAGGGTGAATGCATGAAGCACTTGCCACCCGCCAGCTCTTTACAAAGCCCTAAATAAATGTTAACTCCCAGTCCATATTTGCTCAGCACTTACTTTGTGGCAGGGCCTCTTTGTGTGGTACCCTGTGTTATAATGCTTTGTGCATGGCCTGATGCTCTTCTTAGAGATCAGAGTTGAACAGAGAAACTTAAAAGAACCTCTCCATACCATGCTTGAAATACAGATGAAATAGGGGTGGCTAAAATATTTCTGTCAACATCTTGTATGCTTTTCACAGTCTCTGCTGAGTGGCACTTCTACCCTAAGAGGGTACACACCTGCTGGTGTGAGAAGTATGACCAGTCAAAAGGACTCCGGTCTTCTGCATTAGGGCCGCCTGCCTCCTTTCCCAACTCACCTTTTATACTGCCTCTCTGGGCATCCAATGGTCAAAAGAAATCTCTGCATGACTTCAGCAATGGCCTTCAGCCTCCTTTTCTACCCTGAAGCTGGAGAGTGGATGCCAGTTACATATTCCTGCAGGAAAAGATCCAGTGACTACTTAATTTTCTGTGTGGATGTAGAATGCTTTGTATTTTGTTAAAACCCACATTGCATTCTTCTCACTAAGCAAGTGGTCCAATCTGATTAACACAATACGTTTTCTTTTGTTGCCAAACACTGCCAGAGGCAAAGGTATCACTCAGGGAAACTCCCCTTCCTCCAAACAAACACACATACACACCAAGAAAAATAGAGATCTGTACAACTGTAATGGAATGAAAATAGCACTTAGGAACGTATTTGTATTGTGAAAAATGACCAAATAAGAGTTGCTGACTGTTTGTAACCCTGTAATGTAGGACAGATAAATTGGTGCCCAGAACTTTGACATTTCAAAAGCCAGAGAACATGTTGCATTTTTCCTACTATGCTATTTTTGTAATTTCCCCTCTATTTTACTTTAGTAAAGAGCAATTATTCTGCACTGAGGCTGTTCAATTAGAACATTGTATAAGTGTTGTCAGAATGGCTTTGGCATAGGGGCACACGAGCAACTGGTATCATTTTTGGAACAGAACACATCTTGCCTTTACCACTCTGGTGTGGACCTTGTGATAATTACTTTGGAAAAACATTGGACTTGTCAACCAGGCAAGAGGATTAAAAGTAAGCTATCTCACCTTCCAGAGGTTTCTCTCAATCAGCCATCAGCTCAGCATCCTTGACCTCTTGTCCCTTTCTTCTGAGCATACATATTTGGTTATGTTGTCTCTATACTGATATAGAAAACAACACGAATCCTCTGAGTATAAGTTGTTCTCAATGTTCTACTCTTTTCAGTCATTCCCATCCTTCTTATTCATTCTGGGCATGTAGACCAGGTTGATCTCAGATTTATTGCATTGTCCATGTTGACCTCACACTCATGGGTCCAGCCTGTTTCAGCCTCTCTTATGCTGGAAATGTAGACATGGGCCACCTCATCCAGCAACCTCTTATTTATAATGAATGGATTATAGCAGAAATGATACTGTATGATGTTCCTGAATAGATCATAGGTCAATACAAATTTTATAAAAAGGAGTCTGGCACCAAGGAGGCAGAGGCAGGTGGATCTGTGTGAGTTTGAGGCCAGCCTGGTAATATAAGTATGTTCGGATCAGTCAGGGCTACATAGTGAGACCTTAAAACAAATGTTTTTTTAATTGAAGGGCTATACAAATGGTAAATTTCCTCCTTGTTCAGTGATTATTAGATACAAATGTAGCTGTTGGTTACCACCAAGATGTGTGTGCCACTGCTGCAGCCTTAGGGTTATCATGTCATACTGGTTATGGTTGCACTCCATAGGCATTATAGCTGAGTAGGGCTATGGGTTGCTTCCTCCTTTGGAAGCTTGAATGGCACCTTTTGGAACCATGAGAGCTCGTCCTTAGGGTGGAGGCTTTCATATCAGCTCCAGATCAGAAAATTCTGGGCCTCATTCTGAACTGCATCATGTCTTCAGCAATAGGGACTTAGGTTCCTCTATTGTGGGGCAACCAAGGGTAACAATAATAGCTTGTAATGTTTATTGTAGAGTCTCTTGGACAGCTCTTTTTTTTCTTTTCTTTTCTAACTCACTGAGTCCAAAATTAGAGCAACCCAAATGGTCATGGGTATGAAGCTATCCATTACGTATGACCAACATATTTGGGTTCATAACCCCGAAGAATACTCACTTTCCCATCCCAAGCAGCCATTAGCTGCCAATAGTACCTCATCTAAGGGTGAGGCCTTATCTCCATCTGTGTTGGAATGTTGACCGGCTTGATCTTGTGTTTTGTATAGGCAGCCACAATGGAACAGTCATCAATATATTTTGATCTCTTGCGAGTACTGTTTCTCCCATGAGTAGTATGTGCACCAGGTTAGTTCTTCAAAATTCAATTCCTTGGTCTTTACAGGAAGAAAGAATGGAGAAACTCTTTTGGTCACCTAGTCCCTAAATGAACAGCATGTAAGCCTTAAACTACCAGATATTCTAAAGCTTGTCCAAGAAAACCAACAAAGAAGAAGAAAGGACAGATTAGGAGAGCAAGATGGAGTGCATGAACACGGGTGGTATCACTCAGGTATCACTGCAGAGCTGCTGCTAAGGTCAAATTGCAATTATAAAAGCCTCTTATGTGGCCTTTTATATATATCCAGAGATTGTAAGTGCTGAAGTTTACAGAGTCTAACAAACTAAATACAACTGCAGAGCCCGTAATCAGACCAAAAACTGACGTTTAAAGTTCTCTCAAATCCCCCATTCTCACCTCCATTTCACTTTTCGCTAAAGGTAAATATTACCTTAGATTTTTGACAGCATTCAACATCTTCACTGTTTTTAAAAGACTCACATCTCCAAGGTTTGGTATCTAGAAGACGGTTGAATCTTTAGAATGCAAATTCATTGGGATGAAGTTAAATCATTGGTGGCTTACGCATGAAGGAGTTATTGAGACTCTGGATACTTTGCCTCTTTGCTTTCTGGCTACCATGAGTGAATAGCTCCTTTCTATCAGCTGCTTCTACTACAATGCTCTGTGCTGCCACAGGCCCAAAATGAAGAGTTAAGTCACCATGGGCTTGAAGCTCCTGAAACTGTGGACCAAAATAGCTCTTACCTTCTATTAACCTGATTATGCCAGATATTTTGTCATAGCAATGCAAAGATGACTATTATGATCACATATTAGCTTTTGTCCTTTTGTATGATGTCCAAACCCTTACTCTCTGTAGTTTTTGGTATTTGATTCTTTCATATTTCATCCTGCTTCCATTATTTTACCTTATTGTCACATGGAGTTAAGTTCTTTATTGTTGCTATTATATCATTTTCAGTTGGATGACTATGAACATAATTTATCCCATTTCCATTTGTTTTTGTCTGTTATTAGAGATGTTATAAATATTTCTGAGTATGCCTTTTGATGATCTTGGTGTACACAGTTCTGCTTAGTATGTGCTTGAGAATGAAATCCCTATATCACAGGGAACATGTAGATTTATTGGATTAGTTATCCCCAAAGAGCTATTGCGATGGGATGCTCCTTCAACACTGTATAACAGTTTCAGGGGTGATATGAATAGTTCAGTGGTAGATCACTGACCTAGCATGTTTAAGGTAATAGGTCAAACTTTAGGACTGAAAAAATAAAAATAACTTCTATTTTACTTTTTTTAATCAGTATTAAATATTGTCCATTTTCTTAATCTTTATTATTTAGATAGAAATGATGTAACACTGTATTGTGGTTTGGATTTACATCTCCCAACTAACTCATATGGCTCAACCTTAATCATGTTGATTGACCATTTCAATATTCTCTTTTGTGAAGCATCCAAGTTTATTTTTCTACTGGGTCAGCTCTCTTTTTCTCATTTATTTTAAATAGTTCTTTATATGTTTTAGACGTATATCAATTTGATGGTGAAATATAGGCTTGCCAATACATTTTTAACATGAACTTGAGCTTAGGTTTGTATTACTTAAAATTTGTAGCTTTTAAAGAATGTTGCCTGGCTAAAATAATCAATTTGGATACCAAGGCCATTGGCTACTTGCTGTTTCACACTGAGGAAATCCTAGACAGTGTCTTGATACAAAAATGAGTAAGAGTTCTCCAAAGCAACCATTGTTATTCAGTACAAGGTTGTCAGACATGGATTTGGCTGGCTCATATCCCTTCTCTGCTCATTGGGGGACTTAGAGAAGAGGAATATTTAATTTTCAAAGGGCTACAAGGCCAAATTCTCTTTGTGTTTTGTTTTCTCTACTTGTTTCTATTCATATGACTTTTAAAGCAGACTAGACACAATGCTTTGCCACTCATACTCATGTGTCCACCAGGTTCTCTGATCATTCGTAGCTTGGTTCTTAACAGCCTTGCAAAAGTCCATGCAGAGGAACTTGTGTGTCATCGGTCATAGCTGTAGAAAACAGACTCTCAGACTCTCCAGGGCATTGCTTAATCTCCTCTTAAACTTAAAATCTATCCCCACTTTATTCTATTATCAGCAAGTTGTAAAGCACAATTCCTTAAACCTCTGGGGTGAAATGTCTTTTTCACTTTCCTGAAGTCTACCCTCACTTGTAGACAAAACATGTCAATATGAACGTTTGAGCCTCTCTGTCGCCACTTAGCCTTGATATTATTCACCCTAGATGTCTACACTGGTAGAGGACTTTATTATCAATTTTTCAAAATGGTATCTATTAGACTGGGAAGGAATACTAATTGGTAAACCAGTTAAAATGGCATTTCTAAAATAAGCGTGCATCAGTAGTAAGGCCACATCCATCTCAGGATTATTATTGCATTTGACCCTTTTGATATCATATGCACTCAATGGCTACAAGATTAGATAATGACAGGGAGTTAGAAAAAGTAAGTAATTTGTTCTCAGACAATTTTTAAGTGCATAGTGTTTACTCTCACCTCCCTTCTCCCGGCCACTTCTGTCCATCTCTTCCTCCTTTCTTTCCATAACCCTTCTCTCACAGTCGTATCCGTTCCTTTTATTTTCTGACCCAGTGAGACGAATCAGAGTTCTCTATGTGACAGTGGATTTGAAGCTATCTACTGGAGCCTGATAAGCTAGTCAGTGTGTTTTCAACTAAAGTCGATTTTCTTTCTTTCAGACTCTAGCAACAGTAAATAATTCACAGGTAAAGGGTTGAGTCCCATGACCACCTCCCCCTTCCTTGATTGATTGGTGCTAAGGGCTGGTCTTGCGTGGTCCCATTGCAGGAAACTACAGTTTTTGTGAGTTAATTTTAGCAATTGTTGAATCAAGTCCATGGAGTACCATTTTGAAACTCTTCACCCAATCTTCTTGCTCTTAAACACTTCCTACCTCTCTTCTGTGATGCTTCCTCGAGGGTATAAATATCTTGTTTAGGATTTGAGCCACAACCATTGCCAGTTATCCACATCTTTAGTCTGAGTTCACCACCGTTTATTGTAAGTAAAAGCTTTTTGGAAGCTGCCAAGTTTTTCTATATTGATAAGCATAGGCATTTGAAAGGCAGTTGGCTGCTATGTTACTCATTATTAATAAGTTCTCTGTGGAGGCTTAGTACCTACATGGACCTCAGTTATTAGCTAGGATTAGTGTCACATAAATTCCACAGACTTAATGGAGTAGGTCTCAAACCAGTAAGAGAGCAAATGGAACCCCAGAAGAATCAAGCCATCATTGCACAAGTGAGGATACCTTACTATCCATGGAGTTTCCTTATATTCTATTTATCTTGCTTCATACTCCAAGAATATAACACATTCATCTCTCCAACACCTCCAACTCTATCCCTATTTAAACCCTTTCACTTATAGTATTTCCCTCTTTCTTGTTATCTATGATCTTCTATCTCTTCTCCCTGAAGATACTTCTCCTGTCTTTGCCCATGCTTGGCTTCCACAGGTACTCTGTGTTAAAATGAGCTAGAGAATTGATGCTGGGATTTACATAGGAGAGAGAACATGTGTTGCTTGTCTTTCTGGATCTAGGTTACCTTAGTTAAAGTAATTTTTCTTATGCCATCTATTTACTTGAAAATTTAGTAATTTAAATTTTCAATATGGTTGTTTAACTGGACCATTGTGTATAAGTACTACATCTCCATTATCTATCAACCAAGGGACATCTTGACTACTTCCATTTCCTACCTATTTGAACATGCCTGAAATCAACATGGATGGTCAGGGGGCTGGAGAAATGACTCAGCAGTTAAGAGCACTGGCTGCTCCTCCAGAGGTCCTGAGTTCAATCCCCAGCAACTATATGGTGGCTAATAATTATCCATAATAAGATCTGGTGCCCTCTTCTGGCCTACAGGGATAAATGCAGGCAGAACCACTGTATACATAATAAATTTTTAAAAACAACAACAACAACAACAACAACAACAACAACCATAGATGATCAGGTGTCCCTGTAATTAGGCATAAAGTCCTTCGGGCATATGCCCAGGAATGGGATAGTTGAGTCATATGGTAGATCTACTTCTAGTTTTCTTGAGAAACTTCCAGTTATTAAAAATTCCAATGAAGAAGAGAATATTTACAAATACACCAGTATTTAAGCACATATGTAATAGGACTTTTCAAACTTTTAAAAATACCTTTCACACTCAAGTCAATTTATGACAGCTGTATTGAACAATACGTAAATAGACACATCCCTAGACTAAATACACACAAACTATATGTAAGTGACCTTTTTTGACCTCATTAATTTTTAGAGGCAAAATGGCTCTATGGGAACAAAATAGCTCAAAAAACTAAACAAAAACCAAGTAAGTTTAGAAAATAAATATTAATTCCCTGAGTCTGCTGTTGCTATCTTTTATTATTTTTGTTTTTGAGATGGGATCTCTCTATATAGCCCATGATGACCCAGAACTCCTGACCCTCCTGTCTTACTCCACCCACTCTGATCTGGGGTTACAAATATATATTAATGTATTCTCAGATCTAGCTTCTTGTCTATTTTGGCCATTCAAGTATACTCTGTGTATGTCTGAGTTAAAACCCATCCAGTGTTTAAATGGTCTTCCAAATAGAGGCCTGTGTGGTGATAACTTGTTTGTACAAATAAAGTTTGCCTGAAAATCAGAGGACAGAGCTAGCTACTAGCTAACCAGAGGTCTGGAGATCTGTACAGACAGGAAGTGATATGGCTGGGAGGAAAGAGGAAGTAATAAGGTGGGAGGAGACAGGAACTTAATTGTCTTTTCGGCTGAGGAGTTGAGTAGGTAAGGTGACTGAGTTATTCTTCTTGATCTCTCTTATCTTCTGGCATTTTTCCCAATATTTGACTCTGGACTTTTATTATTAAGACCTATTAGAACTCATGCTACAGGCCTGCTGTAGATGGGGGCTATTGCTACCATAAGAGCCCAGAGCAGAAAGTTGAAGATGTAATTGAACAAGGGGGCCGTGTTCCAGTCCCAGCAAGCAGCAGAACTAGGCAGCTTTGGCCACATGGTCCTGGAGTTAAGGATACAAGAAAGAAGCTGTGAAATTTGTCTCTATGACTAAGGAAATCTTCTGAGGCCAAGCTTGTGTCAGGGGTGTCCCTGAATGGAAACCTAGTAGAGAGGCTGTTTTGTCAAGCTGTGAAGTTAAATCCTGGATTGCCTTGGAGACCCCAAGATGTTAGAAATTCCAGAGTTTTGGGGTACCTGAAGAGGAAAGCTGCTAACAGAGAGTAGAACCAGCCCAAGAGAAAGTGTGTTGCAGCCAATAAGCTCAAGAGAGTTGGAGAGCTGAAGAACATATTGATATCAGACATGGAGATGCAGAGTTTGGAGTTTTCCCAGCTGGTTTTTGGTCTTTGGTCCAATATTTTCTTGCCATGCTCTCTTCCCTACATTTTGGATTGATAATGTGTATTCTGTGCCATTATAGGTTGGAAGTATGAGACCTGTTTTTATTTTAATTTTGATTTTATAGGGGATTACACTTAAGAGATTACATGAATCTCAGAAGAAATTAGAACTTTGGACTTTTAAACATTGTTGAGACGGTGGTACATTATGGACACTTTTAAAGTTGATCTAAATGCATTTTTACATTATGATATTGCTACAAGCCTTTTGAGGCCTGGAATTAGAAAGTGATAGTTTGAAAGAAAATGGCCCCCAAAGGGAGTGGCACTATTAGGAGCCTTGTTGAAGTAGGTGTGGTCTTGTTGGAGGAAGCGTGTCACTCTGGGAGCAGGATTTGAGCTCTGCTTTGTCCAAGCTTTGCTCAGTGTGAGTCTCAGTCTACCTTGTGTTGCCTACACACTAACATATAGCAGCTGCCTCTCCAGCACCATGTTTGCCTGCACACTGCTATGGCCCAGTCTGATGATAATGGACTGAACTTCTCCGAACTGTAATTGAGCCACCACAATGAAATGTTTTCTTTGTAAGAGCTGCTGTAGTCATGGTGTCTCTTTGCAGCAATAGAAACCCTGATTATGACAGAAGTGGCTCACTGGGGCCAAAGGAGGAATGTGCGAAACCAGAGGTGGAGAGACGTGCCTACGTTCTCTCAGGAGAATATTTTACTGTGAACTTTTCTGAATTGCAATAAATTTTGTGCCAATAATTAAAGCATCAACTGGTGCATAATAAATAATTTGAATTTGTTTTCCATAAAAGTAAATCAATAAGAGAAGAGGGACTACTTTTTCTTTTGTTAGCACATATTAATTATGCAAACGTAGACGTCTGTATGGCATTTTTGTGCACACATATAATGTACTTTGAACACTACCCCCATATCCATGCTTCTTTCTCCTCTCAGATTTGTCCTCTTCCTCTTCTAAAATAGTTTGATTTCTACCTTCCTTTTACCTTCTAAAAAAAAAATCTATATCGAGTGTATGACAGAAAACATATTTGTCTTACTGAGCATGTATTATTTTACTTCATATAATAATAGTCAGTTCCATTAGTTTTCCTGAAAATGACATAATTTTTATTCCTCTTTATTACTGAATAAAATTTGTTTATACATGTCACATTTTCTTTATTCAAACATCCATTAATCCATACCTAGACTGATTATATAACTTGCCTGATATGAATGGTACCATGCTAAGTAAACGTACATGCAGGTATTCCTAGAAAATAATTACTCGACACTTTAAGAATGAGAACCTAGTCTAATTTTTCTCAATATGTTGTCACTAAGTTATACTGTTAACTGGAAAGTATAGGCCTGGGTTCAGTCTGTAGTATTGCAGCAAAAGTGGGTGAGGTGCAGAAGAATAATTGGACCAAGTTTTTACAAAGTAGATACCTGATACCTAGAGGAAGTGAGACTCAGGGGACCTAGAGATGGATACTCACTGCTCTTTACCCATACTCCAAAGCAAACAGACCAATCGGCAATCTCGTCTGTCTATGCTTTGAAAGACTGACTCATGCTGTGGAAATCAACGCTCTCAGATGGTGATTTTTTGATGCTGTCTGTGTTTTGCAGGCCCTAAAATGCCTTGATATAAAGGGCACAAGATGATCAGATTGTGAACTTGCCAACATTGGTGATTATTGTGTCTAGAGATCTGTGAATTCTCCCTCTTAAGGACAGTAGCTGACATCTTTGTATCAATACTCTGATAAAAGGGTTTTAAGACGTGCAGCGCTTGTCTGTTGTTTGCCCGGACACCCAAGTGTCTGCCTTTGCAATGACAAGGTAACTCAATGGGCTTAGTTTTGTCTGAGCTTCTTGTGCATGTGTGTTTCCATGCATGAAGATACATGTGTATATGTGAGTCTATGTGCATGTGTGCTTGCCATGTGTATGGAAACCACAGGATATCATTGGACATTGTCAGGCATGGTCAGTTCTCTCTCTCTCTCTCTCTCTCTCTCTCTCTCTCTCTCTCTCTCTCTCTCTCCTTATATTTTTAAACAGAGTTTCTCACTGAGTTGGAGCTCACCAAGTGGGTTAGGCTTCCTGGCACATGAGCACCAGCACCAGAGCTCCCTCTGTCTGCCTCTCCAGTACTGGGATCTAAGCATGTGCCATACCTCCCAGCCTTCTAACATGGGTTCTAGGGATTACACACGGGTCAGTGTTTGCAAGGCAAACACTTGACAAACACCCATATCTCCAGCCCCTCAAGTTTCTTAAGATCATGGATCAGAAAAGATCACCCAGTCCAAGTGCTCCCTGAAGGCAAATTATAAAGTTGACTGAAATTCAAGCATCTATAATAGTTGGCCAAGAAGGTTCATTATAATAAAGTTTTGAAGCAATTGTCATATTTAAACTTGGATATTAGTTTTGAAAAACTTTTTATTACTCAAAGTTTTAGTTAAGGCATAGGTTCAGGATAGTATGGTCATTAATGTTTTGTGGTGGAAAATTAGAGAAATGAAGCTAAAAACATCAATGAAATTTTAGAGAATGATTGCTACTTTGATCACTATTTATTTATTTATTTATTATTTGTTTGTTTGTTTGTGTAGGTGTGCTTATATGTATGTATGTGTGTGGGCACATTCATGCCATAGAACACGTATGGAAGTCAGAGGACAGCTTTATGAACTCTTTGTCCATTAGAAGGGTTCTGAGGAGGATTACATTCATAACATAAGGCTTGCTGCCAAGTGATTTATTCACTGAGCCCTCTGGTCATCTCCTAATGTTTATATATTTGTAAAAGCTCAGCATATGCCAGTTAAACATACAGACTATGCCTGGGAGTTAGATGGAGCAAATTGTATTATGTATTAAGTGGTCGTAGGTTATTTGCCTAAATTATTTTTAACAATGAGAGTAAGTTCTAGATTCAGTCTCTCACATCTTTGTTTACTTTTATGGCAATGAAAGCATGTCAAAACATAAACCAAACCATTAGAGAACTATGATAGACTTCAGGACCAGCTTTGACAAAAATACTTCTTACCAGGGTAGGGGCATAGGAATTGAAGAAATATAAGTAAAGAATATGAGTGATATGGGAATCCCTTCTCTGTGCTGTGATTACCATTAATGAATAAAGAAACTTCTTTGGCCTGTTGATAGGGCAGAACTTAGGCAGGTGGCGATGACTGGACCGAATGCTGGGAGAAGGAAGGACAGAGTCAGGGGGCACCATGAATCCGCCGCCGGAGATAGACGTGCTGAAACTTTAGTTGGTAAGCCACTGCCACGTGGCGATACACAGATTAATGGAGATGCGTTAATTAAAATGTAAGAGTTAGCTAATAAGAGGCTAGAGCTAATGGGCAAGCAGTGATTTAATTAATACAGTTTCTGTGTGATTATTTCAGAGGTCTTGGTGGCTGAGAAACTAACAAGCGGCCAAGCTGCCCCTCCTCTTACATATGAGGACACATAAAAATAATAAGACAGAAAATAGAAAGTATCAGGAGGGCTTTCCAAAGTCCTGGAATTCACCCATGTTTATTTTTCCACAGCTTTGTACCCAAGGTAAACTGGGGGAGAAGGTAACAAAAAACTTTATTAGTATGATACAAATGGATAACTCACACAGTCAACTCTTAGACATCAAATCATTAGCATTCTGTCCTCTAGGTAGCTAAGGTGCTCTGAGTCACTAGGCTAAAGACCACCCTTCCCTAGGTGACCCCATAGTAACAATAGAAGAAGCAGAAAACACATTTATATATCCTGTCAGGATGGCATTGGGCTACCTTAATTTCAAATAAGCCAGGCAACTACTTCCTGAGTTAGGAGGTGCAATTATACAACAAGGTGAAAATGGGCCTCATTTTCTGGCCTTCACAAGTATGTTTGCAATAGTCTCCCTTAAATGTAGTGTTTGTAGTCAGGTGGTGGTGGTGCACGAGGCCAGCTTCGTCTACAGAGCGAGTGCCAGGACAGGCTCCAAATCAACAGAGAAACCCTGTCTCAAAAAACAAAAAACAAACAAACAGAAGGCAGTGTTTGTTTTGCATTCATTCTCTATGCTGTGCGAGGACTCCCTCTGAAACACACAATTATATGAGATATAGGCATACCTATTCTCATTTTTCAATGAATTTGTCAAAGATTTATACCTGGTGATCACCAGAGAAAGTGTCAACATCCTATGAACAAACATAACAACAGAAATATCCCCAAAGACCCCATTGCCACAAACTTTGTTTCTAATGCTAGTCTCCAATTTATCGAAGCAAGGCATGAGACTTGTTGAAGAAATAGGGGCTTCTTTGAGGTTAGGTGAATTCAAAGGGTCTTACAATGCAAAAAGATACAGAAGTATTCACTACTACCACCAAGCAAAAATAGAAAAATATTCCCACAATGATAAGGAGTATCAAAAAAACAAGGTTATTAAATGAAAGCTGTCAATATTTTACAGGCTCTCCCCGAAAGTGTGACATTGGATTTGATCCAAAGTAGAAAATAAATATCCACAAAACTACACTGAAAAAATATTTTATTAAATGAATAGATTGGTAAAAACACACAAATATCATAGGTAGAAAGATTTCAAGTATTTTATATGGTTACTTTTCCATCAAGTTGATGAGCATAATATGTGTGTGTGTGTGTGTGTGTGCACATATATGCCTTTGTGTCTTTCCATTCATGTAGAACAGAAGAAGGTTTCAAGACTGCTACTCTATCATCCCTCATTCATCCCTTTGAGCCTGTGGGTCTCCGAGTCTGGGCATCACTTCTCCTTTGATAGATAGAAGCCAGTAGCCCCAGTCATTCTTTCTTATCTGTCCCTGGGTCTGGGTCCCAGAGCTTGAGAATGCTTGTTGTGTTCATGCTAGAATCTAAACTCTAATTCTCAGTGCTCTTAGCTCCTGAGTCATCTTCCAAGTTCTGAGATGACTATATTGTCTCCTTGTTAGGTGTGAGATGGGTATAGGACTTCTTTTCAAAATTATAGGAAGTGGAAAAAAGTAATTTCACTGTAGAGAAACCTGACAGAGAACAATTTAGTCAGTGATGAAAGCTATCATGAAAAATCAGCCATGGATTGCTGATAAGATACAATAGGAATGGCTTGCATTATTTTTAAATATATTTATTTATTAGTTTGTTTGTTTTTTGTATATTTCTTTGTGTGTGTGTGTGTGTGTGTGTGTGTGTGTGTGTGCACATGAATGTATGTGGCATGATGCACCTGTGCATATCAGTGGCCAACTTCACGAGTAAGTTCTTTCCTTCTGCTGTCTGGATTTCAGGGATCTAATTCATGTCATTGAACTTGGTGCCAAGTTGCTTTCACTGCTGTCTTAGTTAGGGTGTCTATTTTTTGTGTTAAAACCTTATGACTATGAGCAATTTAGAGAGGAAAGGGTTTATTTTGCTTATGCTTTTATATCACAGTCTGTCACTGAGGGAAGTCAAGGCAAGAACTCAAGATAGGAACCTCGAGGTAGGAACTGTTATAGAGTAGCGCTGCTTAGTGGCTTGCTCCTGTGACTTGCTCAGCCTGATGCTTATATCCTTAGGACTATCTGGCTAGGGGCAGCATTGACCAGCATGGGCTGGGTCCTCCCACATTAATCATCCATCAGGAAGATGCACTATAGGCTTTTCCACAAGCTAGTTTTATGGTGGCATTTTCTCGATTGGTGTTTTCTCTTTCGAAATGACTCTGGCTTGTGTCAAGTTGACATAAAGTTATACTCACTGAGTCATCTCATTGCTCATGAGAATCACCCTCTATGTCTGAGATTTTTCTTTCAAAAAACCCAAAATTTGAAGTGGTCAGTCATGAAACTATATATACAAAAAAAGGAAAGTGGATTTAACAGGTTAGATTAATATATTTGTCTATATTCTCTCTCTCTCTCTCTCTCTCTCTCTCTCTCTTTCTCTCTCTCAATAATAATCACAAAATAGACTCTCAGTTGAGAGTGGGGGCATAGAATGGGTTGGAGGTAGGGGATATTGAAGGGGTTGGAGGTAGGGGATATTGGAGGGATGAAAGGGAAGATAAGGAATGATATAATTATATTTAAATAAAAAATGTAAAAAAGCTCCAGAAATCCAGTCTCACCATAAAAATTATGTTAAACAAAACACAGTAAAGAGGCTTTATACAAAGTACCTGGGCAATATGATTCAAGACAAATATGGTCATTAAAATTTTGGCTGAGAACTGTCCCAATTAAGAGGAATCCAAAGAAATTTGGCAGGTATTTGTTTTATTATTATTTTTTAATGTTAAACCACTGGTAAATAACTTTAACTTAATGAACTTTAAACAGGGTAAATGTTTGCCATATAAATTGAGACTATTAGACTCACCTATGTCAGCACATGAACACATTCACATATATATTGCCCTGCCCCAATATACACATAGGGGAATAAACTACTTCTATGGCATTTACAGTCAAAGCTCTCAAGCAAAATTGATAACACTCAATGTTCATATTCCAACAGGATTCTGGTCCTCCTTCTGGAATGAAAGGGTTGGACCTCAAGGAATTTATAAATTACAATGTCTTCAAGAATTCGCTGAAATGTCTTTAGGCCTTCAGAGCTTAATAAGCAATTTGACTTTTTTCTTTACTGATTCTATTTCTTTTTTATTTGATTAACATTTTAAAATTTATTTTACATACTATCCAGTTTTTCCTCCCTCCTTCCTTCCCTTTCACTCACCCCATCTCCCATCTCCCCCCTTTCCCATCCACCACTGCTCCATCTCCATTCAGAAAGGCACAGGCCTCCCATGGACTTGAACAAACATGGCACATCAAGTTGAGGCAGGACTGAGCTACTCCCCCTTTACCAAGGCTGGGCAAGGCAATCCAGCATGGGGAACAGGTTCTCAAAAGCTAGCTAAGCACCAGGGACAGGTGCTGATCTCACTGCTAGGAGCCTTACAGGCAGACCAAGCTATACAACTGTCATACATGCAGAGGGCCTGGGTCAGTATCCTGCAGGCTTCCAGTTAGTCTATAGTCCATGTGCTCCAATGAGCTCAGGACAGCTGTCTCTGTGAGTTCCTCCATTATGACTTTGACCCCTTGACTCATACAATCTCTCCTCTCTTTCTTTAGCAGGACTCTAAGAGTTTGGCCCAGTTCTTGGCTGTGAATCTCTGCATCTACTTCCATCAGTTACTGAATAAAGGCTCTCTGATAACAATTATGGTGGTCACCAATCTGATTATGGATTCCTGGGGGTTTCCCTGGCACCAGGTTCTTCCTACTGAAATGGGCCCCCCATCAAGATGTCTCTTTCATCACACTCCTCCTCCGTCTTTCCCTCAACACATCTCCCTCAAGTTCCCATCCCCCAATTCCCCTGACCCCATTTACCCAAGAGATCTCTTCTCTTTCCCCTTGCCAGGGAAATCTATGAATCCCTCTTGGGCCCTTTTTGTTATCTAGCCTCTTTGGGACTGTGAATTGTAGGTTGATTATCCTATACTATATTCCTAATATCCACTTATAAGAGAGTACATAACATGTTTGTCTTTCTGGGTCTGGGTTACCCAGTCAGAATGATTTTTTCTAGTTTCATCCATTTGCCTGCAAATTTCAAGATGTCATTTTTTTTACAGCTGAGTAATACTCCATTGTGTAAATATATCACATTTTCTTATCCATTCTTTGATTGAGGGGCATTTGTTTATTTGTTAGCATTTTTGGTTTATTTTTGTTGTTGTTTTGTTTGATACAAGGCCTTGCTGTATACCCTGTGCTGTCTGAAACTTCCAGTGTGTACCATGCTGGCTTTTAACCTTGGGCAGTCTTCCTGCCTCTTCTTTCTAAGCACTGAGATTACAGACCTACACCATCATGCCTATTTAATATGACCGTAGGTCTCAAACCCAGGTCTTGTGCATAGTGGGTGAGCATTTTACCAACTGAACCACACCCCAGTTCTTTATCGGTACCTTTAGTTATTCATCAGATGTTCTTTCTACACACACACCGAAGCACCATAGCACCATGTGATAGGTCTCTACAGTTCAAAATGGGTATATGTTCCATCCAGTGGTTGACAACCCCTTGAGAAGTTGTATACCATGCATGGGTGTAGTTTAGTACCCTGGGGCAGAGAAGAAATCTGATGTCATTTGATAGACGTCAGAGAGAAATACTGAAGTGGTGTTTGCTATCACATGATTACTGTGGATAGACAATTTCATATCCTTGGATTCTGATTGTTGGCTGTATTGTATAGCTAAGTCTGCTAAGAATGGAAAGGTGCTAATGTTGGTTCTCTCCTTCTCCTTCTGTTGTGGGGCTTCCAAGGATCAAGCTCTGGCCACCAGGATTGGTGGTAAATGCCTTCAATTGCTCAGCCACATTGCTGGCCTGCTTCATATGGTTTTGACTACTTGATCTTCCAGTGCACTGTGAAGCCAAAGCAAGTCGATTGCCTTTTGATGATGGGCCACGCCTTCCAGTGTCCTCATTTTGTCAAGCTATTAGCTCACTTTCAGGAGTCTGCTTCTTTTGACCTACAACACGTACTTGGTCAGAAGTTGATCGTATTTATATGTCCTATGCTGCAGAACAAATGATTTAATTATTCTCAAGGTCATTCTGACTTCTACCAAGATCACACTCTGATCATTCAACTGTAAGACATGCTAACTGTGAGATATATTCAGCACTGCATAAGAGCCGTTCCTGAAGCATGAAGATATCCATTCCTCTGAAGCAGCAGCCACACTGTTGGTGAACACGGCATAGAAATCCACCTTCAACTTGATGATCTAGTGGCATCCTCCACGCCTGCAGAAATAACCCACAGCATAAATCTGTGTTTTCTGAAAATACCACATTATGTTCTTGGGGACATTGGCATGGAAATGATCTCCAGTGTAAAATCTGTCTGAGATATATGGAACTCTCCAGAAGGAATATTGGATTATTGTGCTCTGTAGCTTTGCAAACCATCTTTCTTGGATGGCAGCAGAGAGCTTCAATCTACTTGCATGCATTATAAATGACAGCCAGTCCTCTTGTTAAAGTAGCTACAGGATGCTTTTCTAAGCAAGCCCTTCAGCCTGTGTGCATTATTGTGCATCTGTCACACCGAAGATTTGCCTTTAGAAATACTCCGGCATGCTGGACAGCTTTTAGGAAATTGAACGTAGAACTCAAAGACTGGTTTTTCCTTTCTGTTTTTAAATTTTTTTTTCTTTTAATTCTCAGAATGGTACTGACATGAATTTAACCTGAAAAATGAAGTCATGGCTTTTAAACAGTTATCCCCTAAGAAGAACTGATTACAAAGAGAGAGAGACTGCCTGTGATGGGGTAGGACTGAAAAACAGCATTGATTCTGGAATACAGTTCCTTAGAAGTCAGACGCTAAGGTGTCTTCACATGAACGTTTTTACTGTCAGTAGGAAAATGGGGTACAATACAAACCAGAGGCCCCAAACACTCTGGTTTTTAAAGACACACCATTAGCTTAATTCACATTCTTTAATGTACCTTTATAAAATCTTTTACATATTGCAGGCATTCCCAGGCTCTTGCTATTTCAACAGTTTTCCTTCGGCAAATGAGTAAAATAATAACTAAACATATAGGTTAAATTTTAAGAACTTGTCATTTCAAAGCACACGAAACGAAAACAGAATCCTTGAGAACTCATGGGAAATGAAGAACATTCACCAGAAAAGAAATGTGATTTCTTTGAGACAGGGTCTCTCTGTAGCCCTGGATGTTCTAGAACTAACCATATAACCATTCACAGAGATTGGTCTGCTTCTGCCTACTGAGTGCTTGGATTAAAAAAGTCACTCTGGGGTATTTAAAATTTATTTTGTTTTTGTTTTTGAGACAGTGTCTCATGCTATAATACCTGTTGGTCTGGAGCACACTATGCAGGCCAGGGTAGCCTCAAATTCACAGAGGTCTGTGTTCAGACTATCTTGTCAGCCACTAGCCCCCAAATAATAGCATGGAGACCTATTGTCATGAAAGCTTGGCCTTTAACTTAGGATTATTCCCATCTAGCTCTTATAAATTAAATTAACATGTTTTGATTAATCTACATTCTGCCACATGACTTTTTACCCCTCCTTCATTCTGTATGCCCAATTCCCTCTATGCCCTGCTGGCATCTTTTTGGCTTCCCCGGATTCATCCCAAGTTCATCTCTCTGTCTAGAAGTTCCACCTAACTTCTCCTGCCTAGCTATTGGCCATTCAGATCTTTATTCAACCAATCAGAAGGCTCCTTGGCAAAGACACACCTTCACAGTGTACAAAAAGATTATCCCACAACAGATATCTGCCTGCCTCTGCCTACTAGGATTCAATGTGTGTACCACCCTGGTTGGCCTAATAATGTGATTTTCATATTGCTAATTCTAACTCAGTTTTGGTCCAGCAAAATCATGTTTCATATCCTTAAAATATTTTTTTGTGTGTGAATTGTAAGTAGGTAGAGTCTAGGACCTACAAAGAAGGGACCAAATAAATATGCATGGTACTAGATGGTATAGATTTACAGTTTTTCTTATAACAAGTATTGAAAAACATTGTATTGTATGATTATGCCATCTTATTATGTGATAGAGCATATTCTGGAGAGTTAGTGACCTTGGAAAGCTCATAGAGGTAAAACATATGTCAGTAAGTCTGAAGAGCAGAATGTTTCTGAGGTTAGCTATTTGTATGACTGAGGGGAATCAGCTTCTTCTTGAACTTCAGAATTTTCATGTGTGGGAATTTTTTTTATAGACATGACTGAACTTTAGAATAGCAAAGCTAAAGGGACCTATCCTGGGAGGCTCACTAAGCTGTCCTGAAGATTAAGAACTTTGTGAATCATATAAGAAATGCATTAACATAATTTCAAGATGATTAAAGAGGGCCTGAACTGGGTGGTGGTGGTGCATGACTTAGTCCCAGAACTTGGAAAGCAGAAGAAGGTGAATCTCTGTGAGTTTCAGAATGAGATCCAGGATGGCTTGGGCTACACAAAGAAAGCATGTTTCAAAAAACAGAAACAAAAAAGGATGATGGGACAGGTTGAAAAGCATGCCAAAAGCTCTTGGTTCAATTCCCAGCACTCCATAAAACGGGGTGTTAGTGGTGCATCATTGTCAACCTGCATGCAGGAGAGCAGGTTGGAGAATTAGAAGCTCAGGTTCATCCTCTGTGAGCCTGAAGCCCGCATGGGTGACATGGATTCCACAGGTGATGATAAGCAGAAAAGAAGAGCGAATTCTCTAAAGATGTAGAATTCTCTAAAGTGTCAATGTTTGGATAGTCCATTTGAGCCTGACATACAGAACACATGACAGTCACTTTGCAGTTACCTTTCACCTTACACCAGCCAAGCAACTGTCACTCAAACCTCAAAACAAGTCCTGGGACCTTTGTGGGCCTCACTGGCTAGTAAGCCTCTCAAGAATGTGCATGTGCATAATTCATAATATAAAAAGGAGCACAGTGTATGGGAATTAAAACAATTTGGGAGGCCTGGAGTCCCAAGAGGAATGCAGATTATAATGTGTGACATAACCTCAGTAAGGCAGAGACAGGAAAAGTTGTTAAAGTAATTTTAGGAATGCACAGTAGCTGTAAAAATAGAAAAAAAACCCACAAAAGTGCTGCAATTAAGCCCATAGATGGTGAATGACACTATTTTATTTCTTATAGTTGACTTAGAATTTATAAACTAAAGTAAATGGTTTCGTTAATCCATATGGTAATGGATTAAAGTTGAAGATATCAATGAGAACTCATTTGTCTTGCTAGGTATGTAGGTAGTTATACAGTCCTGAATGTGTGACTGTCTGTGTCTGCCTGCCTGCCTGCCAGTCTGTCTGTCTGTCTATCTATCTATCTATCTATCTATCTATCTATCTATCTATCTATCTATCATCTATCTATCTATCTATCTTCTATCTCTTATCTGTAATCTTTATCTTCATATCTATCATTTATTCATCTATAATTTTAATATCTACCTAGTGTTGGTATATACTTAAATACATTTCATTGCTCTGGCAGTTTCTCAGGCATAGCAGCAGAAATACTCCAGTAACAGTAAGCAAGCTTAGCTCACAGATGTTGGTTTCTAGCACTGTTTAGCAAGGGAACAAGTGCTCTTTGCAGAGACAGCTGATGTCAAACAAGGGAGAGAAAACATGTTAGTTGATCTCAGTGAAGTTTGTAAGAGTCAGAAAAGTCATGAGTGCGTGACAAAGAAAGTCACACTAACAACAGTGTGTCAAAGAAACAACAGGAACCATCTCCAAAGGCTACCAACAGGCAAAGCTGGAACACCTTGAGGAAGAAAATAAGTTAAAATACTGGGTTATATCTAAAATAAAAATAAATTTTTACAGTTGCTATTGATTTAAACACTGGTTGAATAGATTAAACAGTGAAGGAAAAACATTAAGTCCCACACAGAGAAGAATTTCAAATAAATGATGCAGTTCTAACATCCTAAAGGGTGAGGACTTCAGCTTTCCCTCTCGTGGAAGTGGACTGGGTGGTGACTTTATTCCATAAAATCCCCAAAAGGCTGGTAGAAATGGAATCACTGGATAGTGATTAAACCCGACAAACTCTCTTTCAGCCAGTCTTTCAAGGCTAGCTGAAGCTAGAAATCATGTGACCTGTATTTATATTTGCTATGTAAATGGAATGATGCTTTGTCTGTTGGGTCCCTTTCTCCCCAGGTTTACAGGCTCAACTATGTTCACAAGATGAACATCAGGCGAAGGCAGATCATGAGAGTCTTATGAAAACTTGACTTTTTCTGAACTGGCAAAGCCATTCAAACAGTCAGAGAAACTCTCCTGGGGTAAGAGGAGTTTAGGGACACAGGGTAAGTAAATGTGACATGGTGACCTCGGGCAAAGAAAAGACATTAGACATCAGCTAAGGACATCTGCAGGAAGTATAGGGTTTAATTGGGAGTGAGATGTCAGCTTTGTTTTATTAATTATGATTCATCATGCTAATATAGCCTTTTGAATAATAGAAATAACAGTTACAGAGATTAAATAGAGGTTTTCTCCAAACTTCCCATCTGCTCAATATTCTGTCAAACTTATTTTTAGACAAAATATTTTTATTATAAGAGGAGAAAAAATAAGTTTGCTTCACCAAAGCTAATGTAGATCACAAACATGATTTCTGAGGAACAGGAGCATTCACTTAAAACAAGCATTTTAATATATTAATGATCATAAGATAATTTTTGAAGAAGAGTGAAAAATACCCTTGAAAACACAAATCTCTTTAAAAATAAAATCTATCAATAGAAGCATACTGTCATTAGATGGTTTGATGCATAAAATATGAATTTAGGGTTGGTACCATTGTGAGGGCTAATTTAAATTTTGTTGTTCTATAAATTTTAGAGTTTCTTTGAGAAAACTGCACTACTCAGTACACCTCATAGTGTGGTTTTATTTATAAATATTTCATGTATATATTTACAGTTTTACAGTGTTATCAGAGTTGGAAAAAATTAAGAATGTCAAGGATTGACTTGTCTAGATTTTTCTAGAGAATACTGTGAGTGTTCTCTCTCTCTCTCTCTCTCTCTCTCTCTCTCTCTTTTTCTCTGTGATGTTTTAGAGATATAATTTGTTCAAAGTTTAAATATCTTTCCTGACCTTCCATACTTGTAGGTTATCAAAGTCAGTGATGATTACAAATACATTGAATTCTATGCACTGCTATAATCATAAACTATCTTGGATTAATTCTGTTATGAAAAGCTTTGTTATTTGGTAAAATGGTAACATGTATTTAAATTCTGGCCTGGACAATGTACATTATTTAATTTCCATGCACTTTCTTACCTTTAACGTGTGTTTTTAGGAAGAGCAGTTACCTGTTCTTAGTATATACTAGGACAGTCAGCTCTTAGTGTCAAAGCTCGGCTTATTTTATCATTAGCTGTTGTTGCGCTTATTACATTGTAGTACCAAAGACATGTGAGGGATTAGAAACGTGGGGGAGATTAATGACACTTTCCATTTGCACGGAGCCCTTAGGGCTTGTTAAATGCTTGGTGCACATGGAAGCGCTCTAAAGACCTCTAACGCTCTTTGCAAATGTCAGACAGTAATATTTTCTTAGGCTTTTCTGTAGCTCAGTCCAATCTCATAACGGTTCTTTGAGGGCTTCAGGGAAAATATTTGACATGATTTTCTGGATGAGGGGACTGAGATTCCGAGGATAAACCATTGAGCATTGTGCTGTCGTTGGGACAATGTAACTCCTCTGATCATCTGCCTCTTGCAGCATAGGGTGACAGCCGTTTGCTCTTGGGATAGCCTCTGAGTGAGCTAATGTACTTGGTGCACTTAGTTTCATGCCTGATTATCTAAAAGTGCTCTAATAGTTTTTTACTATTCTATTATTGTCTGTTTTTCTGTCATCTCATCAGCCTCCTGGGGCAGCTGTAGTTGAGACAAAGAAAAACAAAGGTTGCCACTTAATTTCCATCACTCACTACTGACTTTAAACAGAGAATCCTGGCTTCCAGAGCCTAAAGTTGGTTTCCATAAGTGTTTATTAAATACCTATCAGACCATGCCTTGGAGAAGTTCCAGCGGGCTACGGACAAAGATGAATTCAACACCAAGTTTTCACTCCAAGAGCTCCTGTAACATGCAAGTGCCCAGACAGTCCTGAGGAGATGATGCTAGGACAGGAGAGCGCACGTGTGTCACTCTCTCAGACCACAGCAGGGGAAGCAGGCAAGAACAAATGCTCCACAAGCAGCCGCAGCTAGTGCAGCGGGAATCTCCACCTGCAATCTCAGCAACAAAGGCGCTATAGGGTATCTTCTGTTAACCAGCACACGTGTTTCTATAATGCCCTGGTCTCCTGGCTCGTAGTAAATAGGAAATGATATTATTTGAAAATAAAGTTGTAGTTGTGGGTCGTTTGGAGGTTTTCTTAGGTGAGGTGGCGTGATGGGAGGAGAGTAATAATCTTTAGGAAGAAGAAAACTGCAGTTCGTTTGCTTTGAGTGTAGGACAGTTGCAATGCCATTTTTAAGAAATGAAAGCTATCAGCATCCTTGGGAGATCTCTGTCTTGCCGAACACCTGTCTTGCATGAGGCTGTACTTCCTCACATGCCTACTTAGGCAATAGCCCTGCTGGTTTAACACATCTCTGCATTTCCATTGTTCTAGTGCCCTAAGGAAGACATGTTTATTCTTGTATATTTCTGGTTTCTCTAAGGCAATCACCTTGAGCTGTTCTTCAAGTTGCCCTCCAAGCTACCGTTTCTGGTTTTGTTTATTGAAAATTGAATCTGGAAAGTTATTGGATGCAGCTTTGCCGGCAGAGTGCCTGCTAGCACACGTGGGTTCTGGGTTCAGTCCCAGTACTGCCAATGATGCGCACTTGTAATTCCAGTAGTTGGAAAGTAAGGGCAGGAAGATCAGAAGTTCAAGGCAATCCTCAGCATCCTAAGTAATTCTAGGCTAGCATGGGCTAAAGATCCTATTTTAAGAAAAGTTGAATTGAGTATGAAGCTGAATGGATTTGAGATATCCTTCTCACATGTTTTTCTAAATATGCCGTTTTCAGTATGCTGCTTTGTAGAAGAGGCAAGTTATTTCTTGGAGCACATACATGTACATAGACATAAATATAAATGTACATATATATGTTCATATAATATTATAATACACGATTTTATAAATATACCTGTATTTATATAATATAAGAGTCCAGGTTGTGACTGAAGGAGCTGTCTTGGGCCCTTCTGAGAGTAAAGTCCATGAGGCTAGAGGCATGGATCTCCCTGTGGCTTGTGATGTTTTTCTCAAACACATTCTCATTGCTTAGAACTATTTCTTTTTTTTTTCTTTTCTTTTCTTTTTTTTTTTTTTTTGCCTTTTTGCCTTGGTCCCAGTCACAGAGTCTGTCTGGGTTCCCTTTCTGAGTGTTTCTTTCCTAAGACTGACCATGTTGCTGGTAGGGAAGGCCTGAAACATGGGTGGCATCAAAGGAGAGGCTACTTGCAGACAGTGACAGTGCTGCTGGAACTTGGATGCCCCATGCCTTTACAGTGCGAGCTTAGAGCTGTGGGAGAAGGAACCTCTGCCAACCATGACTGGCAGCTAAGGAGGACTCCCTGCGAACCATTTTCTGCTTCAGAACTCTCAGCACTGAGATGATTCTTAATGAAAATCTCATTTTTTTTTTGTCAATGTGGAAAAGAGAATATTGTTTAGCAAAGGTGTGCTGTGTGGGATTTAAACATCTACATATGATCTGTGGCATTGTATTAATATTCTTACTCTGAAACTTGCTAAGGCCAGGGTCTAGGCCTTGTCAACTACAAAACTCAGTCCAGATGAAGCTCAGTCTTATTTTTACATTTTCATAAAAAGTATCATTGGAATTTGATGGGAGTATGTATATTGACTATGTGGGTAGATTTTGCTAGTGTGGATATTTTAATAGTGTGTTCTTACACACACAGTTCTGATTATTCATGTCTTTGATTTCTCTTATCACTGCTTTGTGATTTTGAGACAATGCATGAGTCTTTCAGTTCTTTAATAAATTTTATTCTTAAGAGTTTTGTCCTTTTCTAAGAGAGAAAAGTGGTTATTATATACTAATTGTATAAAATAATGGGTTTCATTGTGACAGTTTTTCCTTTTACTGGCAGTAGATCAAAGGAATTTATTTTAAAATGACTGTTTCATATATATGTAATTTTGTCATCTATTAAATATGGGAGAAAATTTGAATACTAATTAGAGAGATATATTTATTTTTATGTAAAGATTTGAGTCTTGGCCTAATATTAAATGTTGCAGGACATCAAGCATTCTCAAAACTTTCCAGAGTTGATCAGAATTATGGTTTTAGAATCATCACTGAGAATGTAACTTTACATAACTACGTAGCACAAGATGACAAAAACATGTTTAAGCCATTTTTAAGATAGCTGGAAAAATGTCCCTAATCCCAAGCCAAAATTTACTTAACAATATTTGATGGACACACTCAGGTCAGTTATTCAAACAGCAATTTTTATTTTGTTTTATTTTTTAAATGAAATTGATTCAATAGATTCTGATCACCATTTTGTGTTTCACACATATCCCAGAAGTAATTTTTAGCATCAAGCATTCTGATCCATGGGGCTCGCCTGATGCCATTTTGCTCAGGTGGGTGCTATCTACCCACAGGCCAGCCTTGGTCCTCAAGGCCTGAGCTGGCTGAAGACATTCCTGGACCTGCCTGTCATCTTGCGGCACCAGATGGGTGGGTGCCATTATGATGAGCATAGGCGTGGCAGAGAAATGGGAGAGACAGAAAAGGGGATGGTTAATGTGCTGTGGAAGGAGGCAGAACAGAAGAAATGAAGGCGGTAAGAAGTAGGCTCATGTGAGTGGCCTACTTATCACCCTGGGCCATGGTGATATCCTGCCAAGCTGGTGCCCAGGGCTATGTCTGTGTGTGTGGTCCCAATGCAGCTAGGGCTTGTGTTGACATCTATGGCCCATGTTGCTACCAAAGGCTACAAGGATGCCCAGTGTCTGGCCTGCCACCTGTGGCTATGTAGGTGTTGGAGGGCCATGCCACTGCAGAGACCATACTGATCTGAGTGGTCTCTGCTGTCACCCAGTGTCAAGGTGACATCTGGGACAGAGCTGTAGCTTATCCAGGCCTGGGTCTGTGGCCCTACTGCAGTCAGGGTATGAATATCCTTGACTTATGTTAACACCAAAAGCTATGGGGACATCTGGGATATAGTCCACTGTCTGAGGCCATGTTGGTGTCCAAGAGCCATGCTGCAACTGCACCATACTGATATGTGTGGCCTACTACATCAGGAGTGAAATAGCCAACATAAATACTTTAAAGGTACTTTGTCTTCAAAATATGTATCTAGGGGGATATGTTGCTTTGGAAAAGAGGTTCTGCTTTTGTTTTCACAGAGAATGAGAACCTGTGGAATTTTCTCCAGACTAATATAGTTTGATGGACCAAGACCCCCTGAAAAGTTGCCTTGAACACCCCTCAAAAAATTACTTTGCACAACAAAAAGTAGGAAACAGTATGAAGAGAACTATACCCACATTCCCAAATATTGTTTATAAATGTTTATTTACATTTAAAAAGGGATATGCTATAGAGATTTTTATCGGTATGGATCTTGGTTTATTGATACAAATTTGAGTTTTGTTATATGTGTATTTCTGCTCTTGATTATGGTATTATGTTTGTGTAGCTCATTTAAAAATGTAATATATAATTAAGAAATATAGGTTAATAGAGAGTCATCTATAATAGTCAAGTTTCTAGTCATATTAGTTAGGTTTTATATATATATATATATATATATATATATCTCAGTTAAGTATTCTTCAAATATTTCAGAGACCTTCAAAATATGGCATTTAAAAGGTTTTTAATAACTTAGGACTTTTCATGACAGTGAGACACATCTGCTACTGGCAACAGAAATTACTTCAAGAGGATGACAGGCACTGAAGAAGCTCCTTATACAGTTGGTTAGCCATTTGGGCAAGAAACTGCTCTTGACTGGACTGCTTGATGGTATGTTGTGTGAAATGAACATTTAGGATCCACAGAGAAATGACTGCCAAACTTGCCTAAAGGTGAATCCATCCTATAGGGTTTCTGCTTCATGAAAGTGTCTGCCAGACATTCTGCAGGACACAGAAGAAAGGGACTGACAAACTGCCAACATGCGGAACTGTCTTTGAGATTTTCTGCTTCATGGAAAAGTCTGCTGGATACTATGGGTCTGTAGACTGAAGATGGATACCTCAACGGTATAAAAAAACTTTGGGTGACTGTCTAGACAATGAGATATCTCTGTCAATTCTAGAGTTTTAGAAGTTGCTTACAATGAACTTCTTGTTTACTTAGGTAATATTATGTCCTTCTGGCGTCTTTGATGAAGTTGAAGAATAGATCATTATTATAATTTTTCTTAGTTATGATAAAAGATAAAGTAGATAGAAATATTGTAACTGTAATTATTGAGTGATAATTGTTTTATGTAATTTTACTATGTTAAAGTTAAAACCTGTCATCTACTCCTCTTGAGTGTGTATGCTTCCTTTTGTTCTAGAGTTTTCAAATGTGCTGTTAAGTTGCTAGTCTGAGATTTCTCTATATTCTTTATGTAGGCATTTAGTGCTTTGAACTTTCCTCTTAGCATCACTTTCGTTGTATCTTATAAGTTTGGGTACGTTGTTGTTCATTTTCATTCTAGGAAGTCACTTAATTGTAAGTCTTTAATTTCCTTCTTTATTTCTGCTTCAAATCGGTAGCCATTCAGTACAGATTTGTTCAGTTTCCATACATTTGTGGGCTTTCTGTTGTTTCTGTCATTATGGAAATCCAGCTTCATTCTGTGATGGTCTGAAAGGATGCAAGGGTTTATTTCAATTTTCTTGTATCTGTTTAGACTTGCTTTGTGACTAATTATATGGTAGTTTTAAAAAGGTTCTGAGAAAAAAATGTATATTCTGTTGGAGGAGGGGCCACTTGTTTGTCCCGGCCACCCGGCTAGCTTTACACCTGAAATAAACTGTATTAATTTAAACGCTGCCTGGCCCATTCTAAAACATAAGCTGTGCTGTTATTATGGTAAATATGGTAGTTCCTGTTAGCTCTGCATAATTCAGCATGGTGGAGCTGCTTGCATCTCTGAGCCCTGCATACTGACCAACTTCCAGGCACACAGCTGGTCCAAGTTGCCTTCAAGCAAGCCAGAACAATCTGCTCACAAATCCCATCTAAATACTCCATCTCCCAAAAGAGTCAGAGGTTGCGCTGCCTGCACAGCCCAGAAAGCTGGTATTGTAAAACTGCCACTTTTTTCCTATTGCGGAAAATCTCTTTGCAGCACACTGCCAGCACTCCCTCCCTCCCTCCCTCCCTCCCTCCCTCCCTCCCTCCCTCCCTCCCTCCCTCCCTCTCTCTCTATATATATTTATGTATATATATACACATATATATGTATATATATACACATATATATGTGTATATATATATATGTATATATATATGTATATATATATATAGTCTAGAATTCCTTTTTTAAGCCCTCTCAAGTTTTACATGGAGTTAGTTAGTCATGTTTAGCTGCCAATTGTTTCAGGTAGAGGGCCCACTTGTTCGTCCCAGCTGCCCAGCTAGCTTAACCCCAAAATAACCACACAGAAACTGTATTAATTAAAACACTGCTTGGCCATTAGCTCTAACTTCTTATTGGCTAACTCTTACATATTACTTTAACCCATCTCCATTAATCTGTGTATTGCCACATGGCAGTGGTTTACCGGAGATTCTAACCAGCGTCCATCTCAGGCAGAGAATCCATGGCTTCTCTCTCACTCTGCTTTCTTTCTCCCAGAATTCAGTTCTGTCTTCTCTGCCAACCTAAGTTCCACCTTATCAACTAGGCCAAGGCAGTTTCTTTGTTCATTAACCAATGAACACAACATACAAAAAGAAGGAACTCCTATACCAATATTCTTTTCTGTTTGGATAGATATCTGTTTTATCTGTAAATATTTGTTAGGGCCATTTGGACATCTGTAAGCTCCATTTTTTCTCTGGTTTATGTCTGAGTGACCTGTTTGTTGTTGAGAGTGGAGTATTAAAATTTACCACTGTCAGTGTGTGATAGTTGCTATATGATTTAAACTTTAGTAATGTTTCTTTTACAAATGTGGGTGCTCTTATATTTGGGACACAGATGTTGAAAATTAAAAGACCATCTTGGTGCATTTTTTCTTTGATAAATATGAAGTATTCTTTCCAATCTTTTTTGATAAATTTTGGCTTGATGTCTATTTTTTTAGATATCAGTATATCTACACCAGTTTGCTCTTTGGAGCCATGTGTTTGGAAAATCTCTTTCTAACCTTTGACTCTGAGGTAATGTCTATCTTTGATGTTGAGGTGTGTTTCTTATATGTGGTAAAAGCATGAATCTTGTTTTCATACCCATTCTGTTAGTCTGTGTCTCTTTATTGGGAAATGGAGCCCATTGATATTGAGAGATAGCAGTGACCAATGATTGTTAATTCCTGGTATTTTGTTGTTGTTGTTGTTTGTGCTGATTGTGTTTATGTGTTGGGTTTTATACTTGTGTGATATTACTTATTCCCTATGTTTTTATGGGTGTAATTAGCCTCTGTAGCTTGAAATTGCTGTGGGATAATGTTCTTGTACTCTGTAAAGATTTGTTACTTGTATTGACTTAATAAAACACTGATTGGCCAGTAGCCAGGCAGGAAGTATAAGCTGGGTGACCAGACTAGGAGAATTCTGAGAAGATGAAAGGCTCATTCTACAATCATCAGCCAGAAGCAGAAAAAAACAAGATAAGAATGCTTCACTGAATAAGGTATCAAGCCATGTGGCTAAACATAGATAAGAATTATGGATTAATTTAAATTTTGAGAGCTAGTTAATAATAAGCCTGAGGTATTAGGCCAATTGATTCATAATTAATATAAGTCTCTCTGTGTTATGTTAGGACTGAATGCCTGTGGGACCATGCAAGACAGCAACTTCTATTTACATGAAGTATTCCTTTTAGTGCCTTCTGTAGGGCTAGATTAGTGGATAGATGATATTGTTTAAACTTGGCTTTGTCACTATCTTGTTTCTCCATCTATGATAATTAAAAGCTTTGCTAGGTATAGTAGTCTGGGCTGACATCTGTGATCCCTTAGAGTTTGCAGGACATTTGTTTAGGCCCTCCTGGCCTTTATAGTTTCCTTTGAGAAATTGGGTGTAATTTAACCATTTTTCTCTTGCAGCTTTTAATGTTCTTTTTTTGTTCTGTGCATTTAGTGTTTTGATTATTATGTGGCAAGGGAATTTTAATTTCTGGTCCAATCTGGTGTTTTGTAAATTTTCAAAATTTATATTTCTTCTATCATGTCTTCAATGACCGAGTTTTTCTCTTCTATCTCTTGTATTCTGTCGGTGATGCTTGACTCTGTAGTTCCTGATCACTAACTTAGATTTTTCATTCTAAGAATTCCCTCAGTTTGTGTTTTCTCTATTGCTCCTATTTCCATTTTCAGGCCTTGAACAGTTTTATTTGTTTCTTTCAACTGTTTGTTTGCCTTTTCTTGGCTTTCTTGATATCCTCTAATAAATTTATTGATTCTCTCCAGCTGTTTGATTTTTCCTCTATTTCTTTAAGGGATTTATTCATCTCCTCTTTAAGTATCTCTATCATCTTCATAAAATTGGTTTTAAGGTTACTTTCTTGTACCTCAGCTGTGTTAGAATATCCAGGGCTTGCAGCAGTGGGATAGCTGGGCTCTGGTGGAGGCGTACTGCCATGGATATTGATTGTCTTCTTACACTGACATGTCTACATCTGCATTTAGAGTGATCTTATGTCTAGATGATGATTTCTTGGTTTGTCTTTGTTGAATGGGTGTTTCCTTCTCAGTTTCTGTTACCTCTCTGGTCTTTTGGCTGAAGTGGCCTAGTTTTTAGGGAGCTGGCCTGGCCTCTATTGGCACAGGAAGATGCCATTGGAGTTGTGGGCTAGGATCTGGGTTCCAGGATGTTGGCCTGGCCTCTGGTGTAGTAGGAGGCTTTTGCCATAGGTGTGGGCTGGGATATTGTCATTTGTTTTCTCAATGAGATAAATTTCTGACTGAGTGAGATAGACTCTAAAAGTAGTCTTAATTTGGATTTCTCTAATGAATGAGAATGTTTTATGCCTTTTTGGGCATTTATTAGCTACTTGTATTTCTTTTGACAACTTTAGTTAATTAGCTCACTCACTGACTGAATATTTTTTGATGTTTAACTTTGCAGTTCTTCTTATATCTTTGATATTAATATACTATCTCTTGTGTATAGAAATGAAAACAACTTGATCATAATGTATTTAACTTAATATGTTGTTGACTTTCTTTTGAGACTTTTTACATTTATGTCGATCAGGGAAAACTGGTCTATTGTATTCTTTGTTGTGTACTTATCCAGGTTCTTTATTAGGGGAATGCCGGTTTTGTAGAATAAGTTTCATAGTGTTCCTTCTTTTATTGTATGGAACAGTTTTAGGATCATCAGCGTCAGCTCTTCTTTAAAGATTTGGTATAACTTTGCAGTGAATTTATCTGGTTCTGGACTTTTCATCATTGGGAGGCTTTTAAATTATGGCTTCATTTATTGTCATTGATTGCTATGGTTTTATATCCTAGGATATAAGATATCTTGCTTCTTTTGTGTTTATGATGATTTGATTTGTAGAATATGATATACTTTCGATGCAGTTCCATGGGCTTTTGAGAAAAGTATGTGTTCCATTTCTTTGGATGAGATGTGCTTCAGATAACTGATAATTGACTTATTGTATAATTGTTGATTTTTAGCTTGTTCTATCTAGAGATAAGAATGGAACATTAAATTTATCTATTCTCATTGTATTAATACCCATTTGTTTATGCCTATTTAATGTTTGTGGTTTGAAATTAGCAATTCTAATGTTTGGCTCAGGCATACACAAAATTTTCATATCTTCTTGATGCATTGTTCCAGTTATGAATATGTTTCTCTTCTGACTAATATTTGTCTGTAGTCTCCTGTATCAAATACCAAAAGCTATGGCCACTTGGTTTTGATTTTTGTTCACTTTTGGCATATTGTTTTCCAGTCTGTAGATGTCTTTACCAGTGGGGTATATTTCTTTTTTTAAAAAAGTATTTATTTATTATTATGTATACAATATTCTGTATATGTGTGTATGCCTGCTCGCCAGAAGACGTCACCAGACCTCATTACAGATGGTTGTGAGCCACCATGTGGTTGCTGGGAATTGAACTCAGGACCTTTGGTAGAGCAAGCAATGCTCTTAACCTCTGAGCCTTCTCTCCAGCCCCTGGGGTATATTTCTTAAAGATAACAGGATGTTGTTCTTTAATGGATTCAACCAGTCTATGTTGTTTATTGGTTAATTGAGTTTATTTGCACATTTATTAATTGTGGAGATTTACTTACTAATTCCTAAAATTTTGTTGTTTGCTTTCTAGTGCTTTTACATTATTTTTTTTCTTTCTCTTCCATTAATTTCAGGGCTCTGGTGGTTTGCAATGTTGGATCTTCTATATGCCATTTTAGCTCTTCTGTTACCATTACTGGGCCCACTGTTTGATACATGATTCCTTCTCTATGTATATATTCCTTTAATATTTTATGTATTGCTGACTTGGTAGTCATGAATGGTCTCAATTTGTGCTCATCTTGAAATATTCTTAATCATCAATTGTAAAAATCAGATTTGCTGGGTATAATACTCTGGATTGGCAGTTACTTACTTTCAGGAATCCATGGTTTAAGGGTTGCTGATAAGAGATGTGATGTCATTCTTATGCTTCTGCCTTTGTAAGTCAATTAGTACTTTTCTTTACAGCTCTTAACATTGTTTTGTATCCCTGACATCCTGATTATAGTGTATCAGGGAGAGGTTCTTATTTAGTCATGTCTGCTGGGGATTTAAATGCTTTGTTAAGTGTTTAAATGTCTGTTTTTCCCCTCTGAATTTGGGAGATTTTCTGCTATAACTTCAGTGAATATACTCTTCGTGTCTTTAGTGCTTTCTTGAATTTCTCCCATCTTTAGGATTCTGATGTTCAGTCTCTTGAGCATACCTCAAAATTCCTGGGTTTTGTGGTCATGTTCCTTCTTTTTCTTACTGATATTTGAATGTAGTATTTCATCAGCTTTATCTACCATGTCTGTTATACCCTCTGATTTGTTGAGTCTATTAATTCTGCTTTTTAGTGTTTTTATTTGACTCATTCTTTTCTTATTACTAATATTTTTAATGTTCTTCAGAATCTCAGTTACTGTGCTGATTTTCTTCAGTGTTGCTGGTTACTTTCTATACTCACTGCCTATTTTGTCCTTTGTCCTCTGTGCTGATAGCTTTCTTTTCCAGACTCTGGATTGGACTTATATCTTGCTTACATCCATTATCAGGTCACTGGTAATTTTTACAGAAAATGTTTGAAATCTTCACCTGGAATTTGGCCTATTTCAGTTATCGATGAGTATAGGAGATGATGAGTCTTGATTTTTTTTTGTAAAAGTCATATTGCTTTGCTTTTTCATGTTTCTTGCATTATTCTGTTGCAACTTTATACACCTGTTGCTTCGGATATCTCTTGGTGGGCATATGAAATGATGAAGCTCTCCTGGAAAACAGCATAGACATTCATAAAACATTAAAAGCAGACATGACATATGACCCAGCAATCCCACTGGTGCCCAGGTCTGTAAGGCAGATGGGATCAGTGTGTCGGGGGAACACTGGAAATTTCGTATTCCTTGCAGTGGTACTGACAACAGTCATCTAAGAAGCATCCTGCTTGCCCATTGGCTAAGGGAGGACTGGAGTGGCAAGACCTTGGTCTTAACATAGAGTAGGGAACCCCGATGGCTCCTTGGCCTGGAGAGGGAGGGAGGGGGGTATGAGTGGAGGGGATGGGAGGGAAGGGGGAGGAAGAGAGAAGGAGATGGAAATTTTTAAATACAAAAAAATAAACCATATAAAAAAGAATGAAATTTCATTTAGCTTAAAAAAATGAAATCTTTTGAAAGTAGAAAGGGGACTACAAGAGGGGTGAAAGGAATCATAAGGGAGATAGAAAAAAAAGAGAAATGAAATCATGTGACATGAACACAGGGGGGGGGCTCTCCCATGGGAGAAAAATGTGCAGCAAGAAGTGGGGAGAAGGGATAAATAAGAACAAAGTATGACACCCACATGTGGAAATGCCATAATGAAAGCCACTATGTACTGCTGACTTAAAAATGCAACCTAGAAAAAAATACTCATTAATGTCCATTACTTCCTGGTCTTTTAGAGAAGACTCTATGTACTATATGGTCTTAGCAACTTCCAGACAATCTGCATCTTAGAAATTCTTTTACAAAATGGAAAACTTGGTCACCTAGGTGTTGAAATGAATGGGCGGGGCTGCATTCCGCCACCCGGCTAGCTTTATACCCGAAATAATTACATGGAAACTGTATTCATTTAAATACTGCCTGGCTCCTGGCCTGTTATCTGTAGCTTTTTATTGGTTGATTCTCATATCTTCCTTTAACCCATATTTAGTAATTTATATAGCATCACGAGGTGGTCTCTTACCAGGAGAGATCTTAACCTGTGTCCATCTCGGAGAGGAGAGGCATGGCGACTCCCTATGGTGACTGTCTGAAGCGTCTCGCCAGCTCTGCTTCCTTTCTCCCACAATTCTGTTCTGTCTACTCCGCCTACCTAATTTTCTGTCTCTTAAAGGGCCAAGGCAGTTTCTTTATTAATAATGAAAGTAACACATAGACACTCCTACATCACCTAGGGGCAAAGAATGGGAGGAAACTCCTATCATATGCCTATATGACACTATGGATGAACCAAAGAGCACTATCCCATACCAGTATCAGGAGGAATTGTGCTATGTGATTCAAAAAGTATGAAGCACATGCAATGGTCAAACACATGGAAGCAGGGTGGAGAATGGCAGCTGGCTGGAACAGGGAGCAGAGGAATTAGGGAATTGCTAGTCGAGAGGTATAAAGTTTGGCAGAACTGCCATCACAATGTACTGATATTTAACAGTGCTGTGTTTTGCCATTAACGTTTTGTAAGAAATGTAAGTCTTAAGTTTAGTTTTCCTCTGACAAAGCAAATAAGGAGACAGCAAGTTCAAAAAGAAGCTGGGTGGTGGAGTCATGGCTTCCATAGGGTGAGATTGAGCCTCCATCTGAGTAGTATAAACAGTGCTTCTGAAGGATGATAATATGAATAGGAATGGTGATTTCTAATGACCTTTGAGCACCACCATGGATATTAGAATCACGATTGGTATAATGCTGTTGCAGAGTGGCCCTGGCCTTACTCTGTGGCAATGTATCCTACCAATTGGGGAAGAAGTTTTTCTATGCTACAGGAAGAACATGAAGTCTATGGTTTTCAGGTTTCTTTCCTCCATCATTGAATGTATTTTATCACCATGTTCAGAATGTGACTTGCCTCTTCCTGCCTACATCCCTTTTTTAAGAGTAGAGTCTCCTTTGTGAACTCAGTTGCCCTGGTTTTTCCCATTGCCCTTATCCCTTTTTCCCCACTCAATACTATACAGACCAAATATGCCATATACAAAATTGTCTCCAAGGTCTCTACATAAAACAACATTCAAGGACTTTAGACTCAGAGTTATATTTTAGGGTGGAAGCAGTCAGAGAAAAAAAAGATAACTTTCTGATTTGCTTTAAAACCAGTTATTCGAATCTGCATTTCTAAAGTCTAGCAGAAAAATGGCTGCTCCGATTATTATGCAAGGCAAGACAGCTAGCAAGATTTAATGCAAGCTTACCCTTGCTCCGGTGGGCTTCAGAATATTGCCTCTTCCTGGTGATGGGTTTTCCCAAGAATTCGCTTTTGTTTAGGATTTCCATCTTTGTGGTGATGTTAGTGAGGTAAAGGTGAAAGACTGTTTCTGTTACTTCCGTAGAAAACTGTGAGTAGCAGAATGCTGTTCTAACTCCACCTGAAAGAGAAGACACAGTCACTGGAAGATGAAAATGTATTCTCAAAATGTCAAAGGGAGAAGAACCTGTGGCAGCTGTGGATGGATGTGCTTTGTTCCATAGTTATTTTCAAGTAATGCTGGAGAATCAGAAGGAGCCAGCTTTGGGCTTTAGCTCTTGAGCTCCTAATCTCACGTAGAAGTCATCTGAGGGGCGATTTGAACAAATCAGTGCAGCAGTGGGTGATGTGTAGGCATTTATAATCTGGTGCGGGAATTATGAATCGTAAAGACAGGCAGAGCATGGGTAGTCAGTGGCTTAGATTTGAAGGGAGGGAATCGCCACCAAAACGGAGTGTTTCCCATCGTGTGACACTGCATTATCTCCTTGTTTCATCTGTATTAAAATAGGTTTGTTTTCAATGAACAGAGTGTGTTCTGTGTGCTAGACAATAGTGTTGGTGCTGGAAACAAAACCTGCACAGGTAAGACCAAAATATAAGATGAGCAAGATGCATGAAAGTATTGTTGAGTTCCTCAAGAGAGAAATAGGGGCAGGGAGCAGTACACAAACCTGTGGAAGGGTAGCCTTCAGCCGCACACCTGGAGATGTGCAGGGGGGGTGGTGTGGTGTCTTATGGAAAGCTGTTCAAGGTAGATGGAATAGTACAAAGGCTCTGAGACAGGTATCTGAGCAAAAGGAAAGAGACCAGTGGTGCTCGAGCTGCAGAGTAAAGAGGAGGAAAGGAGAATAGAAGAATAAAAAAATGGGAGTCAGATCATGAGGAACACAAAAAGTGCCAGGGAGGGTTTTTGTATCAGGAGGGTATTCATTAGTGTACAAGGCTGTGGGTGGGTTTGGAAAGAAGAGTCTCATGTAGTATGGTTTGAACTAGTCTCCACTCTAAGTAGTGGTTGCTTTATTAATTTATTTAAAAAGTTTATTTATTGTTGTATGTGTACATGCCTGCATGTGTGTGTATGTGTGTGTACGTGTGGGGGGCATGTGCATGCCATGGTGCACATGTGGAAGTCAGAGCACAACTTTCCAGAGTTGGTCTCTCCTTCCACCCTGATTTCAAGGGAGTGAAGTCACCAGCTTCGTGTAACAAGTGCTTTTACTCACGGAGGCATAATGCCAGTTTCAGTATTTGACAGATTTTCAAGCATCTCCGAGCTGCTGTGCTGAGATGGACTGTAGAGGAGCAGAGAGACTTAGAAACTATTTACAAGGTTCTAGAACAATCCAGTTGAGAGCCTGTGGTGGTGGTGGTGGTGGAGAGGATTAAAATGTTCTGTATTCTGAAATCTATTGGTGGATGGAGCACAGATGTAAATAGCAGAGAAAATGAAGATTCTGAGGCCTTAGCCCTCCAGGTATAGTTTATACAGCTGTAAGAGCAATGCAATAAGTACATGTACCTTTCCACACTGAGGTGTTGCACTAGCTCTTGTAGACCAGGCTGACCTAGAACACATAGAGATCCTCCTGCCTCTGCCTCCCGAGTTTGGGATTAAAGGTGTGTGCCACCACTGCCCAGCTAAGATGCTGCAGTTCTTAGTCTGACATAAAGCACTTTAGCTTACCTGTCATCTTTTAAAACTCAGTGTTCACCTCTTTTTTTATGACTGTATTTAGTTTATTTTTAAGTTGAACACTGTTTTCTGTGTGATATTGTAGATCAAGATGCAGCTATGAGGAATGATACAGAAAATCCCCATGTATGAAATAATTAGCATAAGTCATGTATTGACAGTCATATAACCCAGTAAATGTAAACAGTTTTTTGTTTATCCTTGTTTGTGGGACCTCTGTGTAATAAAAACAAATGATTGTTTCATCAACCTGCCTAGTCTTCAACCCCTGACATCTACTAACATACCGTCCATTTTTGTCATTTCAAGCATGTTTCAGAGATGGAATGGACACTATATAGCTCCTTTGGGACTGGTTTTGTCAGCACAATCCCCAGAAGTGTCTATAGTTTCCTTTCCTTCTGAGATCCATCCAGTCGCATCGACTCTGTGGCATGGATGTGCCACATCCTTATCTCGTCCTCCTGGGGAAGAACACCTGCGCTGATTTTAGTTTCCAGCTTTTGCAAATAAGCTTGCTGTGAAAGTGTGTGCATAAGAATTTGGGGGAACATAAATTTTCATTTCTCTGAGAAATTTCTCCAGGAGTGTAATTGCTGGGTTGCCTGTTTAGTTTTCTGAAGAAACTGCCAAACTCCTTCCCAGAGCACCGGTACAGCTCCATATTCCCAACCTCCCTTTTTTTCTTTTTAAAATAACGTAGTTTATCTTCTGTTCATGGAATTCTAATTGGTCTAAATGAACTGTGATGTGGGAAGGATTTTAGAAACCTTGCTGAGACACACAAAAATAAAGTATGTGCTGTACTAATTTGCAAGAGAGAAAAATCTGTTTAACAAAACCTTGCTATATAATAAGGTCACAAAAAGGGCTGCATAATGACTGAGTAGAGTTATTCTGGATTTTCAGAGAAGCCTTTGTTAGAATCACATACGAACCAGCACTACTTAAAATCAAAGCTATGGGGATTAAGGAAGAAATATAAAGAATCAAAGATCTAATTCACTGTGAACTGAGCAGCCCACTTTATGCCTGAATTCTCATGTCCTTAAGCAGATGCCTGCTGCAAGCTCCAGCCCAAGCTGGCCCATGCTCTCCTTGAGGTCACTGCTTTCCCACACCTTCTTTGATGTCTTAGAACTACCTGGGTAGACTGGAGGCAGTGAGGGGCCAGGGTTGAGGAGGATGCTGAGAGCAAAGGTATCACTTCTTCTCTGTTTTCTGTCACAGAGCACTTTGGAATTAAAGATTAATATGGTTCTTATCCTGGAACCAATAAGCATCTATGACTAATTATAACAGGTACAGTCACAGCTGCCACTCTCGAGTGTTTGTGTCTAGGAGCTGTGAGAAAAATTACATCTATGTAACTTTTAAAAGCAGTTTTTGAGAGAAAAAACTCATTTCTATTTTGTAAATGAGGAACCTTTGTCAACTACATGCACTTATTAGAATACTCTGTAGAAACGAACTCAAAATACATCATCGATTTCCATACTATCATTGCTCTTAGAGACTCTTAATTTGTATCTTTATCCATTCCTGCTTGTTTTGTTTTGGTTTCTGTGTTTGGAGACAGGAGCTTGCTATGTAGCCCAACTGACCCAGCACCAACTTCTCCTTCTGCAACTCCCAAGTGCTAGATTGGAAGCGTGAGCCAGTGTGTTTGTCTTATCTTAGTGAATCTTTTTTTCTGAATTTAATCTTTTTAATAATTTCATTAGTACTGCATTTACATTATTTCCACCCCACTCTCCCTTCCAACTCTTTCTGTGTATTAAGATAATCATATAAAATAATATTTATTTAAGTAAGCTTATAAAATGGTCTACTTCCCTATGGTTTCCCAAACATTTTTAGTGTGAGTTAACTCTCCTCTCTCCTCTTTCTTGGTATCACCTAAGATATCTCTTCCCACTCCACCCACACCTATAATCCACTCCCCACCCCATTCTTTCCATTTCCACCTTCAAAGCTCCCAGACCCCCCCATGGAGTTCCTATTCTCCATTCTATCCCTCATGGTCTTTTTCTTTTCCTAGCTTCTGTGGTTATTCCAGGTTATGTACTCAGATCTAAAGATTTGGAACTAGGTTCCACATACAAGAGAGCGCCTGAGGTGTTTGTCTTTAGAGGTCTGGATTACCCAATGAGGTTAATATTTTCTAGTCTTCACGTATGCTTAATGCTGTCTTCACCATGATTCATCTCAGCCTACTGGTGGTTAGCAGAAGGATCCTGACTTAGGGTATGGATACAACACAATAATCATAATTACATTTTTATCATGTTATCATTGTTATCCTTGCAGGAATGAAGATATTCTTAAGAGACACTCATGTCTTTCCCTTTGGTCAATAGACTCCTGAGACAATGGACCCCAGTGAATTGGATTTTCACACTGAAAGAACAAAAGACTGAATTCTGGTACCAGCCAGAGAAGAAGCTTGTCTCCAGGAAGAGACTGTACCAAGTTTTGAGGTTGTCAGATCACTTGCACAAGAACAGTGGATCCATGTTTGGCAGGACTTCAGATTAACCCAGGACTGTTCAGTTATGCACACATCTTGCCCTCTATTTAAATATAAACTTCATGTCAGACTCCAGAAGATGGGCTTGAGGACTGTCTCTAGACTCTGTTCCTTTTCCCAAAGGAACCACATTGAATAAATTTTTCCCTACTTTTAATTCTAACTTGTCTATTGAATTTGCTGGTGGTCAAGTTTGGCTTTTTATGGCTGATATTGCTCATGCTGTAACCCTAAAAACTTGTAACACCATGGCTTTATTTTATGTGCTATGTTTTCTGCTAGGAGTTTTACATAGAAAGTCATGATTCCAAACAACAACCTAACATAATATGGAATTATTATGACTGTAAACGTAGCCATACAGACAGATGAGGGTGGTATGATTATCCATGATGGTACACCTATGTTGTTGGAGGTTTCTGTCCTGCCTGGTCCCATGGCCATTCAGTGCCAAAGAAACACACAGAGGCATATATTAATTATAAACTGTTTGGCCTCTTAGTTCAGGCTTATTATTAACTAGTTATTACAACTTAATTAATCCATAATTCTTATCTATGTTTATTCATGTGGCTTGGTACCATTTTTTAGTAAGGCATTCACATCTTGCTTCCTCTGCATCTGACTGATGACTACATCTCTGCCTTTCCTTTTCCCAGAATTATTCTAGTCTGGTCGCCCTGTTTATACTGCATGTATGGCTACTGGCAAATCAGCATTTTATTAAACCAGTACAAGTGACAAATTTTTACAGTGTACAAGAGCATTATCCCACAGCACACCTGGAATACAAGCAATGATGACCTCTCTGGGTTCACATTGTTATGTTGTCTTTTTGCCTCTTAGCCTCTTAATGTGTATAGGTCAGTGTAAACACATACACATGTTCACAGTTCAAATATTACAGATATTAAAGACTTGAGCTTTTGGTTTTGAAAAATGGCTGAGATGATTATACAGAACTTACAATCCCAGTTTCGGCAAAAATGTATCTGTAAATAAATGATGTAAAAGACTACATTGTAAGCTTTCTCTTATTTGAAACACATTTTGAAAGTGTATCTGTAAGTAAATGATGTAAAATATTACATTGATAAGCTTTTTTATTTAAAACACATTTTGAAAAATATAGATGTGTCCTGGGAATGGTAGTATGAACATATTGCTTTAATGTCTTATTATAACAACACTATTAAAGTGACTTTAACGAATCTTAAATCTTTGAAGAAAGAAATTGAAGAAGACACAAGAAAATAGAAAGATATCCCATGCTCTTGGATAGATAGAATTAACATAGTAAAAATGGAAATCTTATCAAAAGCAACCTACAGATTTAATGCAATGCCCATCAAAAATCCCAGCAAAATTCTTCACAGATCTCAAAAGAACAATACTCAACTTCATATGGAAAAGCAAAACAACAACAACAACAACAATAACAACAACAAAAACCCACCCAGGATAGCCAAAACAATCCTGTACAATGAAAGAACTTCTGGAGACATCACAATCCCTGACTCCAAACTTTACTACAGACCTACAGTACCAAAAACAGCCTTTTACTGGCATAAAAACAGACAGGAGAACAAATGGAACAGAATCAAAGACCCAGATAACAATTCACACATGTATGAACACCTGACTTTTGACAAAGAAGCAAAAATATAAAATAGAAAAAAGAAAGCATATTTAACAAGTGGTGCTGGCATAATTGGATATCAACATGTAGAAGAATTAAAATATATCCACATCTATTGCCATGCACAAAACTCAAGTCCAAATAGATCAAAGACCTCAACATAAAGCCAACCACACTGAACCTCATAGAAGAGAAAATGGAAAGTACACTTGAATGCGTTGACATAGGAGACCACTTCCTAAATATAACATCAGCAGCACAGACACTGAGAGAAACAATTAATAAAGGGGACCTCCTGAAACCAAGAAGCATCTGTAAAGCAAAGGACATGGTCAACAAGATAAAATGGCAGCCTACAGAATAGGAAAATATCTTTACCAACCCCACATCAGACAGATGGTTGATCTCCAAAATATACAAAGAACTCAAGAAATTGTTCATCAAAAGAACAAATAATCCAATAAAAAATGGGGTACAGACCTAAACAGAGAACTCTTAATAGAGAAATTTAAAATGGCTGAAAGACACTTAAAGAAATGCTCAATATTCTTAGCCATCAGAGAAATGCAAATCAAAACATCTTGAGATTCTATCTTATACCTATAAGAATGGTCAAGATCAAAAACACTGATGACAGCTTATGCTGGAGAGGTTGTGGGAAAAAGGGAACACTTCTGTATTGCTGGTGGGAATGCAAACTGGTACAACCAGTTTGGATGTCAGTATGGTATCTTCTCAGAAAATTAGGAAACAATCTACCTTAAGACCCAGCAATACCACTTTTGGGAATATACCCAAAGGATACTCAATTGTACAACAAGGGCATGTGTTCAACTATGTTTATAGAAACATTGTCATAGTCAGAATCTAGAAAAACCTAAATGCACCTTGACTGAAGAGTGGATAGGGTAAATGTACAATTCTGCAAAGGAGTACTACACAGCAGAAAAATAATGATATATTGAAATTTGCAGGCAAATAAATGCTTCTAGAAAGCATCATATTGAGTGATGTAACCCAGACCCAGAAAGACAAATATCATATCTACTCACTCATAAGTGGCTTTTAGACATAAAGCAAAGAAAACCAGCCTACAATTCACAATCCCAGAGAACCTGGACAGCAAAGAAGACCCTGAGAGAGACATACATAGAGCTAATCTACATGGGAAGTAGAAAATTGTGAGTAAATTGGGAGCATCAGGACCATGGAAGAGGGCTGAAGGGGAAGGGAGAGGAGGGAGGTGAGTGGAGAAAAATATATAGCTCAATAAAAACAATAAAAAAGTGACTTTAACTTTTAAGAGTCTTACACCTGAAACAAAACCTTAGGAAGATTCTAGCTGATGGTATATAGAAGAAAGGCACCATGTGGGTCCTGTAAGTCCTGTCCACTGGCATGGCATAGTCACACCAACTAGGGCCTCTCCTGTACTTCCCATCCTAATTTCTACTTATTTCTGAAGTTTCTTCATGACTGGTTATTAAAACTCATTCATTTGTGGCTAGTGCTACCTGACACCCTAGTCTACCAAGTAGGAGCTTCCCACTCTTCTTTCCTATTGTTTTCACCACGGACCCTTACTTAATATTTATGTTGGTTGATGGTGAATGAGTTAAATATAATTTTCTTTCCTCATGATTCACATTCTGAGTGTTTTTTTCTTCTTAACTTCTTCATTATCTCCTAGAACAGCTCTTGGGAGTATCTGGTTAAAAAGATGACTTTGGGGTTTGTCAATGGACCTTCCTATTTAGTTCAGTTTAGTGATGCTTTCAGTCTCTATGCCAGTGACTCTGATGGATACACAGGGAAGATTTTTGGACAGCATCTGGTATTATAGTGGAGAACACAGTAGAAAACAAACAAAAGTTACGTGAGATAAACCTGTGCAAGAATAACAAAATCCATTCCAGTAGGTTTTTAAAGGATCTGAAGAAAAGATGGCTTCCTCTGAGAAATGACAGATGGATAGTTTAAAAATATTTATTATTTTATGTGTCTAAATATTTTGCCAGAAAGTACATATGTGTACCATGTGTGTCGACGACCTCAAGAGGTCAGAAAAGAGATCAAAAGTGGCAACAGAATCCATGGGGTTGGATTTATAAGCAGTTGTGAGCCACAATGTGAGTGCTGGCAACTGAACCTGGGCCATCTGCAAGAGCAGGAAGTTCTTCTAACTGCACAGCCATCTCCATCTCTCCATCCCTGTGAGTTGTTTTCATTTTGAAAAAAATTCTCTCCACAACTGTTATTTATTATAAGAGTTTATTGCGAATTGTAGACACAAATATCCTGTGCTTTGGCCAAATCCACCTTCCCATTCCCTTCCCTCCAACTCTTTCTATATTCCTTCACAATCCTCCCCCCACCTTCATATACTTTTTTTGTTTTTTTCTTATTTGTGGTTGTTGGCTTTGAATCATCAGATGTGTGTCTTTCCTTTGGAATGCCCATTTATGTGAGTAAATTACTAAAGGCCCATGGTTGTAGTGGGGTTCAAGGGAAGGGAAATAGAATACAATGGCATAAAGAGTTAAAGGGGATAATGGGACAGGATGGGTAAAATTGAGGTGTGGGTGGGAGAGCAGAGTAAAGGAAGGAATATGAAGAGAGACAACAACAATCTTTTAGAAAAGTCATATAGAAACATACTTTTTTAGAAACATGCATACAATATATACACATGTGATATCTATATATATATGACCAATATGTACATACACATATTTAAAATGGAGCTGCCCTATTATAGAAACTATGATCTGACTAGACATCAGAGGCTGGCAAATAAAAAGCCCATCATCAAAAACAGGGTACTTCTTTTGGATTTGTTGGTCATTGGGGTTCCATAGATCCCCAAACATTGTAAGATATTGGCATTGCTCTTGGTTATCTCTAGAATTGTATGATAAGGCCCACTTGCTAAAGATATCACATACATATGACATGATAAAAATAAGATTTATGGGTCTGGAAGTTTTATTCCCACTGAATAGCTTTCACAGTTATGGAAGGTGCTATGCACCTAAAGAGAACAGTAATTAATCTTACCCGACTGTGAACCTTGTACGCTATAATAATGACTGGCTTGGCAAGTCAAACCCACTGGTACAGCGGTGATCTTAACAATACATGTTCCAGAGGTGGTTTGAGAAATCAGTCCCTATAGGCTCTCATGTTCAACTATTAGGTTGCCAGTAGGTAGAACTGTTTGGGAAGGATTAAGAGGTGTGGTTTTGTTGGAAGATGTGTGCCACTGGGGATGGGCTTTGGGATTTCAAAAGACTCATACCTGTCCCTGTGTGCTCAGTCACTACTTATTGTTTGTGGATTGGGATGTGAACTCTCAGCTGCTGCCCTAGTGTCAACATGCCTGTTGTTTGCTGCCACAATGCTTGCCACGATGGGCTTTGGTCCTCTGAAACCAAAAGCCCAATGGAACACTTTCTTTTATATGTTGTTTTGGTCATGATGTTTTGCCTAGCTATAGAAAAGAAACTAATACAAACCCCCATGACATCAGTTAAAATTGATATTGAAATATTTTTCTTTAGCAATTATTTGTGTGTGTGTGTGTGTGTGTGTGTGTGTGTCTATGTGTGCATGTGCGTATGCACATAAATGCAATGCCCATGGATGCCAGAAGAGGGTGTTGTGTCCTATAGAGATCCAGAGTTACAGGTAGTTGTGAGTCCTAATAAGGGTGTTGGGAGCTGAATTTGAGTGTTCAGAAGAGCACCAAATTCTCTTAACCTCTGAACCATCATTCCATCCCCAGCATCTACTTTATAATTTACATAAAACAGTTGTGTTGGCAAGAGACTGATTATACATAGTGATCAAAAAATACTTTGACTCTCATGATCTATCTTTGTGATGGGGAAATGATTTGATTGGGTGAGAAATCTATGGAAAAAATTATTGTGGCTGTCATTTGGATCTTGACAATGCTCTATGGAGAAATCCATTCAAATGAGAAAACATTCAACAAATAAGTGTTAAATAATTGAAACAATTTCTGTTCACATGGTAAGGAGAATAAAATGGGAGAGAATTAATATAAACGTTCTGCGTTGAATTTAAATAGTATAAAGGAAACATGGGCTGGTCAAGGCTAGTCAATTGACTTATGCCAGTTCTTTGGAGGGGATCGTGTGTAATTCAAGTAGTACTTCCCTTCCTGTGACTTAGGCTTGTCATTCCAGATTTATAGAAATGTAAGTTTACAGTCTTGTAGTTTGACAGACATTCTCTCTCATCCATATCTGCTGTCCCCTTGAGTCCTTTGCTGTCTCGGGTACCATCTGGGGAAAGCTGTAAGTGGCCCTTTGCAGATAACAGTATCAGCAGCTTAGACATGACTGATGTGCACTGGCCAGTGAATCTGCATGTGGTAGACTTCCTCACAGATATTTTTCTATTATCCTCCAGGAGCATATTCTATGCTGTTGAATGGAACAGCATAGGCCAGGACTGAGCAAAATGGACCACATTCATGTTTATATAAATATGCTTCACTCAATTCTCATCACACAGAGAGACATTTGTAATGGACAAAATATACTGTGACCAGACACATGTAATGTGGCCATATTTAATGTTTTTTCAATCCTTTAGTAGTTCTGCTTACTGTCTGCTGAATTAAGGAAGGGAAGTAGTCTAAGACTGCAGATGATTGGTGTTATGTCCAAATTACTCAAAAGACTTCCTGGTACCCACGTTTGTATAACTACTTACCGCACAGCCCAGTCTCCTGTACACAGACAGTGCTTGACATTGTCCTGGTTCCCTGGCTGATTGAGTGGGCATTCCCTGTAGCTGGTCGCATAGGGAGCTGCAGCAAGGCTACCAAGCTAACTTTGGGGATTTAGTTTATAACTTGAACACAATCTCTGCTTGTCAGAGAGAGTGCCAGAAAAATGATACTTGGCTATTTCCCCTCCCTCTTGCAATTTTTTATTCTGGTCTTAAAACTGCTGGGTTGTAACTAATAAATGTTACTGGGAGAATAAATGTTCACCCAATATACCGTTTTTGACATAAATAATCTAATGTCCAAACAATGCAGAAACTGTCTTAAATAAAACATGTGAGTGCCAGGTCTTTCTGGTAATAATTTGGAAAATATCAATAATGTTGTCAGCTTAACAACAGAGCATGCTATCTGCCCTTTTCATCTTGCTGGTGATAGGAGAAAAGGAGGACACCTATTTTCACAGAAGTGACCCAACAATTCTTGAGTTATCTTAGGTACCTCACCTTCAAGTTCAGAAATCAGCAACTGTCTTTTTGGTGGGGTGCTTCTGAGATTTCAAGTGAGGCTGGGTGGCTGGGTGGGTAAGAACATTTCTCGGTTCTAAAATCAGTTTGTGAGCTCGAACCTCAGCAGCGAGGTTTTGACAGCACACGTACCTTCTCTGACCCTCTCTGAATTCATATAGAATGAAGACAACTGTACCTCCTTTAAAATTAGAGCTGTGGGCATTAGACAATGAAGGGGTGTCAATGTATAAACTGACTTAGATTTCGTGGATAGAAGCAGGAAAGAGAGTCATTCATTATTTTCCCCCAAATCATTTACCATTGTTTGTTTCTTACAGCTGCTTCATTGGAGACTGTGGGCACAGATAGACGTAATGGTGAATCTCCATACATTTCAACTCCAGTGTATGGGGAACCACCTAGGAGCTTAGTGGGTCATACCTCTGGGTGTAAGAGTGAATGTTTTCCGAGATGATGTAGTGAAGGAGGAAGACCTATTCTCCCTCATAAGTGGTACCACCCAAGCGCTGGGAGCCCAGATGAAATAAAGTAGGAGAAAAAGGAGACAGCAATCCTTTTGCTCTGCTTTCTGGCCTGTCATAAAGTAAAATTCCTCTGCTTGGCTTTCCATCCATTGAATTGTCAGGTCAGGAATTTTGGTAACAAAGATACAAAAAGCAACCAATATAGTAACTTTCAGTGATAATAATATTTCTGTCATAATGACCTCAGTTTGAGTTTCTCTGGTAAAGAGAAACCATAAGAAGAGCATGGGTTCAGCCTATCTACCTGGGAAAAGTTTCAAGTAGTATGAATGAAGAAATAGGGACATGCATTAGGGTTCTCTAGAGGAAGAAAACTGTTGGGGAGAGCATATCACAAGGGGAGAATTTGTTAGATTGGCTTACACAGCAGGGGTTGTTTAGTCCAACAATGACTATACACTACAAGCCCTGAGAATCCCTGCGGAGGGATGTTTCAACAAAAAACCTGGTGCTGGACACCTAGAAGGTTCCCGAGTGGCTACTGGTCTCCAATCCACATGGGAAGTCTGAAGAATCTGGGTTCTGACATTACCAAAAACATGGCAGTGGTGGCAGTGAACATTCCGGTAAGAAGACTCAGAGGCCCACAGGTAGCGTTCATTTCTTCTTAGAGCTCTTTCCATATGTACTACCAACCTGAAAGTTCAGTGCATTCTAGGAGAGGGACTTCCTGGAAAGACCTTTATAGATCCACCTAGAGATGGGTTTTTTAATGGATTTCAGATGCAATTGATTTGGGAATAAGGTTAAGCATCATAGGAAGAGATAAAGAAAGAAGAGAAGAAAAGAAAGAAAAGAAGGCAAGAAAGAAAGAAAGAAAGAAAGGAAGGAAGGAAGAAAGAAAGAAAGAAAGAAAGAAAGAAAGAAAGAAAGAAAGAAAATGTTATGAGCAGGTCATAAAGCTTGCTATCACTGACGAATCCTAAGAATGTACCTTCTAGAATTACCTTCAGAAGACAGGTGTGGCACTCTGTTGGTTTCCCAAATAGATTTCCCTTAAATGGTTCTGGGCAAATTTTTAAAGCTACACTGAGCATTTCAGGGCTCTCAGCTGCCTCCTGACTCTGTGGGAAAGCCTACCTTACCATGTTAGCCATCAGAAACTTGTGAATGACAGACAGAGGATTCAAATATCTAGTTCCTTGCAATAGAGGACAATTCACTGGATCATTTATGCTCTAGAACAGAAACTCTCAACCTGTGTGTTGTGACCTCTTTGGGGTCAAGTGACTCTTTTTCATGGGGCTCCCCTAAGATTATTGGAAACACAGATATTCACATTAGAAGTCACAAAAGTATCAAAATTGTAGCTATGGAGTAGCAGTGAGATAATTTTAGGGTTGAGGTCACCACACATGAGGAACAGTATTAAAGGGTCACAGCATTAGCAAAGCTGAGAGCCGCCAAATCATTTTCTACCCAGGTTTCAGGACAAAACTAGACTTCATTGTGACAGTGCCCTAGCATGGTTCTTTACTTTAAAAAAATTAATTAAAAAAGCATGCATGTGTGTACTTGTGTGTGTGTGTGTGTGTGTGTGTGTGTGTGCACATGCATACTCACACACATGTGAGCATACTGTTCATGTGTGAGTGGAGGCATCACTGGTAGTCATGCTTGGCATGTGGAGCTTGGACGACATCCTCCATTGTTGGTCCTCACCTTTGACTTTGTTTGAGGCAGGGTCTCCTGTTGGTTGGTGCTGTGTACATCAGGCTAGATGGCTGTGAGCTTCTGCAGAATGGCCTGTCTCTGCTTCTCATATTACCTGCTAACCCTCCTGCCTTTACATACATTTTGAGAACAGACCCTGTGTCCTCGGGTGTGTCCCTGGGTCTTAGTTCTTGCATGGCAAGCACTTTTATCTGCTGAGTCATCTCCCTAGCTCCACTTTCCTAGTCTTTGTTCTGTTTTCTTCTCCGCCCCAACAGACTCTGAAACTTCTCCATTTCTAAGTCTTGTGTTCCTGAATCCTAGTCCCCATCTGTTTTCAGGGAACTTGACTGAACATAAGGGCAGTTATTCAACAATGCATTTCTATTGTTGCTGGAAGGCCAGGAGGAAGCCCAGCTGCTACTTCTGTGGCCTACACCATAGTGGTGACTTCTGACGGCTTTTGCTGCTCTGCTCATGGGTAATGAGCAGAAAGGGTTGAGATGAGCAAGGAAGCTCCTTGGTGCGTGGGAAATTTGTCGAGCTGGGTGTGACATTGTTCCCCAAGGCTCTGTTCTCTCCCTGCCATTGAAGCTGGCTCCAGCCACTCCCCTGTTTTTCAGAAAGGAAGTGATTATTACATTCTTGTCTCACATGTAACCCCCAAGTTAAGAAATTGATATAGCCAGGTGGTAGTTGATGCATGTCTTTAATCCCAGCACTCGGGAGGCAGAGGCCGGCAGATTTCTGTGAGTTTGAGGCCAGTCTGGTCAACAAAGTGGACAGCCAGGGCTGTTATACAGAAAAACCCTGTCTTGAAAAATAAATTTAAAAAAAATTGATGTAAATGTTCTTTGAGGAACCTTGTCATGGAATTCTGTGCCAGGGTTCACAGGGTGGGGCAGAGAAAACAAGTTTGTTGTTGACCTGCATACAGGTCTGCTACCTCACAGAAACCATGACTCCCATCTTATAACGGTCATTTGGTCTGTTCTCAGAAATGCTCTTGCCTTGTGGGGTAGCCAGTAGGCCAAGAATCACCCTGACTCAAGCTCTCTCAGCGCTGGTCTTCCGTTGTTAGGGAAGTTGAGTGTTGGTGCTGTGAGTCAAAGGACCAGGTGAGCTGCTCGGTTTGGGGAGTAAGAACTAACCTAAGCCTCTTCCTGAGAGACGTTTTGGGACTTTACTTAGTATTTAGAAGTGACAGGAAAAAATTGCTTGATATTGTATGTATAAACTAGTATGTATTGACTCACTAAATGAGGGGGACGTGGTGGCACACTCCTTTATTCCCAGCACTCAGGAGGCAGAGGCCGATGGCTTTCTGAGTTTGAGGCCAGCCTGATCTACAAAGTGACACTTTGTCTCAACAAAAGAAAAAAAAAACAAAGCAAACAAAACAAAATAAAAACAAACCCAAAGATTCACTAAATTGTAGCTGTTATTTTAGCTATAAAATCAGGTTCTGGGAGTCCATCAGTGAAGTGTCTCAGCAAAGTTAATGGAAAGACCACAGGCCGCAAGTCAAGAGATGTGGTCTCTCATTGTCTCAGCTGTGCACTGCTTCACCTCTCTAGACTTCCTGTTCACAGCCACCTGGGCACTCCAAGCTCCTGTCCACGTCTCACAGGTGGTGTCAAATATCAAGGGAAGACAGCATGCAGCAAATATTTGAGCGCATGGGTGGGATGAGATGTGAGGTACCTCCATCTAAAGCAACTTATTCCTCAGAGAACCTCCCAGAAAGCCAGCTCGTTCCTTTCTCTGAGATCCCATGTGATCGCACAAGTTGCTGTGGATGGTGCCTGACTCATTTTTGGCAAACAGATGCTGTGCTAAATGGTGACGAAGTGATAAACATATGTAAATATTTCATATGGAAGCAAAGTCAATATGGACAAGCGCAAAAGACTCCCAGGCTGTGCATAGTTGCAATTGAAAGTGAGGTTGGAGCAGACTGGAAGCAACCTTGTATGGTTATTTACAGTAGCTGGTCTGAGCCACGTGTGTACACACAAGCAACACTAAAGGGACTCAGTGGATGTTAAATTTAGAACAGAGGAAGTATGTGATATCTGGAGAGAATAATGTGGGCTAGGGAGAGAAAAAGAATTAGAGGGAAGAGAACAGGGGGTGGATGAACTGTCAAACACATTGTGTGTATGTACTAATATTAAATAAAACATTTAGTAAATATTTTTAACTTTTAACTTTTATTTTATTCATAGTCATAGCTACACATGAATGTTTTGCCTCCATGGATGTATGTGAAGCATATGTGTATCTGGTGCCCATGGAGGTCCACAGAAGAGAATCAGATTCCCTGTAGTAACAGAAGTTACTGATGGTTGTTGAACTCCTTATGGGTGCTGAGAATCAAATATGGGTCCTCTGAAAGGGTGTCAAGTGCTAAGCCATCTCTCCAGCCCCTCAAAATATTTTATTTTTAATTTTAATCATGTGTATATGTGAATGTTTGTGCTTGGGTTTGTGCATGTGGGTACAGTACCCCTAGAGGCCACAAGAGGACATAAGATTCCATGGAGCTGTGACAAGCGGTTGTGGGCCCTGATGAGGGTGTTGCGGACCACAGTTAGGTCCTCTAAAAAGTAGTACATGCTCTTTATCTCTTAGCCAACACTCCAGTCCCCTGTGATGGTATTTAAATGCTTACCACAAGCTTTGAAAAGGTATGGATCATGTTTCTCTGACTTCACGGTGCAGTGGGCTGTAGGCTGGGTGAGGAATAGAATTGAAGCTCATGTTTGAGGTTCTAGTTCATATTCCTTCTACTGTGGGCTGACTGGTGCCTCCTCTCTCCAGTCTCCTTGGTAGTGAAAGTCATGTGGTTATATGCGTATTGTTCACAGCGTGATGTAGATGGTCTCAGATTGTGTGGGAAAAATGTTTCTGAAAGCATAGCAATGCTGTAAAGGGCTAATGTCATGTGAGATCAGGGTTGAAGAAAGGGTAGAAAATTCTGGAAGAATATGAAGAAACAGCCTGTAGAAAAGGAAGCCAGAAGCCATCACTCTTCATCAGATAGTTAATGTTTTGATCTTTGTACAGAAGATACAAAGGCTTCAAAAAACGAAGGGTGAGCAAGGGAGGGAAGAATGAAAAGAAAGAGAGCATGGGTGAGTGAGGATGAACAGATGAACAGAAACTCACAGGAGTCCAGCGAGGGCCTCAGCATTGGACTAGGTGACCTCGGAGCTGCACAGGGAAAATCATGAAAGCACTTTCTGTGGTTGGGGCATTCACTTCTCTAAGGTCAGGGTATTGCGTGAATCTCACATGTTGGCCCTTCCACATAGCCCACTGTCGGCGCATTAAAGCAGTCATCCCAATAACCAGTGGTGAGTCAAGTCCCAATGGATGCCAATTGCTGACTTCTTAACCCAGTACTTTACCAGCGCATGGCTTTTTTTTTTTTTTTTTTTTTAAGCAAGAGCCCTGGCTGGCTGGCTGACTGCCTTGTGTATGAAGCAATACATTCATTTTTATTCACAGAATGTTTCATCCTAGAATACTGTAGTATGTATTTTGTTGCCAAAATTGCCCCACAGTTTTGGTTGGTGGGGTACTTTAAGCTGGTTTCTGCATCCTTGAGAATAAGCCGGCAATTCTTTGACTGTAGGGAGGGGCTTGCAGGCTGCTTCCTTGCTGGCCGCCCGGCTAGCTTTACCAGAAATAACAACACACAAACTGTATTCATTTAAACACTGTTTGGCCCATTAGTTCCAACCTCTTATTAGCTAATTCTCACATCTCCTGCTTTAATCCATATCTAATAATTTATATAGCACCACGAGGGGTGGCTTACCAGGAGAGATCTTAACCTGCGTCCATCTCAGAGAGGAGAGGCATGGCGACTGCATATGGCGACTGCCTGAAGCGTCTCCCCAACTCTGTTTCCTTTCTCCCACAATTCTGTTCTGTCTACTCTGCCTACCTAATTTTCTGTCTCTTAAAGGGCCAAGGCAGTTTCTTTATTAATAATGAAAGTAACACATAGACACTCCTCATAAGCTAGCCAGGAGGCCAAAAGCCAGGCGGCGGGAACGCAGCCCGCTGCACATCACTACAGAATGGCACCCAGACGTGGATGGCTGAATCCACAGAAAGCTTGGGAAGGAATGGAGTGAAGCATGTTTTCTTGGTAGTGGCAATTTCTCGGGTTTGGCTCTGCTTGCTAGAGGTAAGCAGGCACTCTCATCTAAGAGAGGCTTCCTGACTCAGCTTTAGCTGCAAAGCCCTGCAGCTCTTTTAAGAGGTCCTGCTACAAAACACTTAAACAGTGTTGATGAAAAGCTGAATGCATGTTTTTCGGTTTTCAGACGTAGCAGGAAAAAAGCTGTGCCACTTTAAAATGCTGGCTTTCTGGGCTGTCCTGCCAAGGCAAACTCTGACTCTTTCAAGCAGGCTGTCCTGACTATGGAGCTTTTGATTATTGTTTGACACTGTTGCAGCTTGCTTGCTGGCAGGGACCTTGAACCGCCACAGAGTTGTGGTGATAAACATGGCTACAGCCTGTACCTCTGCCGTGAGGCTGAAAAGCTAAGGAATGGGCTGGATCTAGCTGTCAAAGTCACGGCTTTAGTCCTACCTATATTGCTTGATAAATTAAAGACTCGTGTGGTCAGAAAAAGAGAGATATACAGTAAGGAGAAATTCAAAGACAAAGAAAACCTCTAAATGGTTTCCAGTGTGTTAAAAATATATGCAGGCTAAAGGTTAAAGTTCTTAAAAGAAAAAAAAAGGAAGTAGTTTGTTGTGGTGGTACACACCTTTAATGCCAACACTTGGGAGGCAGAGGTAGATTGACCTCTGTGACTTCAAGGTGTGGCAGAACACACCTTTAATCCCAATGCCTGGGAGGCAGAGACATACAGATATCTGTGAGTTCAAGGTGTGGTAGCATACACCTTTAATCCCAGCACTTGGGAAGTAGAGACAGATGGGTGGATCTCTGTGGGTTCAAGGACAGCCTGGTCTAAAGAGTTATTCCAGGACAAAGATATACAGAGAACCTGTCTCAAAAAGTAAAAGTAAATGAAATAGAAGTTAAAAAAAAGCCACACCAAGATGGAAAATATACAGAGAATCTTGATATTGTATGCTATTATGCTCTCTTTGAATTGTTTAAATTCTGAGGAAGGAGCAACAACTACTAAAAGATATTTGTTTATAAATGCTGCTGAACTAATCCAAGATAGATATTTTGAAAATACCTTGACTTCAGAAGTTGGATCTAAGGATATGATACTTTGGAAAAGAGATTCTTTTGTTTTTACAGAAAATGAGAAACTGTGGATTGCTTCTATCCCAATATGGTATGATAGACCATGCCCTCCTGAAAGGTTGCTACGAATACCCTCAAAAAATTACTTTGCTCAACTGATGACTGAGATGACCCTGGAAAACAGGGTACATCATGAAAGATCTGATTAACAGCGCCCCCATTCAGCAGGAAGCAGTTTGGAGAGAAAAAACTGTGCCCATTTTCCTAAATATTGTTTATAAATGTTCTTTTACATTTAAAGGGGGATATGAAATAGATATGAATATTTGCATTGGTATGGATTTTAAAGTTAATTTTGTTATATGCATATGTATTTCTGATATTGATTAGGCTATTGTGATTATTTAGTTCATTTTAAAATGTAATGTTAAAAAAAAAAAAAAAGAGCCGGGCGGTGGTGGCGCACGCCTTTAATCCCAGCACTCGGGAGGCAGAGGCAGGCGGATCTCTGAGTTCGAGGCCAGCCTGGTCTACAAGAGCTAGTTCCAGGACAGGCTCTAGAAACTACAGGGAAACCCTGTCTCGAAAAACCAAAAAAATAAATAAATAAATAAAATAAAATAAAATGTAATGTATAATTAGGAAATATAGGTTGTTAATGGATAATCATCAATAATAGTCAAGCTTATAGTCATGTTAGTTAGATTTTCTAAATATATAGAGATATATTTTAGTTAAATAGGCATTCTTCATATCTTTCAAAGGCTACAGAATATGGCATTTTAAATGTTTTAATAACTTAGGGTTTTTCATGACAATGAGACACGTCTGCTCCTGGCAGCACCAATCTACTTCAAGAGGAAGATGGGCATCGAAGAGGCTCCTTATGGAGTTTGATAGCCATTTGGGCAAGAAACTGCTCTTGCCTGGACTGTTGCATAAACTGGACACAAGGAACCCACAGAAAGAGGACTGCTGAACTTGCCTAAAGGTGAGATGGTCTTTTGGGGTTCCTGATTCGTGAAAGAGTCTGCGAGACATTCTGCAGGACACAGCAGAAAGTGACTGAACTGTCTTTGGAATTTCCTGCTTCATGGAAATGTCTACTGGAAACTATGGGCCTGTAGGCCAAAGATGGATGCCCCAATGGTACAGAGGAACTTTGGGTGACTGTCCAGGCAGCGAATTGTCTCTGTCGTTTCTAGAGTTTGAAAGCTGCATATTTCTTGTTTACTTAGATTTATTATATCCTTCTGGAGTCTTTGATGGAGTTGAAGAATGATTCAATAGTTATAGTTTTCCTTAGTTATGATAAAAGATAAAATAGATTTAAATATTGTAACTGTAATTCTTGTTTGATAACTGTTTTGTTATATGTAATTTTACTATGTTAAAGTTAAAGCCTTTCTTTTTTGTTTAAACAGAAAAAGGGGAAATGATGGAGGAGAGTTATCTGTCTATATTACTTTCATTGGTTAATTAATAAAGAATACTGCCTTGGCCCTTTAAGAGACAGAAAATTAGGTAGGCGGAGTAGACAGAACAGAATTGTGGGAAAAAGGAAGCAGAGTTGGGGAGACACTTCAGGCAGTTGCCATAGTGAGTCTCCATGCTTCTCCTCTCTGAGATGGACGCAGGTTAAGATCTCTCTTGGTAAGCCACACCTCGTGGTGCTACACAGATTACTAAATATGGGTTAAAGGAAGATGTGAGAATTAGCCAATAAGAGGCTGAATCTAATGGGCCAGGCAGTGTTTAAAAAATACAGTTTCCGTGTAATTATTTCGGGTGTAAAGCTAGCTGGCGGCCGGGTGGCGGGACGTAGCCCTGATGGAGGAGAGTTATCTGTCTATGTTTCTTTCATTGGTTAATTAATAAAGAAAACTGCCTTGGCCCTTTAAGAACAGAAAATTAGGTAGGTGGAGTAGACAGAACAGAATTGTGGGAACAAGGAAGTAGAGTTAGGGGGAGACGCTTCAGGCAGTCACCATAGTGAGTCTCCATGCTGCTCCTCTCCGAGATGGACGCAGGTTAAGATCTCTCCTGGTAAGCCACAACTCGTGGTGCTACCCAAATTACTAAATATGGGTTAAAGGAAGATGTGAGAATTAACTAATAAGAGGCTACAGATAATGGGCCAGGCAGTGTTTAAAAGAATACAGTTTCCCTGTAATTATTTTGGGTAAAGCTAGCCAGGTGGCGGGTGGCGGGACGCAGCCCCGCCGCTTCACACTACATAGCCCCGCTGCTCCATTCTACATAAACAGCATGGGTAGCATTAGAAACTTGGTTTGCTTCCTGAACAGCATTCTGCCAAGCATCTGAGGATACTTTCTTATTGAACACAGAATTCCTTAAGGGAATATACAAGCTAAATATGAGTCAGAACTAGTCTGTTTGGGAATAAGTTCTGAAAATTTTGGGCCCATTCATAAGTTCCAGAAATATTCTTGAGATTCTTGCTTGTTCTGGGTGCTGTTTCCAGGACTATGAATGGCTGGCCAACAAAACAAAGATGAACCCTGTTCATAAGGACACCCTTGTTTTCAGGTTGGAAGGGGTCATAAGACAGCCAGAAATACTGTGGGGTCCATCTTTGTATCAACTCAGGAAAGATGAATAAAGCATGACAACCTCCTGTCTTCCATTGGGAGGACTTCAAAATGCAAAATCTAAAGAAAAGAGAGCACAGGAATTGAGGCGCCCTCAGTGTTGAACACAGGTCAAGAGGGAACCAAACAATGACAGGCTTCAGTTTCATGAGCATTTATCTGAGCACGAGTCATAGATTAAGGGGTAGAAAATTTATAAATAAGGGGGAAATTCTTGAGCTTTTAATCACATTCCCATGTTGATAAAATATTTATGAGCTCTCTTTCAATTAATTAGAATAAACTATGTAACACTACAGGAAACAAATTGAAAATTTAATAAAGTAAGTTCACTTCCAATTTCTTTTGGAGAAAGAAGCTAATTATATTTAGTTCTGTAATTATAACTTTAATTAAAATATAATGCAAAATATTCCATAAAGTGAAAACAGTGCTGAGTAATAAAATGGAGATTTTAAGACAATTTGCTCTTTAGATAAAAATTTATAATTTGAAAGGAAGCCCTTAGTATGCTATTTTCCAAAAATTTCATCCTTTATGTACAAACTGAACAGCCTTCTCACAAGACCAATTAGTATTTATTTACCACTTTAAGCCTATTTTTTTCCTGTTGGTTGTGCAATAACATCTTCTAGTTGTCTTGCCCTCTTCCTTTTATAGTCTGTTTAGAGAGACATCCCTATTTCCTGGGCATGCTGTCATTTATGACCCATCCCCTTGGGTTTGAACATGCTTCAAGTGATTGGAAATTTGAATATCAGGATGTTTAAAAAAGTTTGCAAATGTTATCGACCCCCTCCATTGGGCTGGCAAGGCGATGGTGCTGTGACTGCCCCAGGCTCTTCTGGGTAGCTTGAAGATGCTGCAATGACCCTCGGTTCACCTGGCTGGGGTGAAGATGCTGCTGTAGGCATATATCCTCTTAAGAAGACATCTAAAGGCTCTAAAATAAAATAAAAAGAAGGATGAATGATCTGTGAACTTTAAACATATTTATTTCTTTTTCTTTTTGTGATTGGGTTAATTTGCCTTTTTGTATGTCTATGCACCATGAACATGCAGTGGAGGTCAGCAGAGGGTGTCAGATGCCCTGGCACTGAAGTTATAGATGGCTGCAAGCTGACTCATGGGTTCTGAGAGCCAAACCCTGGTCCTCTGAAAGAGAAGCCAGTGCTCTTAACCCTTGAGCCATCTTTTCATCTCCTGTCTGCTGATATTTTAATAACCATTTTCTCTCAAAAACTTCTCAGACGAACTGAGTTGGCTAATCATTCACCAGATGCTAGGCTTCTGTTCTGAAGTCCAGAAGAATGTGGGCCATTTTTCACGATAAAAGACAGTCCTATTTCTGAAGGCTGTTGTGCTGCTTTTTTAATTTGAATTAAACTCTGCTTTTACACAATCTACACAGGTTTAAGAAAAGACATTACAAGCTTAAAGGACTTACACCTTTCCCCTCTACATTGTAATGCACTCTAGCTTCAAGGAAAAACTCATTTGCTTTTCATTTGATTCAATGCAAAATGATTAATTAATTAATGAATATATATATTGTATAGAAGATAGCATAAAAAGCATCTTTCTGAAAAATAAATTTCTGAAAAATAAATCTCTTTCCCACCCCTTCCTGACCTCCGTGTTCAGATCCTGTATTTGTGGTGTAGATTCCAGGTCACTGTCACCCAGTGGGCTTGAGAAACAACGCACTGGGTATTTCTAGTCTTTCAGAGTTGCTGTGACTGGAGGTCTCGGGAGGTGACTCAGTTGGTCAAGTGCCTGATGCATATACAAAAGGCAATAGACATACATCTGAATGCACATGCACACACATGAACACATACACACATGTATGCACACAGACAGGCAGAGACATGCATGCATGCATGTACACACAATATGACTGGAGACAGAGATGCACTCAAAATTAGCTTCTTCAGTGCTTTAAAGTTCAGGAACTCACATGTGCTTTCCTACATCTAGTCACTACACACTTTTTCTGTGGTTGTGAGGATGGAATCAGAGCCTTGCCTGTGCTATATAAGCCCTGGACTACTGAGCCCTAGCCCACTTGCTAACCTCTTGATCTTTGTTGCAAAAAGGTGGGTGACTTTGCAAAAAGGTATGGGAACAGTACATGTTTCTTTTTGCTTTCCTTTACTATGTCCAGCTTAAGGCCCACACAAGCTGTGCACCCTAATATGTCTGCATTGTTCATTGTTATTAACAAACATATTTGGAAAACTGTATTTTGCTGTCTAATAAGTCAAACCATGACAGAAACATGTTATTATAAGGTCACCACTTCTATTAATTCTCCTGCCTGCAATCTCAGTGTGATAATTGCAAACAGGTTGGTACAGATATGTCCAGATCTTTTATTATAGGTAGATAGATATTTAGTAGTTTTTAGAAAAGAAATAATGTCACATTAAGTAAAATACTGTGCATTGCCTTTTTAGAGTTTTGAAAACATGACTCTTACCTGCCAGGCCTATGTGAGTCTGGAAACTGGTTAGGGTATCACAGGAAGACTAATCCTATTATGCTCACAGTTCTAGATTGGGGCCAAGACTCCAATGCAGTGGTGGGCCAAGGAGTGTCTTGTTTCCCAGTTAACCAATACCTGGAGGTCGTTTGATGTTACTTTTGTAGTGGATGCGTCTGACTTCTGCTGGGTAGAGATTCCAGAGACACTTTAAGGATCCCACATGATACAGGACAGCCACTGTACTCTTCCCTGAGCTCTGTGTGCATAGTGACACAACGAGACACCTCCAAATAGAGGGATATCGCTACCCTCGAACAAAGGGACCTTGTTCCCACACAGTCCACCTTCTGATAGGCACACAATCTCATCCCTAGTGGTGGAACCATTGGCAATTGTTAGCTGTTGGAAAAGCAGAGATCAGTTTTCTCTAAGAGTGAATCTTCTGATAAGTCAACCATGCTCTGAAAAAAGGCCTGAATACTTGGGCAGCACAATTTGATCTTGAAATTTTTTTTCCAAATTAAAACTGGACACACACATGGGTGGATATGGAAGGGTGCTCGATTTGGGCAGAAGTGGAGGAGGTATGATCAAAATACTTTGTATGAAAATTTCAAAGAGCAACAGCAATGCAAAAAGACACAATGACCACTCAAGTGAGACAGGCTGGACCAGAGTCGAGGTGATGCTGAAGAGTTGCTTGGGTTGTAGCGATCACAGGAAGGCAGACTCAACAGGATGGATTATATGTTTGGGGGTGAAAAAGAGGCAGGATAATGTATAATTCCAAGACTGCAATGAGGACAAAGAGGCTCAAAGCTGGCACTGTCATTCCCTGAGATGGAGAAGCAGGCTGCAGAGAGAGAATCAATTGCTTTATTGTGATGCAGATGATTTTAAGAAGCAAGTTAAACAGCCACTTAGAAAAGGGAAATTTCTTAGTTTGGGGAAAGGTAAAGGGCAGAAATGTAAGTTAGGGACTGAGTGGTATTTAACCAATGAATGTAAATAAAGTTCCAGAGCTGTGGTTGCTTTTAGAGCAGATGAGGGGTCCCAGATTTGCGTTCTGGAGCAGCTAATGCTTACTGGTAAAGCAGATAAAGGGCAGCTACTTAGAAGGGTGACAGGCAAGGATGGAAGGTGCTATAAGAAAACACTGTATCACACTCTGTGAGGGTGAAGTTTGAAGTCCCATGGACTGACTAGGTGAGGTCACTGGTGACTTTGGTACAGAGAATTGTAATATGGTGGAACACAAGAAAACTTGACTGGCGTGTTTGACTCTCTTGGAATTTTGCCGTAAAGAGGAGCAAAAAAAAAAAAAAAAAAGGGCCACTAAGGGTAAGTATCAGAAAGTCTGTGTTCAAAAGAGGGTTGATTGTGGAGAGGCAGTGGACTTCAAGGTGAATCAGACCCACTTGGTGTTCTCATTCCAAGGACTTCACTGTGTCCACATTTCAACAGTAACCTGCTCTTAGGACAATGCGTATTGAAACCAGACAGCTGGACCTACCTCTAGTTTCTCGTCAGTCAGGAGTGGGACTCAGAGCTCAGGTTTCCCTTGCCATCTCATGTCACTGCTCTTGCCGTGGATTCCTTGACCTGCCCTTCTAACCAAGTGAGCTCCTCTGATCCCACCCCTTCTCTCTACTCTTCTTTGTGAATTGCTTTACCTCTATTTCATTATTTAAATCACCATTGATTCTGATTTCATGGGAAAGGAGATGTAATTTTCTTATTTACCACCGATCCCCCCCCTCCCCCCCGTGCATCATGCATTGCTGTCTGAGAGTTAAAATGAAACAAAAACAATTGGGTCAAATGATGAATTGACAACGGAGAAACGAATGGCTTAATGGATGAAACAATTCAGCAATAAGTTTGGTGCTAAATAAGCTTAGAGATGCCTAATCTTTCTTTGGGACTACTTATAATGAGAAAAACCCTTGCCATGCTTTACCAAAGCCAGCATAGTAAAGAGTTATGTTTTAACCTCCAGGTACCCTGTCAGATCTTTTCTGCTTATTTATGTTTCAATATTCATGGTCAGCCACCCAGAGATCCTTAATGTGGCTCTTATGTGCTGTTCCAAGATGATCACAGGACTTTCAAAGAAAATTGCTGCCTGGAAAGCCACAGAATGTTTTGTCATTAATTATTTATAGGTAGGTCCCCAGCTGTCACCCGTTTAAAAACCTCCCTAGTTGAAGAAGCCAAAGTACATTCCTGCTTTGTCCTTCCATCCACTAATTAGCCTGTAAGTGATCCTCTTTGCAGCTGGCTTCATCTGGTGCATGAGTGTGTCACAGGAAGAGTGTGCCAGGTCCATTCAGTCACAAGAATTTACTTATCCAAATGACTAACACACACACACACACACACACACACACACATACTCGCTCGCAAACACACATGCAAACACAGGAGTGTACATGTGTGCGTGCACACAACCATTAGGTTGCTAGGTTTTTGTATTGCTCTCTAAGACTGTTAAATGAAACATCTCTGCTTAATGTTCATGATTGGACAATGACCTTCTTATCAATCCAAAAACACCAATTATAGATAATACTCTCAGTCGTTAGCCACTCAGCAAGGACAAAGAGACAATTAGACATTCAAGAACATTTTACTTTTTTTTTTGCCATTTCAGACTAAATGGCAACTTTAAATGATGTCTAGTCAAATGGGCAGATTCTATTAGTAACTTGAAAATAAGTGTGAAGCGATGCCAAAACCCAAAGGAGATTCCAAGTCGCGTTTATCAGGCTTGCCACATCCTTTCTGCTGACAATAACAGCATTTTTGTTTTATGTTGCCACGTCTTTAGAGAGTTATATTGTTTGTACTGGAATAAAAATGATACTGCAGCACTCATTACATTTTTTTGGATATAAAATAGCCTTAAATGTTAAATATTGGCATTTCTTACTTTAGGGCTGATTTAGGAGCTTGGTGCATTTCTAGAACTTTTCTCTGTTGTGCTTTGTAAAGTTCTAGTGTTCAATAGTCATTCAATTTTCAAAAGCATTTCCTTAAATGGATTTTGTGTATTTGATGTGTTCTCAGAACTGAATGCTTATATTTTAATGATTGTGGTACTAATGGACGAATGCATTGGTTTATTTATTTTCTTATTACAATAAGCTGATGTTTTTGTTGTATTGCAGTGAACAAAGAAACACAGAATTGTTATTTTTCAACTTTTATAAATTTTAATGAGCCCTGACTTTCATGCTCCTCTGTTTTATTACCCCTCGCCACCCACGATCTCTAAAGCCCCAATCCAGTGAAAGAAAACTCAATCTTTAAGGTAAAAGAAAACCCAAGACTCTACTGTATGGCTGAAGTATGTTGCCATACTTTATATATACAGTGATGTTTTTACGTGGCTTCATTCAGAAGAGAACTGCCATCCTCCATGGTAAGTCCATGTGGTTTTCTTCTCAGATGAATTAAAGCGAATCCAAAGCAGTAGCTTATTCTTCCAGCTACAGTTCAGGAATGCTCCCAAGACATGTACGTGGATTCATACTTCCCTCCCTCGATGAAAAACCAGGACAGCTGTGGAACCCTCTGAAATAGCTGAATCTTTGCAGTGAAGCAGGTGTCGTTTCCCTAAAACTTTACATGGGAGATTTAAAGATGCAAGTATAGCTGGCTATACTGTACACCTAACAATTTTCAGTTTTCTGTTTAACTATCTTCTACATGTTGGACTATGAAAGGAAGATAAAGGAATTACAAAGTTTGAGGGGACCTGGGGTCTAGATACCTCTATCCATGGTTCTGATTATTATTTAAGCTAAAACAGTGCCCAATGCATAAAAAATATAAATTGCTATAGAGATGAACATGAAGAAGTTGACTTTATTTTAGTTTGTAGAGATACATTTTTATATGTACCCAAACATTGCTAGAACCCTACATTAAAATTATTCTTTGAGAATTTCGTATGTGTTTACAATGAAATATGAAGATTGCTATGCCTGACTTTCCTTCTCCAACTTCTGTTGGATTCCCACATACACCCCTCCCAACTTTGTATTCTTTTTTAAAAAGTCCACTAAGTTACAATTAATGATGTCTATATGTGCATGAGTTGGGGGCATCGCCTTGAGCATAGGCAACCTACCAGTGACTCACAAAGAAGTATGGTTCTCCATTCCCTGCAGATATCAACTGTTAATAGCTCCTCAGGATGGGAGAGGGGTACTCAAGTCTGACATTTAAGGAGTTTAGATGTTACTGCTCCTTCTAACCAAGGCCTGGAGATAGTGAAAATCAGCTCTTCTTAAACCAGTCAGACAACGAAAGTCACAGGACAACCGCCGTACCCAGAGCTGCAGAATCAGACAGGTGGGCACAGAAACTCATGATGTGTAAGGACAGAAACATACAAATAGGAAGAGCTGCAGAATCAGACCTGGGGCAGGAAATGTAAAAGCAGTAGACAAGTTGCTAGAGGCATTTGCCTTGGGTCAAGCTCCAGAAAGTTCCATTTATAGGCAAGGCCTATACCTTTGCAGTTTACCTTCAGGAGCTCTACCAGGTCATTACAGTAAAGGTCAGAGGGGAAAAAAATCCTCCTGTGCTTCCAGAAAGGGCAGAAAATGAGTTATATTGACACACATTGAGTAATGCTCTGAGTGTTTAGGTTTTACCCAAACCTAACCCACTGGACTTTTATCCCCTACCCAGAGAAAGAGTACCAAATACTCTTAGCTTCCCAGGTGGAATAAGGCGAACACCATTTCTATCCCTTAGCCATTCTGTCCTATGTAAAGACAGCAATGGCACAGGGGATGAGAAGGAAGCATTAGAGATACTTTGTTAGCATGAGACATCAGTGCTATCTGTGAAACAGTAGTATGTCACTTGAATATAAACTTGAATGTAAAGTTGTAGGTGGATACTGGGAAATTTAATAATTATCAGTTTTTTTAAAAAAAGATAATTGATATACTAAGAACCAAGAGAAAAAGCTATCATATAAATGTGTAGTTAAAACCATAAGGGGCTAAAAATACTGGAATATAAGAATTTGAGTAAAGAACAGCAGTAAAAGTTTGAAAAAGAGGTAACAAGTATGATCTATGCATCATCTGTTTATTGCTTATCTCTCTATCCATCATTTTTCTATCATGTACGTGTCCATTATATATCTACTTACCATCTATTTATCTATACATATGTCTATACACCATCTATCTGCCCTAGCCATTATCTAACTACCTGTATATCTATCTTCAACTTATCTCTCATCTATCTATTAATACAAGTATTTCAATAATTGTATTGAAACAGTAGTTTTAGTTCACTGGATCAGAGTGAGTCAAAGCCTCAACTATAAATAGTCTTCAATGAATACATTTTAAAGATAAATTCAAAATAAAGGGAACTAAAGACTGTACCATGAAAAAGTAATAAAAAAGTGGGAGGTGGGAGTGGTTATATTAATTTCACACAAAGACTTTAGAGTGAAGAAAGAATATATATTACATATAATACACAATATTTTATACATATGTATGTATAAATGAGGGTGGTGAGTACTCTAAGAATATGTAACAGACTTTAACATATATATGGCTAACCACAGAGTTGAACACTGAATGAAACAGAGACGAGATGAACAAAGAGAGGTGAATGAGTCTGCTGTTGGAAAGGGAGAAGTTCAGGAAACAGAAAGTCAGTGAGAATATTGAAGAATTCAATGGCTCCATTAGTCACCTGGATAACTGACATGTCTAGAGAATTCTACTTAATACTAGCATATCACGTGGACTATTTCCTAAGATAGACTTATCCTAGGCCATAAAACACATGTAAATCCAACCCATTGAAAAGAATGAAAATCACAGAGTGGTGTCAAGTTTAACAATGGAGTTGAACTAGAAATCAATGACAGACTAAGAACAGGCAGGGCCTCAAATATTTGGATTCTTAAAGATCCACTTGATAAGACATGATCAAAGCAAAAGTTTAAAAGAAGTTTAGCATTTTTTGAACTAAATAAAAATACAATCATCAGAGTTTCTAAGATACACTTAAGCAGTTTTTATACCATTTTATACTATTGACAGTACATAGTAGAAAAACAGCAATCTAAAACCCAAAATTTAGACTTTCACCTTAGGCGACTGGAGAAAAGAACAAATTGAATCTAGAATAAACAAACACTATAAGAATTTAGGGGTAAAAGGCGAAAGATTTATACAATCTGAGTATGGCACTGGGTTTTGATTCTACTCCATGTACTGGCTTTGTGGGAACCTAGTCTGTAGTGACGAGTTGAGCAGACCTGCTTTTCGTCTCACCTGGCTCCCCCATGGCTAGTTTCCCCCATGGAAACTGTATTTATTTAAACACTGCCTGGCCCATTAGCTCTAGCCTCTTACTGGCTAACTTTCACTCACATCTTGCTTAACCCATTTCTAATAGTCTATGTAGCACCACAAGGTGGTGGCTTACTGGGAAAAATTCAGCACATCTGACCTGGTGGCTGGCTTTATGGTGACTGTCTCAGAGAGGAGAGGCATGGCGATTAACTAACTTCCCTTCTTCTCAGCATTCTGTTTTGTCTACTCCACCTATCTAAATCCTGCCCTATCAAAAAGCCAAGGCAGTTTCTTTATTAACCAATGAGAGTCTTCCATCACTAGTCTGTTTGGATGCTCACCTTCCAAGACCTGGATGGAGGGAGGAGGACCTTGGACTTCCCACAGGGCAGGGAACCCTGACTGCTGTTTGGACTGGAGAGGGAGGGGAAGGGGGAATGGGGAGAAGGCGAGGGAACTGGGAGGAGGTGAAAATTTGTAATAATAATAATAATAATAACAATAATAAAGAAAAGAAAAAGAATTCAAGGGTGACAAAATGGCTCAGTGTGTAAAGGTGCTTTCATCAAGCCTTGGAACCTGAGTTTGATCCCTGGAATCCATATGGGATCTACATGGAGAAAACTTACTACTTCCAGTTATCATATATATATATGTATATATATATACATATATATATGTATATATATATACATATATATATGTATATATATATCTGACACATCCACACATATGCAAACAAAAAATAAACAAAAATTAAGTAAAAGTTAGCAAAAAATACAAAAGGCAGTTCATAGAGATGATCAATTAAAGAAAAAGACAAATTAGATTAAAAATCGCTAACTAAGCTAAAAAATTAATATGGTATAAATTAATAATATTGTAAGTGTTATTACAACGCTACAGCACTTATCAGCAAATAATAAGTGTAATAATGTAACTTTATGTTCAAATTTAATAATCTAGGTAAAATAGACCTATTCCTTGAAAGACACAATGTAGCAGAAGCCCTACAAGAAATAGACAACCAAGTTTGATGGTGGCGGCACACACCTTTAATCTCAGCACTTGGGAGGCAGAGGCAGGTGAATTTCTGTGTGTTTGAGGCCAGCCTGGTCTAAAAGAGCTAGTTCCAGGGCAGGCTCCAAAGCTACAGAGAAACCCCATCTCGAAAACCAAAAACAAAACCAACCAAACAAAAAAATAGACAACCAGAGGACAATATATTTCATAGACTAGTAATTAATGACTAATAACCTTTCAAAATGGAAAATTCTAAATCCAGTACTTATTATACTTTTTTCTTATTCATCCTCTTCTCCTAACTGCCCTCCCTCCCTCAAAACACTTAAAGAAGAAGCTGTGGCAGTTCTCTACAATCATCTCTAAAAGATTGAAGCAAAGGACTAGTCCCAACCCTTTCTGGAGCCAATATTACACTATACCCCAAGCTAGAAAAATGCTTAATGAGAAAAAAAAGCTGCAAGCCACCATCTCTCTTGAATATAGGTCCCAAAATTCTTTTTAAATTTAATTCTTTTCTTTGACAATTTCATATGTGTATATAAAATGAGTTTGGGGCATTACCCTCTTTCATTCCTCTCCCCAACTGGATTCTTTCTTCTTCCCAACTTTCTCCCCTCTACTTTATTAATTTATATAAGTATTTGCTCACACAGAGTTTAATTATGGATTTTCCATGAACAAGGGTTGGGGATTATGTATCAGAACACAAGTTTCTTTTCGGTAGTTACACTGTCTGAAGGAAAAGGCATCTCCCCTAGCATCTACTAACTGCTCGTAGTTCCTCAGCAAATGGTGGGGCCCCATGACTCCATCCCTCATACACAATGAAGATAAAGCAGTAGTACATCTGGTCTTAGGCAGGTCTAACATTCTAGTAGCACATCTGTGGTGAGTTAAAGATGACGAAGGCCATATCATGTCTAGAAGACACTATTTCACAGCACCCCTCCTTTGCCTTTATGCTCTGCAAGTTTTGTCTTTTGCAATATTCCCCATGCTTTGGGTAGAACAAAGATTCTTTAAGATCATTAAAAAAGCCAACTAATAATTTATACATGTACATATATACATATGCACATATATGTACACACATATACATACATACACACATATATATATATATATATATATATAGAGAGAGAGAGCATGACTAAGTGTATATAGAAAGGTAAAATATCCAGAATATTTGACTCAAGATTGAAGCAGGAGAACAAAGTAGGTAAATTGATACTATTCGTCTTCAAGACTTACTATAATCTTACTACATTAATCATGACAGTATGATATTATTAAAATAATATAGATATCCATTGAGAATATAGAGAGCTTAAATATAAGCTCACATATTGTCAACTGACCCTTTCGGAAGGATCAAAGGCAAGAAAATACATCAAAATGTCTGTACTATGTGGTTGATATACAGGTAAAAGACAGTGAATCTTACCCAAGACACACATCTCTCACAAGGTTAAGTCTCAAAGAATTGGAGACCTAAATGTTGAATGCAAAACTACCAAACTTGGGACTGGGAGATGTCTCTGTGGGTAAAAGCACTTGCTGTGAAGCCTGACAACTGAGTTTAATCCCCATTACCCATGCGATGGGAAGAGAGAATAAATTCCTGGAAATTTTCCTCTGACCTCCACATATACACTGTGGCCTATGCAACACACACACACACACACACACACACACAGACACACACACACACACACACACACACAAACACACACACACACACACACACACACACCAATGCATGTACATAAGCACCAAATAATTAAATAAAACACCACCAATCCCCTGGAAGGTAGCACAGGAGAGAATTCTGGTAACCTTGAGTATGGTGATGAAATATTAGGGGCAGAATGACGGCAAACTATAAAAGAAATTGCTTAAATCTCATTCAAATAAGAGATTTCTATGAGAAGACACTGTTAAGGAAATAAAAAGACAAGCTCCAGACCCAGGAAAGATTTTTTAAAGATAAGTCTGATGAAGGACTACTATATAAAATTGCAGTAGTTATTAATAGTCCACAATATGAACACAATCCAATTTAAAATGAGTAAAAGCAAGAACAAACACCTAACCAAAGATAGACAGATGGGGAATAAGCACATATAAATGTACTCAGCATCATAAGCCATTTGGACATTGCAGATAGAACAGCCACTCCCAAGCATTATATGCCTATCAGAATGTTCCAAATCTAAACTACTGACAACATAAAATGTTGGGGAGGAGGTTGAGCCACAGGAACTTTCATCTGCTCCTGATGCAACAGGTAATTTTGGAAGATGATGTGGCACTGTCTTACAAAACGGAGACAAACCACACAACATAGCCACTATGCTCTTTGGTATTTGCTCAAATGAATTAAAAACTAACATCCATACATTACCATCACATAAATGTTTTCAGTAGCTTTATTCACATTGTTAAAACTGGGAAGAAACCAATGATCTTTTTACTGGATAAGTGAGACTCTTTGCCTGTACTTGGGACCCTCTTCCTCTTACTAGTTTCTTCTTTCAGCCTTGACATAAGGGCTTGTGTCTAGTCTTATTGCATCTTGATAGGCCGTATTTTGTTGACATCCCTGAGAGACCTGCACTTTTTATGAAGGAAAACAGAGGAGCAGTGGATCTGAGGGAAAGGGAGGTGGGGGAGGGGCTGTGAGAAATAGAGGGAGGGGAGACTGAGGTTTGTTTGGATGCACTGTATGAGACAGAAGAATAAATTTGAGAAAACTTGACAAATTTAGGGGACTCTCATGTATAGTAGATGCCACATGATAAATATAATATATGCTTTATTGGAAACACAAAAGAAATGTGCTACCAAGTTAGGTAATATCATGGAGAAAACTGAAATGTGTTACTAAGGAAAGGAAGTCAGTGTGAAAAGGCTATGTGCTATATGATTCCAACTATATGACTTTCTGGAAAAAAAGGTGAAACTGTGGAGGGTTCAAAGCACAGTAGTTACTAGAGGTTAGGTAAGAAGGAAGAATGAAGCTCTTGAGGGGAGAGGAACTCTGCTACTTTGGTGATGGATACGCGTCTTCATAGACATCTCAAAACCCACAGGATGTGGCACACAGTGGTGCCTAGCATAACGTATGTCCTTGGGGTGATAATGATGTGTTAGTGTAGGTGTTAGTCATGCTCAATGTACGGCTCCGATGCAAGTGTGAATAGAACCAGACATTGGGTGTATATTAAGACAAGTGTTAGATGGAATTCTCTGTAATTTTGGTTTGATTTTGTTGTTATTTGAATCTACTCTAAGAGTAAGCTTTGTTACTGAAGTACTAGAAACTGAACCTAGTGCCTCATTCACACCAGCTGAATGCTCCACACGAAACTATATCATTTTTAAAATTTTATTTGGAGGCAAAATGTTCTCAAGTTGTTCAGGCTGGGTGTGAGCTTGCAGCCATCCTACCTCAGCTTCCTGTTTGGCTGGATTAGAAAAACACGTTGCTTTGATATTTATTTGTTGCATTGCTGGCCTTTCTCAGGTCTGGGCTTTGCTGTTTGCATCCTCATCACAGGACACAACAGGTGCTGTATCATGCCTCCGAAGGGCTGGGGCAATGTTAGAATGATGGACTTTGTTAGGTTCAGTTTGCTTTGCTTTTAGTAATAATTCTGTGTAGAGGTGTCGTGCATTTGTTCAGGAACCCTGAATTCCTGATCTTCCTGGTTTTGATGAAGACCATTGGTGTTTATCAGAATCCCTAATTCACCAAGTGCTAAAATGATATCCTAATTCTACTATTGCTTTGTCCCTGGCTCAATGGAATAGCTGTGCAAAGTGAAAGCTCCCATGCCATCCGTGGGCTCCAGTGTCATCCATGGGTTCCTGTGTCATCCATGGGCTCCTGTGTCATCTGTGGGCTCCCTTGTCACCCATTGGCCACCAAGGCACGGAATAAAGACCCAGGGTAGCTCTATCTTTTCCCACCTTTTCTACTAGTTCTCAAAAGAATGGGACTACTTTCCTGACTGCAGTGTTTGACAGTGCCAAAGGTGGCACAAATAAATTAATGCTGGCAAAATGGTATCATTGACCTGCCATGTGCATCAATTACAGATGTGGTATATTAGCATTCTCTTGGTTCATGTTTTTCTGTCTTCTTGAAAATGAGAGGCTATGAAGTCCTAGATTTTTAGTAGCTGTCAAATACTCAGGTATCCCAAGTGCCGGTCACGCACATGAGGTGAAGTGGGCCAGTGGAAAAACTTGAGGGGTCTGTGTGGGTGGTCCCTGTTACCCCGGAGGAAGGTATACAGTAGATGGGGGACTGTGGCCTTATTTGAAAGAGAAGAAAGGTGCTATCTAAATTTCTGTAGATTTTTCTGAGTTTAAAAGTTTTCAAATGCTTTTTTGTTTTGCATATCAACTCACATCTACTTTGTATCCATTCATCCCCAAATTCTTTCGGTTACAATGATTAAAAGCTTTTTTCATAAATCATTAATGACTAATTTTGTAAAAAACTAATTTACATTTCTACATTATTGACAGGTAAGAGGAACAATGGTTTAGCATATCAAAAATAATATTTTAACCTAGATTTTAGTGCTTTTCTCTGAGAAATAACTAGAAGTGAAGGGGAGTTGGAGATCATCTAAGAAATTTTAGAATTCTGTATTGGCTAATCATTTACAGGCTCTGCTTTCAAACATGGAAAAATTATTTTAGAATATTTGGGGACTATGATTTTATTTTAAAATAATGTCCCACCAACTTTTTTCTACTTTTTAAATTGTATTAAGAACAGAACAAATGAAAAAAAAGCAGATGGTGGCAGGGACTAAAGAAGAATAAAAGAAACTCAACTGGAAAGTAAAAATACAAGCGGATCTACAAAGCCAAGTACAGATCTAATTAAGGGCTGAGGTATGTGTGCCAGACCAGGGCTGGGAGAGGATAGCTAGCTTGATTGGTTTTTCTGTGTTTGCAAATGGGTGCTTGTCAAATTTAGGCTCTACCACACAGTAGTAGGTTGTAACCCTGTTTCTTGATGACTGTATTTCCAAGGCTTGCTCCAGGTACTTGCAGAGCTAGCATTCCTGGCATTGAAACAAAGGTGGCCCTGAGAAGACAGACACCTCTAGATTAGAGACAGAATTTACAGTTAAGTTTTCTGATGTAAACACTGTAGAAACAAGAAGCTCAAATACTAGAAGCAGACTAAAATAAGTCAAACCTAGGGAACACTCAGATCTCGGTCAAGTACACTTTATATTCTTGTGGCCTGTTCAACAATTGTGGGTTCTTACATTCACATGATTTCGGTCTACTGGATATTTATTTGGCTGTCTTAAACTGGGGCGTATATGTTTATTCATTCATGTTTTTTTCTCATTTTTTTATTAAAGATTTCCACCTCCTCCCCTCCTCTTCCCCATTCCCTCCCCTCCCTTCCACCCATACCCCCACTCCCTCCCTCTCCAGGCCAAAGAGCCATCAGGGTTCCCTTCACTATGTTAAGTCCAAGGCCCTCCCAACTTCTCCTAAGTCCAGGAGGGTGAGCAACCAAGCTGACAAGGCTCACAGTGAGCCCGTCCATGCTGAACAGTCCAAGCCCATCACCATTGTCCTTGGTTTCTCAGTCCTCCTCCACCGTCAGCCACATTCAGAGAGTCTGGTTTGGTCGCCTGTTCCATCAGTCCCATTCCAACTGGACTTGGTGGTCTCCCGTTAGATCTGTCCCACCGTCTCAATGGGTGAACGCACCCCTCACGGTCCTGACTTCCTTGCTCATGATCTCCCTCCTTTTGCTCATCATCAGGTTCTTGGGAGCTCAGTCCGGTGCTCCAATGTGGGGTTCTGTCATTTTCTCCATCCAACGCCAGGTGAAGGTTCTATGGTGATATGCAAGATATTCATGAGTATGGCAATAGGATCTGGACATTTATGGCTCCCTCTCCTCAGCTGCGCAAGGGTATTGAATTCCAGGGAACTTTCTAAAAGACACCAGGGAAGACATTGATGGTAAATGAAAGGCTCTATTGTCTCAGATGTCATAGGTGATTATTGTCCCTTGATCATTCTATAATCAAAACGTGACAAATGAGAGAAACAGTTAAGTAGCACAGAAAAATATCATAAGGTTAGGATGGTAATATCCCAATTTGGTAAAAAAAAAATAGCTAAAAATTCACAACTGTATTATTTCCCATAATAGAAACATAAAATAAAATCAGAAAGCATTTTTTGTTAAGTAACATTATTTAATTGGTTAATTTCTGCAAAATCCAATTGAGATGGGACAAGTATTAAAATAAAACAAAATTCCCCCAAACAAAACCAAAACCAAAAAAAAAAAAATGACAAGAATCAAATTCAGGGCAGCTGGGACTGATACAATTATATAAGTAGATTTCAGCATCGTTCCCAAACCAGTTGGTAGGAAAATGAGGAGCCAGAGTGATGGCTGTGCTCTGTGTAGTGGCATTTCATTAGTATTTTCTTAAATAAAGCTTTCCTGGGGACCAGGAAAGTATAACAGACCCAGTGGCTTTCCTTACAGACCAGGCAGCAATGACACACACCTTTAATCTCAGTAGCCACACTAGTTTGCCATAGAAGCCAGGCAGTGCATGCTTTTAACCCCAGAACGAGGGAGGATTACATCTCTCAGGCAGTCTCATTCTGAGATTCATGGTGGCAGGATTGCCATTTTGGACTGAGTTAGAGGTAAGAGCCAATGACTGGCTGCTTTGCTTTTCAGATCTTCGGGTTGAATGCCAATTTGTCTTTCTGAGGTTTTGTTATTTGTGCTTCAATTGGTGCCCAGTGTTTGGGGCATAAATTTATAGAATAAAAAAAATAAAAGTTTTCAAATACTACGAAACTTTAAAACTCAGGCCCAGTAGAACTCAGTTGCAAGAATGTGCAATTTTTTTTGTCTTGCCAGCAAATTATTTCAACAAGCAAGTTGGTATTGTAACAAACAGCCTCAGAGACTTGAACCACTCTCTCTGGACCACAGAGTTCTTGCCCAGGTCTCTGTGACCTTCAAAGCTTATGTTCTTTTATAATATCTTCCTTTTGCCTCCCTTCTCCAAGCTTGCAATGACACCCAATGTCATTGTCTCCATTTCCAGAGCAACACAACCTCTCCAGATGGCTGAGCCCTTAGCTGCTTTCCTAGAGGACAGCCAAGGATTGAAGCAGCATGATATCTTCGAGGTTCCTCTCCAACCATTGCTTTGCTCTTTCCCCCTCCTTCTGAAACTCATTTACCAGTCCAGCCAAATGCACCATCTCAGTCAGGGGCCTGGCAGGAAGTAGACCAAAACTCAGATGGGATTAGTGAGCTGAGTTCTATTTGGGGAGCATTACATAGGCATGGCAGCGATAAGAGAAACCAGCAAATGATGGTGACATACCCCGTGGCTAGCACCAACAGGGAGCAGTCATTGGTGCCCAAGAACAGCTGTGGCCTTGGAAAAAGAATACAGTCACTGCTGTCTCAGAGCTTGGCAGGGATGGAGCTGGGGAATAAAATGATGACATCCCCTCCATCAATCAAAAGCAAACACATCTAAAAGACAGGAAAAGGGTCTTGAATGGCGCTGGCAGAACAAAGCACAGCCCAGTGATTCCCACTCATTTTCTCTGTGCTATTGCCGCCCTACCAGGTGTGAGCATTCTGAAGGGTACCTCTGTTAGCAAAGATCAGGAGATCCTGCCCGTCCCTGTGTGGCTGCTGCATCCCTGGCTGGAGTCCCAGTCTATTTGCATCCAAACACACTTTCAGCTTGCCACCAGCAGACACACACCTTTCCATCACCCGTTTTCAAGTTCGGACTTCAAGATCCTGAGGAGAAAAGCTGTTTTCTTTTCTGGGCACATCAGCACAGTGAACATCTGTATAGCTCTGATTTTCCCTAGGATCTGGACTCTGCAGTCCCTTTACTTTTTGGAGAATCCTTATTTTAATTCTTGGACCTTTGAGGGTGTTCTCCCTTCCTCCAACCTCTCTGCTTCCAGACCCAGAGTACCAGCAGATTAAGTTATTTTAATTTTATGAATATGCATATACAAAAGCCTGAGATATTTTCCGAGAGAAAGTGCAAATGAATCTGCAGGAAATGTGCTATTTCTGCTAATGGATAGAAGCATGGCTGAGTTACACCCAGAGCCAGCCAGCACGTTCCATGTGTAGGGAGTGCCTTGCACTCCTTGAGCAGAACTGTTTTCAGTGTGTTGGTGATACGTGGACAAATGGCATTCATTTCACCAAGTAAAAACCATCGTTTTCTTCTCTCAGTGCCAGTGACTAAGTCCAGGGCATGCCGAGTTATTAGGTATGCTAAGCATACGCTCTACTACTTAAGCTATGTGTCTAGCCTTCAGAGTTGAGATTTGTCCTCTCCCTGTATATGAAGAAAAATGGAGATCCAAGGCCCTGAATGATGTCCAGAGACATGGTGGCCTCAGTTGACTCTGGGCGGCAATGAACTTCCTGAGACTTTGTTAGGTCTCTTCTGATACCACTTCAGCTGGAAAATAGGAAGGTGCCTTGCTACTGATGAAAGCAGGGAGAGTCCAGACTCCCTGGTTGGCAGTCTGTGAATCTGTGAATCCACTTTTGGAGTCTTGTGAAGTCTTTTTATGTCATCTGTGGATATGGGTGTGTCATATATGGACTCCCTTTAAGGGGTCATTACCCAGGCTCTCCTTTAGACTTTTGACATTACACATGGCTTGAGACTAGTGGTTTTACTCACAGTGTTTTGATAGAGTGTAAGTAAGGATGGTGTCTGGCTCTTTGGGTTACCTCTGTTCTCCTCCTCCTCCTTCTCCTCCTCCTCCTCCTCCTCCTCCTTCTCCTCCTCCTCCTCCTCCTCCTCCTCCTCCTTCCTTCCTCTTCTTCTTCTTCTTCTTCCTCCTCCTCCTCCTCCTCCTTCCTCCTTCCTCCTCCTTCTCCTTCTCCTTCTCCTTCTCCTTCTCCTTCTTTGCTACAGTGTCCAGGCTTTGAGAGTAGCATTTTATTGGTGTTTTGGGTTTGCCATTCAGTTTGATTTCTCCTCTCTACTGTTCAGAGTCAACTCTTGATTCCAGGTGTCATGGTTGGAGTGTGAAATCTCACCCACAGGCTCATGTTTGCACACGTGTTTCCCCAGATGGTGGTGCTGTTGTGGGAGGTTGTAGAAGCATCGGGAGGTGGGGCCTAGCTTGAAGAAAGAGGTGGGGCAAAGCTAAAAGAAGTAGGGTGCTGGGGAAGGAGCTTTGAAAATTCTAGCTCACTTGCTTTCTAGCCAGTCTCTCTGTTTCCTGGGCACAGTAAATCCTTCTGCCTTGACTTTGCTTTTTGTCAAAGTTTTGGCTACAGAGATGAGAAAAGTAACTGACCAATCCTCCTTGACAGGTAAGTGTTTTTCAGTGTGCTTCCTGTCTCAGGCTGTTTGGGTTATCTCATCTTTGTTTTGAGTTTTATATAGCTCATGATCTTCTTGCCAAATTCCAAAGAACCTGAGAGGGATAAATGTTTAGATCAAGTGGGGGAGAAAATGGTGTCTTTTTAAATTTTCTACCTTAAATTTCTTTTTAAAAATGTTATTTGTTATTATTACTGTTGTTTCTCTGTATGGTGTATGTGTGGAGGTCAGAGAACAATTTTGTGGAGTTTATTCTTCCTTTCTACTTTTATACGGGTACCAGAAGTTAAACTTAGTTCACCTGCTTGCACTATCAGGCAGGAAGCATCTTTACCCACTGAGCCATCCTATTGGCCCACTTGAGTATTTCTCTCCAATAACTAAATTAGAAATATATGATCTACAGGTCTAAGGAAGTGGTGATATACTAACAATATTGAATCTTATCTATGAACAATAGGCACATTTATTTGACTCTAATTTGATCATTTAATGGTGCTGCATAGGCTATCACAAATATGCTTTCAAAAAATTTTAATTGCTTGAGAATTTCATACATGCATAGAATGTGTTTTGATCAAATCAATTGTACATATTTATTATATAGTTATTTGTTTTGAAATTTTGATTGTCTTTTAATTTATAGCTATTCTTCCTTTTTTCACAACAATAAATATAGAACGTATTTAGTTATTTACTCTGCAGAGCTGCAGTTTTATTCCTAGTTTGTTTTCTGAATATGTAATTGGTTTATTTTTTATCCCTGGGTATGTGTAGAATCTCCTATTAAACTTGTCACTTTGAAACAATTTTTTCCTGTCTTCACTCCTGATGAGGCGTGAAAAGTGACAGCTAGGACTGTCTGGCCTCAAAAGATGCCCTTCAAGTCAAAATACGCTTGAAGCATGTTTGCATCTCTAGGCTTCTGTTTCCTCTGAACTCTGGACTCAGAGGATTTCCATTTCTCCTCTCTCCCTCTCCCCCTCCTCTCTCTCCTTTCTCTCTCTCTCTCTCTCTCTCTCTCTCTCTCTCTCTCTCTCTCTCTCTCTCTCTCTCTCTGTGTGTGTGTGTGTGTGTGTGTATTACTAGGGATTGACATTAGGGCTTTGCACAAATTTGGCAAATATTCTACCACTGAGTTATATTCACAAACCTTTGAAATTTTTATTTTATATTATTTTAAGTTAGTATCTTACTAAGTCCTCTATCCTGGCTGGATCTTGAGCTGAAGTCAGTTTGACTTGAACTTTGTGATTCTCTTTCCTCAGCCTCCAGGGTGGTTAGGATGACTGTTAGGCCATCAGGCCCTCCTGTTAACTTCTGCAAACAGATATTTGTAATGACTCGGTTTTATCAAGAGTGTCAGCTAGACTGAACAGTCCTCTGTGTTCCTAGAAACTGAAAAGTGTGTTAATAATACATTATCGCATCTTTAAATTAAATGCTTAAATTCATTCTAAAAATATCTGTAAACGTGTCTTCAAAGGCTGAATTAAAATGGTAGATTTCAAATTAATTACAATTCATCGCAGCAGAACTATCAACATTCAGTTTTCTGGGCCACCCTCAGCACTTGTTTTTCTTATTTGGCTGTAAAGCTGTTCCTTCCTGCAAGGCAGAGTCACATCTCAAGAAGTTCCTCTCATTCCCCCTAATCCTATGGCTTTCATACTTTATCTTCTGGATCTGACAGAGGTGATTCTACCCCTTCTACATCTTGTGAAGTCAAATTGTTTTGATATACATTCTCCTTTCATGCTCCTCAATTAATCAACAAGTTTTTATTGAGATGCTATTGATATTCTCCCAAAAATTCTCTATTATTAATGGTGGACTTGTTCAACTAGTGAGGGGTACACAGCTAGGTTGGCCTCAGGATGAGCAGCTGACTCACCTGCCTTCTGTATTCACTTGCAGCCACTTCACTCACAAGTTCCCAAAGGAGAAGGTCAGCAAGTTCCCAAGAAGTTATGACAAAAGAATTAAGGAAATTTGGGCATTAAACATTTATTTGATGATTTGATGTGATAATTAAAAATTCTTAAAGTTACATTCCAGCCTATGAATTACTTATTGCTTTTATAATTTAGTATTTACATAAACTATTGAAACTTTCTCTTTTGGATGCTTGATAAAGTTAGTGGATAAAATTTTTCATTGTTAAAATTTGTGTTTTACTTAATTGATCTCTCTTGCTTGCTTGTTTGCATGTTCATATGTGAGTTTATGAAGAGTTTATGTGTGTGTGTCTGTGTGTGCATTTGAAGGTCAGAAGTCTGTGCTGGATGTCTTACTCAATGACTATTCATCTTATTTTTTGAGACATGCTCTTTCACTATTGTGGAGCTCACCGATTTGGGTAGACCAGCTATCCAGCCAGCCCCAGGCATCTTCGTGCCTCTCTTCCCCAGCACTGGGAAAACAGGGAAATGCTGCCATGCCTGGCTTTTTTTTTTAAAAAAAAAAAAAACAACATTGATTTGAACTCAGGTCCTCATGCTTGTGTGGTTAAGTGACTTACCAATTGATCCATGCCTTTACCCTGTTTATTTTGATGAAGAAGAAATTAGACATTGGGATATAGGGAAAAAATCCATTACCTCATTACTCAGAAATAAACATTTTAAAAAGTGTTTTGCTACAAAATCATTTCAAATGTAGTTAGTCATAAGAACAATACCTAGAACTTGCATACATCCCTCACCCACATCCCATGTGATTCTATTTTAATCTCCATGTATCTGTCTGCTTTAATTTCATACATAACTATGCATATGCGCCCAGGGTTGTGTGTTTATCCATATTTACTGTTTTTTTCTAAATCACTTACTACCATTGTTCTTTACTGTGAAGTGCTGTTAGGTTAAAAAGAAAAAAGCACTGGGTTATCCAGCCACTATTCAGCGACAGCACTGGAGAAATTGAGCATTGACACAATCCTTTTGTTTCAGAACGTTGACTGTAGTGAAATCTTGTCAATACTTTTCTTCATAAATGTTTTCTTGAAATCCCAAGTCAGGGTCCAATTCTGTATGAAATTCAGTTGTCACGTTTCCATGGCCTCTTTTAACCTGGAACATTCCCTCAGCTTTTCTTCGGCTTCCCTGACATTGACATTTTTGTGGACAACAGGCTCGATGATTTCTAGAATGCCTCTCAATTTGTCTGATATTTCTTAATTTTGAAAAGACTTTGAAGGGGTCATATGGCCTCCCTGTCAGTCCTGCCTTCTCTTTCTCTGGAGATCCTCGTTGACTCTGACTTTTGTCCCTATCGTTCTTCCAAGATTGCTTTTATTCAGGTCACCAGTGACCTTCATGTCACAAAATTCAATGGCTAGTGCCCAGTTATCTCTTTATTCAACCTCTTAACAGTTTTATGGAGTTTATCTCCTACCTCTTGGAAACTGGCCCACATTCTTACCAAGCTTCTTTTGTGGCCTCCTCCATGCCCTCCTACTCAGGGCCCTGTGTAGCCTTTGTTCACATCTTCAGCATCTAGACCCACACAGCAAGGTGACAAAAATTCATTCTCAGACCTCTTGGCTTGCCACATTTATTTTCAAGTAGTTTGTTAAACTAGAGAAATGATATGTTTTTTATTTAACTATTTACTTATTTGTGAATGTGGTATGTGTGTGTCTATGATATATGCGCATGTGTGTGTTGCAGTATACGTATGTGTGTGGTATATGCACAAGCGAATGTGGTATATGCACATGTACATGGGTAATTGCACCCATGTACACCTAAGGGATATAGAGGAGCATATCCAATGTCCTGTTCTGCTATTCTCTGCCTTATTTATTTAAAACAGGATCTCTTACTGAAGCTGGAGCTGGGCTGGAAGCCAGCATGGCCCAGGGCCTCCCATCGCTGTGCTGCTGGGTTTTTGTCAACTTGGTATAGGATTAGACCTGTCTGGAATGACAGAATCTCAACTGAGGAATTGCCTTTATCAGACTGACCAATAGGCAAGTCTGCAGAGTGTGTTTTCTTGATTAATTAAGGTGAAAAGGTGTAGGTTGTGCCTGCCTTGGGCAAGTGGTCCAGGGCTGTAAAAGAAAGCAGGCTGAGTGAGTCACAAGGAGCAAGCTGGTATTCAGTGCTCCTTCATGGCTCTGCTTCAGTTCCTGCCTCCAGGTTCCTGTCTTCACTTCTCTTCATAATAGACTATGACTGTGCATTGAAATAAACCCTTGCCTCTCCAAGTTGTTTTCAGTCATGGTGTTTATCACAGAAACAGAAATAGAAAGCAGCCAAGAAAAGTTCCAGCAATGGGATTTCAAGTATATGTAAGTTCATGTGACTATACTGGCCTTTTTTTTTTTTTTAAGATGAGTGCTGGGATTTTGAACTCAGGCCTTCAGACTTGCACAACAAATCCTCATACTCACTTTCTTCCTCTGCAGCCCCACAGATTGATTTAAATACCATTTATGAGTGATTGCAAATCTAAATTCAGCCTCCACTCCTGAACTCTAGATTATACATTGCACTGACTGTATCTCATATAGAGACCCCATAGACTTCTCAGAATTACCATGTATATCATCAAACTTCTATTTTCTTAAAACTCCCCAGCCCTATTGCCTCATTAAGAGTATCTGGGGGAGGGGAGGCTGGAGAGAGGACTTAGTGGTTAATAGTATGGGTTGCTCTTGCAGAGGTCCTGAGTTCAATTTCCAGCAACCACATGGTGGCTCACAACCATCTTTAATACATACATGCAAATAAAGCACTCTACCAAAAAAAAGAAAGAAAAGAAAAGAAAAAGAAAGAAAGAATAAATATCTGTCTTTCTTGAAGTGAATTAAATAATATGATAATATGATCGCTGTTGATTCTCTGATTCTGCTGCTCTGGACGCTTGTTCCCACAGCTCTGTGGCTCATTTTCTCACTTCCTTAAGGATTCTGGGGCAGAGGTGTGTGCACATGCGTGCATGCTATCAATCTCTCATCAGAGATAAAGGTGCTTCCTTACCAGCTCATCCTCTTATTTAATATAGAAATATTCTTCACGGTTGTCCTATTGCTTTTGTTTTGAGACAGAGTCTTACTGTATAGCCCTGGCAGACCTGCAGTTCCCTCTGTTGATGAAGCTGGCCTTCGCTCACACAGATCTGCCTGTCTCTGCATCTCTAGTACTGGGATCAAAACTGTGTGCCGCATGCCCAGCTAGTTATACCAATTTTTGGTTCAATTTCTTGTCTTATTTCTCTTTGTTGTACTTACTATGATTTATACTAATATGTAATTTTTCCTTTACCCCTCAACTAGAATGCTGACTGTATGTCTATAGACACATTGCTTAGTTAAATTTTACATGTAGAGCTGAGAATAATCCCTGGATCATAGTAGGCATTCAGTAAATAATTTTCTGAAGTAAATTTACATCTTTTTCGGTCTTTTTATATTATAAACCTCTATTACATACTTGAATAATCTCCTTTTGGTTTTGACAATTGCTATCTTGATCAGTAATATATATTGAGTATCTTTGTACATCACCGGATATAGATCTAAGAAACTTCCAATATTTTCTGTGTTGTTTCTGTACATAACAGGGCACTGTAATGATTTATTCAAATTCAACTGATGGACAATTGGATTGTTTTCAGTATTTTGCTTTTTTCAGCAATGCTATAATGAATAAGCTTATATTGAAGTTCATTGTAATCTAACTCATCAAACAGTTATTGATTATTTGTTTTGTGCAATTTACTGGTTTGGACAATGGGATGGTAAAACAGAAATAAATGGGATGCAATTTGTTCATTTAGGGAGCTCATGAACACTCAAGCAGACAGATAATGATAAATAAAGATTACGTGCTTGAGGGAACTGTACCAGGGTTGTGAGAGAAGTAAACCAGTTTAGAATTCAGGTATATGTGGGGCCAGTAGATGATGGAGATTCCAAGAAGCTTTCCCATGGTCACAGATGGAAATCCAGCTTTGAACAGATTTCAGCTGTCAGAGGGTGTGAAGGGGAGTGGATACTACATCCAGGGCATTGGGTTGGAAATCTTCTTCACTGACTTAACACATGTCTGGCTAGAAAAGATAGTGAGTGATAATAAGGCCAGAAATATAGGTTGGCTAAAGGGTCAAAAGTAGGATCAAATCATTGCTAGAAGGGCCCATGGACAGAGATTGACGTAGATCTCAATTCACCGCATCTACCTGTCAAGTTGTTTCCTTGAATGAAATAAGGTTTCCCCAGGTTATCCCAGTTTATAGCAAACCAGATTCATCATTTTGAAGAGACACCCAAAGTCTGTATTTTAAAAATGTGTTGCCTTCTGATTTTTGTACTCTTAGTTAACAACTTACTTTTTCAAGATCATTTTATGACACATAAAGCAAAAACAATAACAACACCTTCCCATTGGCCCCTCCCCAGTGGGCTGTATGTGGTATGTGCCCTGAGTCATTGCTTTTTACACGCTGCCTGAAGGACCTCTGCTTTGAGAAGCCTGAATTTCATTTTTGCGGGGAGGATCTTGAGCTGTAGCCAAATCATTCTTCTTCATATCTTGATTCAACACACACTTATACATAGATAGAACCATTCATAAGGGCAACAAAACAGAACCGTATGCTAATATTCATCTATGAGAGTGAAACACTTAGAGCTGGTCTAGACCTGCCTCTTTTAGTTCATTCTGGAAAGCTGTTTGTACTGACCTGTGAAACTATCTCCATGACTCACAGTGATCGGAAAACTCAATGGCTGTACTGTCCTGACAACAAGGTGTCTTCTGCCCTCAACACCCATGTTTCTCTGTAGGGCTTGCCATGGCCTACACTAGTATTTGGGACTTGGTAAGCTGATTGGAACACAAACAACTTCTGATCTGAATCCACCTTGTCTTAGGCTCTCAACCTAAGCAGAGTAGCAAGTGTTCAGTGGTTGGATGTTAAGATTTAGACCTCCAAGGTTCTCAAGTGGGCAGATTTGTGTATCCGAACCCTGATAAGCTTGGTGAGTAACTCTGCATCCTGTTTAGCTGGAGGAGATGGTCAGTTGATTTAGGGCAGGAAGCCATTTTGTAAGCAGCTCCTTCAGTCACTCCCTCAGCAATGTGTCTTAGACTCTCAGCCTTTTCCTCTTGACCTTGACCCCAATAGACTCAAATCTCCATGGGTTTCTTCCTCAAAATCCATCTAGACTGGGGTTTCTGAAACACAAGTCAGAAAGGCCCTACTATTTTAAGATTTCTGAGATCCAAACCCTATCTGGTTACTAAGAAACACAAATGATTTCAGTTACCTTGGAATTAAATGTTGCCCAGAATGTTCAATATTTGCCAGGTCATGTTGCAAATGAGCTACGATATTTATAATGGATGTGTTTTCATCATCAATATGACAAAAGGACATTTGCAGAAAGCTGATTATCCACACTGATGAGAGACATGCAGGCTCACAAAATTAACATTTCCTGCTCTTCACCTCTCTTTGCTTTGCATTATTTAGGCGTTTCTGGTGACTTGACTGGATCCTCCTGGCCCTCAATCTGGCAGCATGAAGAACTTTTATAAGACACCCCACAATGATATCAAAGGAAGGACCCCTTTGGAGAAGTCGACATTTCCTCTCTCATCTCTGGGTTAATAGGAAGGCCAGGATTCAAAGGTACCTTTGTCTCAGTGGGAGCACCCCAAGACATCTTTGGCTCTGATTTATATTGGTTGCAGGTACATCCTGGATCAAAGTAAATGGGAGTGGGAGAAAGAATCCAGATGCAAAGTAGATTAAAAAGAAGAACTGCAATGCAATCTATCTTATTTCTCTGGATAGCTCAATTGTGTGACTATCACTAGCCAACACGCCGAGAGCAGTGGCCATACGTAAGACAATTGGTCCCCAGCCCCTCACCCTGATTATTTAAATCTCTAGGGTAAACTTACATTTTTAAATTACATTTATTTACCTAGTGTATGTGTGTGTGTATACTTGCTGTGGTACACAGGTGGAGGTCAGAGAACAACTTGTAGGGATTGGTGCTCTCTTCCCACCATGTGGCTTCTGGGGATTAAACTCAGGTTATTAGGGTTGGCAGTAAATAAATGTCTTTCCCCATTGAGCTGCTTTGACATCTGGCAGAAGAATTAAAAACATTTTTTTAAAAATTCTATCATTTGGCAATTTCAAACCTGTATAGAATTTATTTTTAATTAAATTTGCTTCATTGCCTTCTTCATCCTATTTCTTTCTAATCCCTTTTGATTCCCTTCTGTGTCTCCTCCCCCCACCCCCGTTTGACCCACTGAGTTTATTGCAAGGCGTTGCATGGGCATGAGTGTGAGGTTATTTATCGGTGTGTAGGTAACTAACTAGTGGCTGGACTACTGAAGAAAAACGACTCCCCTTTCTCCAGCAGCCAGCAACTGCCAATAGCTCTTCAGCTTGCAGGGGGTTCTCATGAGTCCCTCCCGTATCCATGATAAAATATTGGTGGGCTCAGTCGACTTTGGGTCTCTTGTAAGTGACCATAACAACTGTGACTTCTTGAGTGTAATGGCCTTGCCGTGCCCAGAAGGCAGAAAGTTACAGTAGGCCCCCCCGCCCTATAGCTTGGATATTATTTCTGCCCCTTATTTGGCCATGTTCTCAGAGCATTGAGAGGTGTGGTATAGACGTCAAGAAAAACTTTTAGAAATTACTCAGTATTCTGGCCTCACTCCTCAAGCCTCTGATTCAGTTGGTTAAGGAGGAGCCAGGGACTGTAAATTTGAGACAGCTCCCCAGAAGACCCTAAATGTACCTCAGGGTTAAGAATCACCATGTTCCATGCTATTTACCATTGTTAGTTCAGATAATCCATAGGCCTGTATAGTTGCTGTTCTCATTATTTTTAATTTCCAGTTAAGAAACTAGAAGTAGGTAGAGAGAAGCACCATGCCTGTTTCTATATGGGATCAGTGGGGGTGAATCCAAATTTGAATCCAGGTAGGTGGATTCCAGAATGCATAGCAAGGAAATGCGAAGATTACAGGAAAGTGGAACATTTTATGCCCAGCATTTGGGGCAAAAATAGAGGAGAAATGACTCTGGGAAGTAAACTTAGAACAAGAGAGTCCGTATCCTCCACGGCATGTTATGTATACTGCGTGTTATATGTGACTCTCCACCCCAGTTAAAGGTGAATGAGAAGGAAGTAAATGGGCAGCTCGGCATATCAGCAGGGAGCGTTTCGGGGTGGACATCCTGGATATGTGGCCAGAGAGAGCTCTCATTTGGTTGAATGCTCTGTTTTCCTTGTCTTGAAATTCTAAACATGTTAGGAATAAGAAGCCCCATGTTTTAAAATCTCCCCATAGCTGATTGATGTGAGTGTTGTTATTCAGGCCCATTCTGAGTCTCAGACACGAGGGAAACACTGGCCATTTCCTCCTGTGTGTTATTTACTTTTTCTGTTGCTGTATGGCGGGAGGTTGATTTCAGCTTCCATTTTGAGGATACAGCCCATCTTGGCAGGGATGATTTGACAATGGGAACAAGAGGCAAATGTCAGGTGGCATCTGCAGTCAGGAAGCAGAGAGAGATGAATGCTAAGGCTCAGCTCACTTTCTCCTTTTTATTTCGTTCAGGACACCAGCCCTTTAGGTTGTTTTTCCCCATCAATCAACTCAGTATAGCAACTTCCTCACAACCATGCCCAGAGATCTGCCTCTTAGGTGATTTTAGATAATGTCAAGTTGACATTTGATTTCAACCATCACCCCTGACTCAGCTCCTTGTATGAGGTCAGAGGGAGTTCAGCAAAGCACTTCATTGTAAGTGTGTAGTTCCGGGACTGGAAAAATAAACATCAACGCCTCTGAGGAGAGGCAGAAGGGTGACTTTCCGATGTTCAAATATGGGGGTGGGCAGAACTCAAAGGAAGAACAGCAGCGCTCTGCAAAATCTAGCTGCAATCAGAGTTGTCTTTACAAGCGTGCGAGGTAGCAGCTGTCTGGTGAGGACAGGAGGTGCAAGTGGGCTAAGCAAATTGTTCAAGGTCACATGAATCCTGCAAGCTCCCAGTCTCCTGGGCTCATTCTCAGGGATTGGTGGATTGGTTCCTGCTGTTTACAAGTCTGTTTTTACTAACTTGTTTATTTTTACTTTGTTTTCTGTATTCAAAGGTCATCTTTGGAGTACTTCAATTTGCCAGGTTCCTCTTTCTATCCTCTCAATTTCTGTTCTGTTCTGTCTGTTCTGTTCTGTTCTTCTCTCTCTCTCTCTCTCTCTCTCTCTCTCTCTCTCTCTCTCTCTCTGTCTGTCTGTCTCTGTCTCTCTTTCTTTTGTGGTAGTGGTGGTGATGGTGTGTGTATGTGAGACCAAGCATATGTTATATGCATGTGCGTATGTGTTTCTGTGGATGCATACATCTGTGAGTACATGAAAGCCAGAACCTGGAGCTCATGTTTTTCATCTGGGTTGTATCAAGCACTCCCCAGTGATTCTCCTTTTTTTCCCCTCAGGCACTGGAGTTACAGGTCATGTGAGACTTCACATGGCTTATTATGTGGCCATTGGGATCTGAACTCAGTTTCCATCTCTGCATAGTAAGTGCTCTTAGCTAAGAAGCCATCTCCCTCATCCTCCCTGTATCAGCGGCAAGTATTAGCAGGTCTCTTGTCTCCAAGAATGTGCGGATGTCCTTCTATGCAAGGATTTTTTTTTTTTTGGTTTTTCGAGACAGGGTTTCTCTGCAGCTTTTTTTTAGAGCCTGTCCTGGAGCTAGCTCTTGTAGACCAGGCTGGCCTCGAACTCACAGAGATCCGCCGGCCTCTGCCTCCCGAGTGCTGGGATTAAAGGCGTGCGCCACCACGGCCCGGCTCTATGCAAGGATTTGTAGCACGTGAATTCCACAACCCCAGTTTCTCAAGAAGAAAGCATGTGTTAAGTAGATTGAGATGGGGAGAAGGGAGAAATAGCTATTTCCATGATTTAATAGTAGCATTTGGTGAGGTAATGCCACATACATATAGTCTTTTGCATCCAGAGCCTGTCTCTGGCTCACTTCTGGTTGTTCACTGGGTGTCTAGTATGACCTGTGATTATACCAGCACACACACTATTACTGTCCAAAATTTCAGCCATCCACTAAGGGTTTGGGAAGTGTGTTGGTTCCTTTATGTTAATTTGGCATTCGTTTGGGAAGAGAGATGAGAAGATGTTTCTGTAAGACTGGCTGATAAGCAAGTCTGCTGAGCATTTTCTTGATAAGTGATCAATATGGGAGGGCCCGGCCCACTGTGGGTGGTGCCAACTCTGGGTAAGTGGTCTTGCATGGTGGCTGGTTTAAGAGAACATGCAGAATGAGCCATGGGAGCATCAGTAGGCAGTGTGTCTTCATGGCTTCTGCATCAGTTTCTACCTCCAGGTACTTACGATGTTGACATACAGCTGAAATCAGTTCTTCTTCCCCAGTTGCTTTGGTTACGGTATTTTAGCATGGTGATGGGCAGAAGGCTCATCTTTTGGACATGAAGTCCTTGGCAGCTGTGAAGTTCTTAGGAAGTGGAAGCAGGTCACTAGTAGTGGGCTTTTAAAGATGGTACCCATCCCTGGCTCCTGTCTCTTCTTCCTGTCTGCTTCATGTGGAGTGACTGCATTGTGTACTGCTGCCAGAGAGTCATTCCTGCCACCGTACACCATACGGCCTGTCATGCCTTCCCTGCCACACAGGTTGAAATTGTTCCCAAACTGTGAGCCAAGCTAAGACTTTCCTTTCTTTTATTGTTTCTGATATGTATTTTGCTTATAAAGATATGAAAGCAACAAGCACATAATATACCCTCCATGAATATGGGTAAATTTTCCTTCATAGCACATGGTGGACAAAGTGGCAGCAATTACTTGTGCCATCTCAGTTAATTCAATCCTAACAGTAGCCCACGGAAATTAGGTACATTCTTTTCAGGTGAGGACATGAACAGCAGAGGAAAATTCATAAATTGTCAAGTGCTCTCTGCTTATCCCATAGGATGACTTCAAACTGCATTTGGCAAGGCTCCAGGGACCAGGCTTTTAAACACTGCTAGAGTGAAGCACTCTCTCAGTATTTCTGTTTTTATTTAAATGGATTATATAGACATACACACTTATATCACATTTAAGCATTAGCGTTAGTATTGAATGGTGTCACTGTGCGTTGACGTGGCTCATATGTCAGGCGTTGGCTTCTAAGCTCCTGGGGGAAGCCTTATCTGAGACTTGATGTATGGTGCAGTATTTTTAAATTGTGTACTTCTTAGTATAAATACTTAAACATATTGACTGACCAAAACCTAACTGGAAAATGTATTATGCTTAAATCAAGTAAAAGAACCTACAAAAAAGGTTTACATAAGACTATATTTACCCTTGGTTTAATAGATTCATAAATGTCTAGAATGGAAATGCAGATTAGTTAGTAGTTTTGGTCCCAACAAAAGGGCAGTTAAGTTACTAAGCATTTGTTCACGTCTTGGGTTTTGTCTAAGCATTCTGCCTAATGCATTTAGTTTTCACAAATGTAGTGGATCCCATTTGTTTCTACCAAGAAAATATTCACTCTTTCCTGTCTGATTTGCTTTTCGACATCCACATTTCTCTGTGACAGAAACAAATGCTTCAGGGAAAATAAGCCTACCCTTATATCCAGGATTCATGTGATTTATTTTCTTTCTCCTTGGCAGTAATTGGTGGAACAACCTAGGACCATGACAACCAATGGTCCCCAGACAAATAATTGTTGAAGTACAGTTAAAGAAGATGGGAGGAGATGTTGGCCAGGGGCTTTGGAAAAGAAAAGGTTGTGGGAAAGATGGTCTTTCTTGACCAAAGTCATTGTCATAACAGAACCAAGGCAGCCTTTTTCTGTGTGCTCAAGGAGGAAGCCAATAAAGGGAAGGAGAAAAAGAAGAATCATTAAAAAAAGGCCAAGCCTCATGCTACATCTTCGTAGTCCTGTATACCATTGTAAGTTTGAGGTGTTGAGTGGGAGTTCCCTAATTAGCTCAGGCTGAGCTTTTGTTTCTTGATTCCAAACCTATCAAACTCACAATAGAGGCTTATATGTATCAGAACTGGTATAAGCACAGATACCAGCAGCCAAACTCTGGCAATAAGTAATACAATATTTTCATGTTGCTATATTTTTAAAAGTGACTTTGACACATTTTAATGCAATCAACAGTACACGGTAATGTAATGTAATGTAAATGATTCTTAGCTATGATTACAGTGGAGTTCTCTTTTGCTTAGAATGTGGGACCTCAATCTAAAGGGATCAGACTGTGTAGTCAGAACTGCCCATGAGAATCCTACCTTCCTCATGTGTAAGTTGGCTGCTTCCCACCTTCTCTCTCCCACTATTCATTTGATATTCATTGAAGGACCATGTGCCACACACTGGATACAAACTAATGATGGTGTCCCTGGGTCTCATGAAAGTTACTTTCTAGGAAATAGTAAAGCCATAAAATAATTATGCTAATTCCATGCAGAGGATACTTTTAAAAGGATTGAGATAGTTGGGATGATAAACCAGCTGAACACTTTTGGTGGGAGGTGGCCAGGCAGGGAAGTCTTTTCTGAGGAAAGTAGTAGTTAAATTTTATTTTTTTATCTTAAACTTTTTTTTTGCTGTGTGTATGTATGTGTGGGTGAGTGCATGTGTATGTGCATGTGTGTTGGAGGCTATGGAAATATATAGTATATGAAAATTGTTAATTCACATGTCATCCCACCAGAGGAGTGACTCTGATGGCGGTTAATCCTGTCCAGGCAAGGCCTGCAGGACCAAGTATTCTCAAAACTGTTGCTCACTTTTGTTAAGGCAGCTTGGTGTCTCCCCAATACCTGCACTGTAATGTGTAATCTCATGTGATGTCTATATGTAATCTATATGTAATCTTATTATTACATCTCTGTTTTATGGGCACATGTATCTGTGGATGGTTAGGAAGATGAATTTTCATTTAGCCTTATGATGGAGGAGAGTTATCTGTCTATGTTTCTTTCACTGGTTAATTAATAAAGAAAACTGCCTTGGCCCTTTAAGAGAACAGAAAATTAGGTAGGTGGAGTAGACAGAACAGAATTGTGGGAACAAGGAAGTAGAGTTGGGGAGACGCTTCAGGCAGTCGCCATAGGAGTCTCCACGCTGCTCCTCTCCGAGATGGACGCAGGTTAAGATCTCTCCTGGTAAGCCACACCTCGTGGTGCTACCCGAATTACTAAATATGGGTTAAAGGAAGATGTGAGAATTAACTAATAAGAGGCTACAGATAATGGGCCAGGCAGTGTTTAAAAGAATACAGTTTCCGTGTAATTATTTCGGGTGTAAAGCTAGCCAGCGGCGGGTGGCGGGACGCAGCCCCGCCGCTTCACACTACAGCCTTATAATTTTGATATAGAGATAATATACTAGGACATGCCTCTTAACTAGAACTATTTATCCCACAAGGACTGTAGACACTTAAAAGCCTGCTTTGTTCCTTTTTGCTCAGACTAACTGCACACAACTAGTTCACTTTCACCTCAAAGCAAGTTCAAGATAGATAAATGCTTTTTGTAAATGTATCATAAGTGTAAAACTTTATATCTGTGCACAAGGTCAGAGTCACAGATGTCTACCAGGTAGCACCCTAAGAAAAGCATGCCAATTCTTCGCTTGCCAGTCTGCTGACAATAGACTTATGTTTCTATGTTTCAAAGTTTGTCACTAGGCACTATGCCCACCCAGTCCCCATCCCCCAGTATGGTCATGGTCTTACTCCTGTAACCTTGAAACCTTGTGTTGCCACGGCAATGACTCAACTCCCTATTGCTTACCCTAGGAATATGCTTTTGTGATTTTTTTTTTTATATCACTTCAAGGCTCCTATAAGGAGAAGAGTTTTTAGGCTAGAGGGAAGAAGCTAGAAGAAAAAGCTAGGAGGAATTAGAAAGAGGACAGGAGAATTAAAATCGAGGCAAGAGAACAATAAAGAGACTGGTTCAGAAAAACTCAGAGAATTTGTTGGTTTGCCCTCAGGTATCTTAAGTAAAATGTCTCTTTCACTGGTTGTAGCATTCAAACTGAACCCTGAAGAGAGTCTTGGGGATGTACCCCAAAGGCTCTTGTGTGTGTGTGTATGTGTGTGTGTAATATGCTTGAGGCCAGAGGCAGATATTGGGTGTCCTAGCCTATCATTTCCCTTGAGACAGAGGCCCTTACTGAAGCTTCCTGCTTTCTTTCAGCTAGGCTATCCGGCCAAGAAGACCCAGTCACCCTCTTGCTATAACCTTTTCCTCTGGTGACAGGATAATAGGTGCACATGATTTTGCCTATGCTCAGTTTTTTATGGGTACTAAGGATCCAAACACAGATTCTTTTTTTTAATTTGTTATTTTATTTTAATTGAGCTATATATTTTTCTCGGTTCCCCTCCCTTCTCCTCCCTTCCAATTATACCCTCTCCCATGGACCTCATCCTCCCAATTTACCCAGGAGATACTATCTTATTCTACTTCCCATGTAGAGTAGATCCATGTATGTCTCTCTTAGGGTCCTCTTTGTTGTCTAGGTTCTCTGGGATTGTCAATTATTACTATGTTTTTGCTTTATGTCTAAAACCAACATATGCATGACATATGATATCTGTCTTTCTGGATCTCAATATGATTTTTTAAAAATTTTAAAAGAAAAAAATCTATCTTTTCATTATACATACCAATCCAAGTTCCCACTTCCTTCTGTCCTCCCATTCCCTCCACCCCACCTCCATCCACTCCTCAGAGAAGGTAAGGCACATTTGCTTTTGGGGAAGGTCCAAGGCCCTCCATACTGTATATAGGCTGAGCACTGTATTCATCAAAGGAGAATAGGTTCACAAAATGCCAGTATAAGCAGTAGGAATAAATCCTGGTGCCGCTGCCAGTGACCCCTTAGTCTTCCCCCAGACATGAAACTGTCAACCACATTCAAAGGGACTAGATTGATCCTATGCTTGTTTCTTCCCAATCCAGATGGTGTTGGTGAGTTCTCATTAGCTCAGATAGACTGTTTCAGTGGGTGTATCCATCATGGTCTTGACCTCTTTGCTCATATTCTCATTCCTCCCACTCTTCCACTGGACTTCAGGAGCTTAGTCCAGTGCTCCAATGTGGATCTCTGCCTCTGTTTTCATCAGTTCCTGGATGAAGGTTCTATGGTGATATTTAAGATATTCATCAGTCTGACTACAGGGCAAGTCAAGATTGGGCCCCCCTCTTCTTTATTACTTAGGGTCTTAGGTGGGGTCATCCTTTTGGATTCCTGGGAAATTTTCTAGAGCCAGGTTTCTTCCTTACCTAATAATGGCTCCCTCAATCAAGAAATACCTTTCCTTGCTCTCATACCTGTCCATCTTCCATCTCTACTCTCCTATTCCCTCAGCTTCTCCTTACACTTTACCTTCTTGCCTCCTCTTCCCCTTCCACTCTCCCTTCTTCCCTGACCCCCGTGCTCCCATTTTTGTCTGGCGATCTTCTCTATATTAACTTTCCAAGTGGATCTATATATGTTTTTCTTAGGGATCACTATATTTCCTAACTTCTATACAATCATGGACTATAGGCTCAGTATCATTTGTTTATAGCTATATCCACTTATGAGTGAGTACATACCATATTCATCTTTTTGGGTCTTGATTATCTCATGCAGAATAATGTTTTCTAGTTACATCCATTTGCATGCAAATTTGAAGACGTAATTTTTTTTTTTTTTTTACCACTGAGTAGTACTTTAATGAGTAAATGTACCTTATTTTCTTTATCCATTCTTTGGTGGAGGGTATCTAGGTTGTTTCCAAGTTCTGGCTATTACAGACAATGCTGCTATGATCACAGTTGAACAAATATCTTTGTAGTATGATTGAACATCTTTTGGATATATGCCCAAGAATGGTATTACTGAATGTGAGGTAGGTTGATTCCTAATTTTCTGAGAATCCGCCATACTGATTTCCAAAGTGACTGTACAAGTTCGCATTCCAACAAGCAATGGAGGTGTGTTCCCCTTAATCCTCATCCTCTCCAGCATAAGCTATCATTGGTGTTTTTGATCTCAGCCATTCTGATAGGCGTAAGATAGTATCTCAGATTTGTTTTGATTTGCATTTTCTTGATAACTAAGGATATTTAACATTTCCTTAAGAATCTTTCAGTCATTTGAGAGTCTTCTGTTGAGAATTCTGTTTAGTTCTGTACCCCAATTTTAATTGTTTAGAATTTTTGATGTTTAATTTCTTTCTTTTTATTTTCATCTCCTCCCTTCTTCCTCCCCTTTCCCTCTCCTTCCCTCGCTCCATACCCTCCCTCCCTCCCTTTTCAGGCCAAGGAGCCATCGGGGTTCCCTACTCTATGTTAAGACCAAGGTCCTCCCAACTCCCCCCTGGTCCAGGAAGGTGATCAACCAAGCTGAGAAGGCTCCCACAGAGCCTGTCCATGCAGAATAGTCAAAGATCAGCGCCTTTGTCCTTGGCTTCTCCGTCAGCCTCCACCGTCGGCCACATTCAGAGAGTCTGGTTTGGTCGCCTGTTCCATCAGTCCCATTCCAACTGGAGTTGGTGATCTCCCGTTAGTTCTGTCCCACCATCTCCATGGGTGAACACACCCCTCATGGTCCTGACTTTCTTTCTCATGTTCTCTCTCCTTCTGCTCCTCATCAGGACCTTGGGAGCTCAGTCCGGTGCTCAAATGTGGGGCTCTGTCATTTTCTTCATCTATCGCCAGGTGGAGGTTCTATGGTGATATGCAAGAAATTCATCAGTATGGCTATAGGAACTGGCCTTTTCCCTCTCCTCAGCTGCCCAAGGAACTAACTGGGGGAGTCTCCCTGGAAACCTGGGAACCCCTCTAGGGTCAAGTCTCTTGACAACCCTCAGGTGCTCCCTAAATTAAGATATATGCTTCCCTGCTCCCATATCCACCCTTCCTGTATCCCAAGCATCCCATTCCTCCAAGCTCCCCCCATTCTCCCCTTCACGCTTTTCTTTCCCCATCTTCCCTTGGCAGCATCTCGCCCAACCCTCAAGTTCCCAATTTTTGCCTGGCGATCGTGTCTACTTCCAATTTTAGGAGGATTACTATATCTTTTTTGGGGGGGTTCACCTTCTTATTATCTTCTCAAGGATCCCAAATTATAGGCTCGATGTCCTTTAATTATGGCTAGAAACCGATTATGAGTGAGTACATCCCATGTTCATCTTTTTGGGTCTGGGTTTCCTCACTCAGAATAGTGTTTTCTATTTCCATCCATTTGCATGCAAAATTCAAGATGTCATTGTTTTTTACCGCTGAGTAGTATTCTAGCATGTATATATTCCACAGTTTCTTCATCCATTCTTCCACTGAAGGGCATCTAGGTTGTTTCCAGGATCTGGCTATTACAAATAATGCTGCTATGAACATAGATGAGCAAATGCTTTTGTAGTATGATTGGGCATCTCTTGGGTAGATTCCCAATAGTGGAATTGCTGGGTCCTGGGGTAGGTTGATCCCGAATTTCCTGAGAAACTGCCACACTGCTTTCCAAAGTGGTTGCACAAGTGTGCATTCCCACCAGCAATGGATGAGTGTACCCCTTACCCCACAACCTCTCCAGCAAAGGTTATTATTGGTGTTTTGGATTTTAGCCAATCTGACAGGTGTAAGATGATATTGTAAGATGAAGTTGTTTTGATTTGCATTTCCCTGATAGCTACGGAGGTTGAGCATGACCTTAAGTGTCTTTTGGCCATTTGAACTTCTTCTGTTGAGAATTCTCTGTTCAGTTCAGCGCCCCATTTTTTAATTGGGTTAATTAGCATTTTACAGTCTAGTTTCTTGAGTTCCTTATATATTTTAGAATCAGACCTTTGTCAGTTGCAGGGTTGGTGAAGATCTTTTCCCAGTCAGTAGGCTGCCTTTGTGTCTTAGTGACAATGTCCTTTGCTTTACAGAAGCTGCTCAGCTTCAGGAGGTCCCATTTCTTCAATGTTGCCTTTAATGTCTGTGCAGCTGGGGTTATGTGTAGGAAACGGTTCCCTGTGCCCATTTGTTGTAGAGTAATTCCCACTTTCTCCTCTATCAAGCTCAGTGTGTTCAGATTAATATTGAGGTCTTTAATCCATTTGGACTTAAGTTTTGTGCATGGTGATAGATATGGATCTACTTTCATTCTTCTACAGGTTGACATCCAGTTATGCCAGCACCATTTGTTGAAGATGTCCTCTTTCTTCCATTGTGTACTTTTGGCTCCTTTATCAAAAATCAGGTGTTCATAGGTTTGTGGTTTAAGATCTGGGTCTTCTATACGATTCCATTGGTCAACTTCTCTGTTTTTATGCCAATACCAAGCTGTTTTCAATACTGTAGCTCTGTAATAGAGTTTGAAGTCAGGGATGGTAATGCCTCCAGAAATACCTTTATTGTATAAGATTTTTTTGGCTATCCTGGGTTTCTTGTTTTCCCATATAAAGTTGATTATTGTCCTCTCAATCTCTGTGAAGAATTTTAATGGGACCTTGATTGGGATTGCATTGAATCTATAGATTGCTTTTGGTAGAATTGCCATTTTTACTATGTTGATCCTCCCAATCCACGAGCAGGGGAGATCCTTCCATTTTCTGGTATCCTCTTCAATTTCTTTCTTCAAAGACTTAAAGTTCTTGTCAAATAAATCCTTCACTTCCTTGGTTAGAGATACTCCCAGATATCTTATGCTATTGGTGGCTATTGTGAAAGGTGATACTTCTCTGATTTCCCTCTCTGCTTCCTTATCCTTTGTGTATAGGAGGGCGACTGATTTTTTGGAGTTGATCTTGTAACCTGCCACGTTACTGAAGGAGTTTATCAGCTGTAGGAGTTCTTTGGTGGAGTTTTTGGGGTCGCTTATGTACACTATCATATCATCTGCAAATAATGAAAGTTTAACTTCTTCCTTTCCAAATCAAATCCCCTTGATTCCCTTATGTTGTCTTATTGCTATTGCTAGAACTTCAAGCACTATATTGAAGAGATAAGGAGAAAGTGGACAGCCTTGTTGTGTTCCTGAATTTAGTGGGATAGCCTTGAGTTTCTCTCCATTTAATTTGATGTTAGCTGTCCGCTTGCTGTAAATAGCTTTTATTATATTTAAGAATGACCCTTGTATCCCTAATCTCTCTAAGACCTTTATCATAAAAGGGTGCTGAATTTTGTCAAATGCTTTTTCAGCATCTAATGAGATGACCATATGGTTTTTTTTTCCTTCAGTTTATTTATATGATGGATTACATTGATAGATTTTCGTATGTTGAACCAGGCCTGCATCTCTGGGATGAAGCCTACTTGATTGTAGTGGATAATTTTTCTAATGTGTTCTTGGATTCCGTTTGTCAGTATTTTATTGAGAATTTTTGCGTCAATGTTCATGAGTGAGATTGGCCTGTAATTCTCTTTCTTTGTTGAGTCTTTGTGTGGTTTAGGTATCAGGGTAACTGTAGCTTCATAGAAGGAATTTGGCAGTGACTCTTGTGTTTCTATGTTATGAAATACCTTAAGGCGTATAGGTAATAGGTCTTCTTGGAAGTTCTGGTAGAATTCCGCATTGAAACCATCTGGTCCTGGGCTCTTTTTGGTAGGGAGGTTTCTGATAACAGTTTCTAATTCTTCGCGACTAACAGGACTATTTAGAGCATTTACCTGGTCCTGGTTTAACTTTGGTATATGGTATTTATCTAAAAAACTGTCCATTTCTTTTACATTTTCCAATTTTGTGGCATACAGGCTTTTGTAGTAAGATCTAATGATTCTCTGAATTTCCTCTGTGTGTGTGGTTATGTCCCCCTTTTCATTTCTAATCTTATTAATTTGCGTGTTCTCTCTCTGCTGTTTGATTAGTTTGGCTAAGGGTTTGTCAATCTTGTTGATTTTCTCCAAGAACCAGCTTTTTGTTTCATTGATTCTTTGGATTGTTTTCTGTGTTTCTATTTTGTTGATTTCTGCCCTCAGTTTGATTATTTCCAGTCTTCTACTTCTCCTAGGTGTGTCTGCTTCTTTTTTTTCCAGAGCTTTCAGGTGTGCTGTTAAGTCACCAATGAGTGCTTTCTCTGTTTTCTTTAAGTGGGCACTTAGTGCTATGAACTTTCCTCTTAGCACTGCTTTCATTGTGTCCCATAGGTTTGAGTATGTTGTGTCTTTGTTTTCATTAAATTCAAGAAAGACTTTAATTTCTTTCTTTATTTCTTCCTTGACCCAGGTATGGGTCAGTAGTTGACTGTTCAGTTTCCATGAGTTTGTGGGCTTTCTGGGGGTAGCATTGTTGTTGATTTCTAATTTTAATCCATGGTGATCCTATAAGACACAGGTGGTTACTAATTTTTTTTGTAACTGTGGAAGTTTGCTTTGTTACCAAGTATATGGTAAATTTTCGAAAAGGTTCCATGAGCCGCAGAGAAGAAGGTATATTCTTTCCTATTTGGGTGGAGTGTTCTACAGATGTCTGCTAAGTCCATTTGGTTTATTACCTCCATTAAGTCTTTCAATTCTCTGTTAGGTTTCTGTCTGATTGACCTGTCCATTGGTGAGAGAGCAGTGTTGAAATCTCCAACTATTAGTGTGTGTGGTTTGATGGCTGTCTTGAGTTCTAGTAATGTTTCTTTTATATAAGTGGGTGCTTTTGTATTACGGGCATAGATATTCAGGATTGAGACTTCATTCTGATAGATTTTTCCTGTAATGAGTATAAAGTGTCCCTTTCCATCTCTTCTGATTGATTTTAGTTTGAAGTCAACTTTGTTAGAAATTAGTATGGCCACACGGCTTGTTTCTTAGGTCCATTTGCTTGATAAACCTTTTCCCAACCCTTTACTCTGAGTAGGTATCTGTCTTTGTGGTTGAGGTGTGTTTCTTGTAAACAGCAGAATGTTGGATCCTGTTTTCGTATCCAATCTCTTAGCCTGTGCCTTTTTATAGGTGAATTGAGTCCATTGATATTAAGTGATATTAATGACCAGTGGTTGTTACCTCCGGTTATTATTTTTATAGTAGAGTTTGTGTGTTTCCCTTCTTCTAGTTGTGCTGGTGTAGGGTTGCTAGATGCCTGAGTTATTGTGGGCATTGTTGGACTCCTTGGTTTGTGATTTTCCTTCTATTACTTTCTGCAAGGCTGGATTTGTGGCTACGTATTGTTTAAATCTGTTTTTGTCCTGGAATATCTTGTTTTCTCCATCAATGGTGAATGCAAGCTTTGCTGGGTATAGTAGTCTAGGCTTGCATCCATGTTCCCTTAGTGTCTGTAGCACATCTATCCAAGATCTTCTGGCTTTCATGGTTTCCATTGAGAAATCAGGTGTAATTCTGATAGGTTTCCCTTTGTATGTTACTTGACCTTTTTCCATTGTAGCTCTTAATATCTGTTCTTTATTCTGTATGTTTTGTGTTTTGATTATTATATGGCATGGGGATGCTTTCTTTTGATCCAGTCTATTTGGTGTTCTGTAGGCTTCTTGTACCTTCATAGGAACATCCTTCTTTAGGTTGGGGAAGTTTTCTTCTATAATTTTGTTGAATATGTTTTCTGGGCCTTTGAGTTATAATTCTTCTCCTTCTTCTACCCCAATTATTCTTAGGTTTGGTCTTTTCATGGTGTCCCAGATTTCCTGGATGTTTTGTGTTAAGAATTTGTTAGATTTGTTTAGTTCTTTAATCTGTGAATTTATTTCCTCTATAGTATCTTCAGAGTCCGAGATTCTTTCTTCCATCTCTTGTATTCGGTTGGAAATACTTGTCTCTGAAGTTTCTGTTTGTTTACTCAGAGTTTCCATTTCCAGTCTTCCCTCAGCTTGTGTTTTCTTCATTACCTCCATTTCATTTATCAGATCTTGTACTGTTTCCCTTATCTGTTTGATTGCTTTTTCTTGATTTTCTTGGGTATCTTTGAGAGATTTATTTATTTCATCTACCTTTTTGTTTGTCATCTCCATTTCTTTATGTCAGTTTTTTGCCTCCTATTTAAGGTCCTCTATTATTTTCATAAAGTACTGTTTAAGGTCGGTTTCTTCTATATCTTCTGGGGTAGGGTGTTCAATTCTTGTTGTTTCAGGATGTCTGGATTGTGGTGATGGCATGTTGCCTTTCATGTTGTTGGAGGAGCTCCTGCATTGGCGCCTGCCCATTTCTTCCTTCAAAAGGAGCCTGGAGGCGCTTGGTGTCCTAGACCAATCTTTGCTGTGACTGAAACTGGTTGGATCTCCCCAGTGCCAGAGAAGGACCTATTCCTTGCGTCACAATCTGAAGAAGCCCGCACTCCCTTGCAGGAATCCTCAGACCTGCCTGGAGGTCAGAGTCTGACCCCTTTGGGTGGATGGCCTTAGTACAGGAGCAGGACACCTGAAAACACTAGGGAAGGCTTGGGAGAGGCAGGGACCCAGATTCTTGTTCTTACACAGAAAGCTCTCTTGTTCTCTGAGCCATCTTCCCAGTCACAAGCTGAATTTCTGAAGATGAGAATAAACTGGTTTGCTGATTGATGGCCAGGAGATATTTGGATTTTTGGAAGAAGGTAAAAGGGAGTTAGATTAGAAACCAGTCCCTTGTTGATGAAGAAGTGTCTTATCTATCTGTTGTTTCATTGGTTAATTAATAAAGAAACTGCTTGGCCTGATAGGTCAGAACATAGGTGGGTGGAGTAGACAGAACAGAATTCTGGGAAGAAGGCAGTGGGGCAGACGCTTCAGGCAGATGCCATGCCTCTCCTCTTTGAGACAGCCACCATGGAGCCAGCCGCCAGGTCATACATGCTGAATCTTTCCCGGTAAGCCACCGCCTTATGGTGCTACACACATTACTAAATATGGGTGATGGAGGGCTCCCATTGGCTAATAAAGAAACTGCCTGGCCCATTTGATAGACCGCCCCTTAGGTGGGTGGAGTAGACAGAACAGGAAGAGGAAGTGAGGTAGAAGGATCAGTCAGATGCCACGCCTCTCCTAAGTTAGGCAGACCGCCGTGCCTCTCCTGAGAGAGAAGCCAGATGCGATGAAGCTCCAGCCCAAGATGGACACACGCTAGAATCTGCCTGGTAAGGCACCACTTTGTGGTGCTACACAGATTATTTGATATGGGTTAGTCAAGATGTGAATAAGAGCCTGAAAATAATGGGCCAGGCAGTGTTTAAAAGAATACAGTTTCCGTGTAATTATTTCAGGTATAAAGCTAACCATGCAGGAGGCAGGCGGCCAGGAGTGGGGCAGCGGGATCTGCCCACAGCTCCTCACTACAGAATGGCGCCCAACGTTCCCAAATATTGTTTATAAGTGTTCTTTTACATTTAAAGGGGGATATAATATGGAGATGAGTAATTTGCATTGATATGGATTTGGCTTTAGTGATTTAAATTTAAGGTTAATTTTGTTATATGTATATGTTTTTCTGATACTGATTAATGTATTGTGATTGTGTAGTTCATTTAAAAATGTAATGTATATAGGTTGTTAATGGATAGTTATCAATAATAGTCAAACTTGTAGTCATGTTAGTTAGATTTTCTAGATATAGAGAGATATATTTCAGTTAGATAGGCATTCCTAATATCTTTCAAAGACTACAGAATATTCCACTTAAATGTTTTAATAACTTAAGGCTTTTCATGACAATGAGACACGTCAGCTCCTGGCAGCACCAATCTACTTCAAGAGGAAGATGGGCATCGAAAAGGATCCTTATGGAGTTTAATAGCCACTTGGGCAAGAAACTGCTCTTGCCTGGACTGTTGGCATAAACTGGACACGAAGAACCCACAGAGAGAGGACTAAATGTGAGATGATCTTTTGGGGTTCCTGATTCAAGAAAGAGTCTGCGAGACATTCTGAAGGACACAGCAGATAGTGACTGAACTGCCTTCGAAATTTCCTGCTGCATAGAAATGTCTGCTGGATATTTATGGGCCTGTAGGCCGAAGATGGATGCCCCGACAGTACAAAAGAACTTTGGGTGACTGTCCAGGTAGCACAATGTCTCTGTGATTTCTAGAGTTTGGAAATTGCATATTTTTTATTTACTTAGGTAATATTGTGTCCTTCTGGAGTCTTTGATGGATCTGAAGAAGAATAGATAGATAATTATAGTTGTTTTCCTTTGTTATGATAAAAGATAAAGTAGATATAAATATTGTAACTGTAATTCTTACTTAATAACTGTTTTGTTATATGTAATTTTACTATGTTAAAGTTAAAGCCTTTCTTTTTTGTTTAAACAGAAAAAGGGGAAATGATGGAGGGCTCCCATTGGCTAATAAAGAAACTGCCTGGCCCATTTGATAGACCGCCCCTTAGGTGGGTGGAGTAGACAGAACAGGAAGAGGAAGTGAGGTAGAAGGATCAGTCAGATGCCACGCCTCTCCTAAGTTAGGCAGACCGCCGTGCCTCTCCTGAGAGAGAAGCCAGATGCGATGAAGCTCCAGCCCAAGATGGACACACGCTAGAATCTGCCTGGTAAGGCACCACTTTGTGGTGCTACACAGATTATTAGATATGGGTTAGTCAAGATGTGAATAAGAGCCTGAAAATAATGGGCCAGGCAGTGTTTAAAAGAATACAGTTTCCGTGTAATTATTTCAGGTATAAAGCTAACCATGCAGGAGGCAGGCGGCCAGGAGTGGGGCAGCGGGATCTGCCCACAGCTCCTCACTACATATGGGTTAAAGCAAGATGTGAGAATTAGCTAATAAGAGGCTCAAACTAAATGAATACAGTTTGTGTGTTGTTGTTTCGGGGCATAAGCTAGCCAGGCAGCTGGGAGCTGGGTGGGAATGCAGCCCGTAGCCTCATCACTACATCTTGTTTTTCTCCTGAGTATACAGACAGGTCAATCAGCTGAATGGAGTTTCAGTCCAAGGGTTCAGGTGGGAACCAAATAGCTCCATTTTGAACCTCTTAAGTCTTAGAAGTGAGGGACTTAGTTGATAGTTGAGGGACTTTAGTCAGAAAAGGAAAACAATATGTCCAATATGTGATACCTACACCAATGAATGCAAACTTGACTTGAGGTCTGTCTGAAGAAAGAGGCATCTTCCCAGACAATCATCTACTCTTTAAAGAGAATCTGATACATTGTGCCATCATTAAATTATAAAATAGCTTACATATAGTAAGTAGGGAGTGTGAATTTAAGCTTAGCAATGGTAGCACCAACTTTGAGGACATCTCTGTTGAAGAACCTCAGAAAGCCCAGACGCTGCTGCCATCTAGTTGATGGGATAGTAGCAGTTATGGCATTCCTTGGCTAATTCTTTTGCTGTTGTTGTTGTTTTGTTTTTTTGAGACTAGGTTTCTTTGTTAGCCCTGGCTGTCCTTGCACTCACTCTGTAGACCAAGCTAATCTTGAACTCTGAGATCTGCCTGCCTCTGCCTCCAAGCGCTGGGATTAAATGCGTGTACCAACACTGCCTGGTGGCTATTCCTTTTGTTGAGTGACTAAAGAAGAGACCCGCAGTCGTAGGTGGTGATTATACACATTTCTTTCACGTGGTGCTTTCAATGGCATTGCTATTTTGCACAGTGCCAGTTTATATTTCAGTCTCATTATTTTCTTATGTGAACCCAGTGGGCTAGTAACTTGGCTATTAATACTTTATGTTGCATTTTACTTAGAGGTGGGATTCTACAGAGCATGAGGAGAAAAAATTGTAGTCAAAAATACTCTCTGGAATTCTCTTCCTTGAATATTCCAGTATGCTCCCAATGAACACTGGGGGTTGTTGCTATTTCTTTGACTCATACATGGTAAGATAGATGACTTTTTTTGAGGGTCTGCATAGAACAAAGTTTAGTAAGGCAAAATGTTGTCTTTTTTCATCAACCCTTCCCCCACATCTTGATCATTTATATTTGAGTGTGCTTAGTATAAACTCCCACTAGATGCAATTGTGCACTCCCAGATTACAAATGAAGACTTAGTTTTAGATGAAGTCACTTCCATGAATCCCAGTAGAACTCAGGCTTTTTATAGATTCCAACTCCCACTTTCCCTTTCTACTCTCTCAGGCTTCATTCTCCCCTAACTTCACTGACTTCACTGTGCTTCCTCTGTCCCTCTTCAGTCAAACTCCATGCCCTTGTTTTTGTCTTTTATTGGCTGGCTGTTTCCTTCCCCAGTTTGAATTAATTTGTTTCCCTCGCCAGTGTTTGCTTTACCCTGAAAGGAAAGTAGCTCTTAAAATCAATTGCTTAGTCTTTTTCTCTTGATGTCTTTGACGCTTGGTCAAGATTAGTGTAGGCAAGGGTGTTCAGTCAAAGGACTCCAAGTCACTTCACTGAGATCTTGACTTCTCAACCTCCTCAGAGGTTCCATCACACCCATGACCCAGGGAGGAGATTGTCATTGTCACCAAGGAAAAACCTATTTAGGTGAATGCCCTCTGCAGAGCCATTTATCTTCTATTCTGGTTTATACTAGAGACATGGCTATTGTCCAAAACAGTGATTTATTAGGGCTTCTCTTTAGGACTGTGTTTAAAGACACTATGCCCTACATTGTGAGATTGTTACAGTAAAAAAAATTCCTGTAGAATTAAATTTAGAGCAGAACAATTGGTGTGGGGGAGGAGAGTGTCTGCTGTGCAAGAAGTTCTTATTGTTGGGACTGTGGCCCCTCTGACTGTGTCATGCCAGGCTGTCCTCTCTCCCATTTCTGCACAGATACAGTACTACTTCATTTACCTGAATGTTCTATATTATAAAGCTGTTCAGTGTTTCAATAGTCATTGTGATTTTATTATGGAATGACTTCATTTAATGCAATGGCCCATTTAGTAAAGGTTTTACATTCACCTCAGGCAAACTGTAAGAGGAAACAAAGACCTCACACAAGTCAGCTTTAAGACAAACAGAGGGGTAAATAAATACTGTAAGGCACAGCAGTGTGTTTTGGTAGAATGAGGGTAGGATGCTGTGCCTTAGAATGTTTGACATTTGCACTTCTGAGTCTCTCTTTCTGCTGAGCAGTAGTATCAGTGTGATAGCGATCTGCCTCAGAGCCTTATGCTTCAACACAGGCCTCCTCATTCACAGCAGTCTAAGGGTTTGCTGTGGGTAGTAGGGTGGTGCATCTGCGCTGTGCTCCTTCGCTGTGCTCCAACACTTCCAGTCCTAAATGAATACCCCTGAGGGGACTGCCAATGGTCTACTCTGTTTTCCTCATGGACAGACAAAGTGTCCTTAACGTTGAACTTAACTTTTGGAGGTTCTTCCATCTTGTCTTTCTCATATATACCAGTGACTGCTTCTAACTTTAACTGGGGTGATTGGAACACTGTCATCTGCTGGTGTTAAAGTGTTGCTTTGTGTGGAAATGCTAGAGGTAGCCTGTGTAGGACTCAAGGCATCCTGATTGCTAAGCTACTTACTGTGACAAATGCAAGAAGTTTGTAGTTTATTGATTCTGAATGTGTTCTTGACAAAACCTCACTCATGAAAACAAAGATGTCTGGTTGCTTCTCAAAGAAAAGTATTTGTTTGTTTGATTTATTTTTCTCAAAAGACGTCTATGCAAAATATTTTCCCCAGAATTTTGACATTTTTTTCAATACTCAAATTCTTCATTCTTTTCTCTCCTTTAAGTAAAGAAACCAGTAGGCTTAGAGGAATTCGGAGCATCCAGGGAAGAAGTTGACTAGGGAGGGCTCACCACTTATCTTCATATTTCGTTTTTACAAAACAGTCCATACTTTGTATTATTTTATTGGATCTATGTAAGGTATATAGCATGATTTTTGGGGGGGAAGGTATTTGTTTTCTTGTTTGTCTTAAGACAGGAGCTCACTCCATAGTTCACTCTGTCCTTGAACTTGCAGCCCAGGTTGACCTCAAACTCATGACAATTCTCCTGCCTCAGTCTCCAGAATGCTGAGATTATAGGCGTGTGCCATTGCGCATACCTATCCAGCTCAGCACGATGTTTTGATACACAATGATTACTATTGTCAAGTCAGTGAACAGCTCTCTCATCTCACAGTCACACTGTATGTGCACACTCCCTACACATTTCCAGCCTTCACCGAGGTTTTGGTAACTGTCTTCTTGTACATGTGTGCTCTAGACTCACTGATCTTCTATAAATGAGACTGTGTATCCTCTAATATGCACCTGCACATTTCATTCCCCGGCCCTTGTAACTACTGCTTTTGTCTGTTTTTTTTTTCTGAAATCTTTTCTCACATAATATCAGGTTATATATAGTACTAAGGAAAAATCGTTGAGCAGTTCCTTTGACACCATGGCCATCAGTTTTGTTACATAGTTACAGACTTCTTAAAAGCTGGCTAATATTCCATTGTTTGTACACTCTCTCTGTGCAGTTATCTATCTACAAATGGTTAGGCTATTTCATTATCTTGGCTGTTGGGGATGATTTGACATTGAACATGAGAATGCAAATTTCCGCAGGAGTTGTTCATTATTTTTCCTTGAGTGTGCCTTATGTGCGTATGTATGTATGCATGTGTATATGTGTATGTATGTATATATGTATACACACATATACATATTCATATACATATACCTGGAAGCATGACACTTGATCATATGGCAATTTATTTTGATGATCTGAAGAAATTCATTAGACATTCTTTAATGGTTGAATCAGTTCACATTTGCGTTCAACAGTACACAAAAGTTCTCTTTGCTTTGTATCCACAATTACACTTTTAATTATTCCTTATTTTTCTGTAGTTCTGAGTACAAACTCAGGGCCTTGAGTATAATAGGAAGTACTTGACCACTGTGTGACACCCTCAGTCCCTTCCTGCGACTTTGGTTGTTATCCTAATAGGTATGCAGTGATAACTCATTGTAGTGTTGATTTGGGTTCCTCTCATGAATAATGATGCTGCACTTTTTTTCATATAGCTATTGGTCACTTGCATGCCATTGCTTTGGGAAAATCTATCCAGGTCCTTTGCCATTTCTTAGTGGAGTGGGTTATCCCTTCCTATTTTGTTGTGCGGACTTAGGTTCTTTACTCTTTTGGATATTTATCATCATAGCTGGTGAGTGGCTTGCCGATGTTTACCCCATCTCTAGACTACTTTCTAGTTTTATTGTTGGCCTTTGGGAGATTTTTGGTTCTGGATTGATGTGGTTCCATTTGTTTATTTTTTTCCCTTGTCCGTGTTTTCTGGAATCTTAGTAAAAAAAATCACCAAGATCTTCCATATTTCCTCCTAGGAGTCTTACAGTGTTAGCCTCACATTTAAATCTTTAATCCATTTTAAGTTGATTATGTATTATCTAAGAGTTAAATTTCATTTTTTAATATGTGAGTGTCCTTGTCTGCCTCCTCTGATTATTAAAAAGCTTAGCCTTTCCATATTGTGTCTTCTTACTTCTCTGGCTGAAGCTTAGTTGAATATCTATGTTTGAGTTTAATGGGTTCTATAATTTATAATCTATGCTTGAGTTTATTAATGGATTCTATAATTTGTCTATATGCCTGTTTCATGCAGATATTTTGGACTTACATATTCTTTACTAACATTTTTAAGGAAGTCAACATTGCATTTTAGCAATGTGGGGTATTCTAAACAGAAATTATAGTTTTAAAATGTTAAAATTATTTTAGTATTTCCCATCTCCAATAAATTATTTCTAAAATATCTATAGACTTCTAGTAGATTTTTGGCAAATGATAATAATAAACCCTTACCACTAGTTGAATTCAGTCATTGCTCGAAAGTAACAAGAAAATCTAGTGACTGGTGTCTCCCTGCTTCTACCCTTCAGCCAGGAACAGGAAATGAGCCGAGTCAGAAAGCCTGGATTTAACCTGTCACAGCACAAGGAAGGTAAAACAGATTTGGGAGGCAGTTTTGGGAGCTGGAGGACAGGGCAAGGAGGTATGTCACATGACAGGGAGGCTTGCACCAACTGAGAGTAACACTGGAATATGAGAGCACCTGAGGCTGAGGCCATGGGGAAGATCAAACCCCGGAGCCCCCTTGTCTGCTGCCTCCTGCTTGGAGCTCAGTGTTTAGACATTTTTCAATGAAGAGAAGGTTCTCTACCTGGACAGATCTGGGTGATCTGACTGATTCCACACCCCTAGTGTGTATGGGAGGCACAGACAGAGTGTTAGTTTCCACTGTCAGAGCACAGTCTGGGGGATTGTCAAGAGGGTGAGAATCGCCCTCCTTCAGCCACTGGGAATGGAGGTGAGCAGATGATACCCCCGGTGTAGTGAGCAGATATCCCCGTCCGCAAAGAAGAAAGCAACTGAAGTGAATGCCTCTCTGGCAAGAGTCTGGCAATTGTCCAGTTCAGGATCAGCGTCAGCAGTAGCCCTGGAAAAGAGGACACATCCTCACATCAACTGACCCCATCCTGGTGCACCTTGCTGGATGTCTGCATGTTTTGAAGTCTTACAGAGAAGCAGTTCCGATTACTCTTTGTTCCCACTCCAGTGACCCTGCCTGCTTCTGCCAACACAGCTGCCAGGATCTTTCCCTCTGTTTTGAGTTAAAAGCATGCCCACTTTGGTTGGTGTTCTTTACTGCCGATCCATCGTCTCCCCTTCTTTTATAACTCCTTGTGCTGCTTTCCTCCCTAGTATGTTTTGCTAGTATTCTGACTCTAGTATTTTTAAATTTAATTTTAAAAAAGTATTATCTTCTTATTTTTATTTTAGTTTAAAATTTATCTCATTTGGGGAAAAATTCTTTATTTCTCTTTCTTGTTCTACTCTTGGTATTTTCTATATAATATTCCTCTGTTTATTTTCCTATATAATATTCTTCTCTAGTCCTTGTCTTGTTTTTCCTATCGCTTACTCATTCTTGCTTTCCCTCTCTTTCTTCCCTTTCCCTGCCCATTCTTTCGTATCATTCATTTTCTATTTTTATATTTATCCTAACTAGGTTTTTTTTAAAAAAATTGTTAGCACATTCTGAATTAGTTTTACTATTTACCACTTTACAATCATTGATGATGATTAGCAGGCCTGAGTTGATTGATGTCAAGTGTATTTCTTTATTTTTGTATGGTTTAACATTGATGCCATTACAGAAATTTGTTTTCTCCTCGGTGAGTGACACTGATAATTAAGCCCTCAAGAGTAGAGGAGATTTCCAAATAAAAGCAGAGGAGATGTACAAAGAAATTTATGCAAATTACAATATGGGAAACAAAAAACACACAAAAAGGCAACACAGTGCTAGTCCTTCAAAGATCACAACTCCTTAAGCAGTGAATTCAAAGATACTGAAATTGGGAATCTATTGGCTAAAGTCTTCAAAAGTTTACTAGCAAAAGTGATCAGTGACCTCAAGGATGATACAAGCAGGCAGATGAAGTTGTCTGGGACTTGGAGACGAATTTTAGCAACAAGAGGAAATTGTCATCAAAATGGAGAGAAGATCAATACATGGAAGAAAAATTCAGCAAAAGGTTGGGGAGTCTTAAAAAATAAATGCTGCAGTGTTTGAAATAAAAAGCTGAGTAAGCCAGGCAGTGGTGGTGTATGCCTTTAATCTCAGCACCCAGGAGGCAGAGGCAGGCAGATCTCTGTGAGTTTGAGACTAACCTGATCTACAGAGCTAGTTCCAAGACAGGCTCCAAAGCTACACAGAGAAACCCTGTCTTGAAAAACCAACAAAACAAAACAAACAGACAAAAAAAGTCAATGAATCAAATAAAAAACAGTGGGCAGCATCATGTGTACATTTGACCAAGAAGAAAGAAGATAATCAGAGGTAGAAGACAAAGATAATGATATTTGACTGTAGTCAAATATCAATAAAGAAAAAAATAATTGAGCATGACCACAATAACCAAGAACTCTGGGATGCAATCAAGAGACCAAACCTAAGAATATATGAGAAGAAGAAAATGCTGACATAAAACTGAAGGCATATGATATTTATTCATTAAAAGGACAGCACAAAATATCCAAACTATAGAAAAAGAAATAGATATCCAAACATAAAAGACCTTTGGAACCCTAAATGGTAATGATCAGAGAAGAGTCTCTCCATGACATATTATAGTCAAAGTATAAAATACAGACCAAGGTATTGGAAGATATAAGGAGAAAACACCAGTCCACTTCCAAAGGCAGAAACAGAATAACATCAGATTTCACATTAATAGCACTAAAAGCATAGAATAATATATTGTCTTGAAAACAAACAACTGCCAAGCATGATTGTCTTTTAAAATTGACGGTGAGAAAAGGGCTTTTACAGATAAGTATGAAGTAATACAGTCGATGACCATCAAGCCAGCACTGCAGAGGTTATATACAATGTGTATAGAGGATGCCACATACGAAGGAGAAAAACAAATCATTCTCAACCACGAGCACATAGTGGAATAAATTCCTTGAGGGGAAGCAGTGATCACAGGATACTAGGAAGGAATCACCTCTTGTTCAGCACAGTGAATCACCAAACTCTAATGTTAAGAGATGAGAATGAATTAACAACAACAAATCCAGAAAAACAACCAGAAAAACAACTAATAAAATGATAGGAATTAAATTAACATCTCCCAATAATAACCTTATATGTAAATGTCAGCAACTCACTAAAAAGATGTTAATTGGATTTTAAAAAATCTATCTGTTGTCTCTAATAAATATACAATAAACAAAGACATGTATAAACAACAACAAAAGAAACATACCACATTGACAAAGAAAACCATAGACTGAGAGTCAGAGAATGGAATCCAATTTATCAATTGAATGGAATTCTAAAGCAAGCTGGCATGGGCTTTCTGATGTCTGATAAATTAGAATTCAAACCAAAGTCATCAGAAGATATAAAGAAAGTCATCACATATTAATGCAGGGAACAACTCACCCACAAACACACTTACATACAAATAATAAAATATATATTCACCATGCTTTGGGGGCTTAGTTTCATGAAGGGAATACTGATAACCATAGAAGGTGGAATCGGTTATGATACAATAATAATGCATGATTCATATCCAACTCTCATCTTTAGATAAGGTATCCAACTAAAAACCAACAAAGCAACTTCAAACTATCCCTCATAACAATAGGATTTAATAGATATCTCTAGAATATTTCACCTAACAGATCTGAAACATACAGCCCATGGATCATTGTCTAATACTAATTGCATTCTAAGCAACAAAGAGAACCACAATAAATGAGAATGAATTAAAATAATTTCTTGGATCTTCTCAGATAATAGTAGAATAGAGTCATGCAATAATAGCAAAACAAACAAAAACAAACCAGGAGAAACTACACAAATATTCAGGGACTGATAATATATCCCTGAATCATCAGTGGGTCATTAAATAAACCAAGAAGGAAAGTAAAAAAAGTAAAAAATTGCTAGAATCAAATGACCATGAAAGGACAGGCTACTCTAGTATACAGCCATGCCAGTCCTAGGAGGAAAGTTGGTAATTACAAGTCAGAAACATCTTAAATACATACCCTACATGCCTACAATAAAAACTTTAAGACAATGAAGAAAAAATTGAAGTAGATTCTAGAAGACAGAAAGCCTTCTCATGCTCATGGATTGGTGGAATTAATATTGTAAAAGTAATTATATTACTGAAAGTACTTCATAATCCATATATTTAACACAATATCAAAATTTAATATATATTTTCAGAACTAGAAAGTATAATGCTAAATGTATATGGAAGCATAATAGGTCCCAAATTGTCAAATTGTCAAATCAATCTAGGAAGAAGAATGAAATTATATGTGTGTGTGTGTGTGTGTTCATGTGTATACACATGTATACAGGCACACACATACATATAAAAAATCAATTCAAGGTGGATCAAAGACCTTAACACAAGCCCCCAAAATTTCAAACTCCTAGGGAAAAACAGAAGAAACACTACAAAACAGGCTTGGGCAAAGGACCTTCTTGATAGAACTTCAATAGCACAGAAAATAAATGGGAAAATTAAGTAAAGAAACATCTTACAGAATGGGAAAAACAGTCTTCAAACTTAACATTAGAAGGGGGATTAGTATCTAAATACATAAAGAACTGAAAAGTTGAAACATCAAAAAGTCATATCATCAATAAATGGGTAATGAACTGGAAGATAGTTTTTAGATGAAGAATACAAATCACCCATACAATTTGAAAACATGTTCAATGTGTTCAATATTCTTAGTCATCTAGGAAAGACAATCTAAAGCTGCTTTGACACTGTCTTCCACCTCAGTCAAAATAACTATTATGAAAAAAAAAACAAGGCAAAGATATGAGGAAGGACCGACTGCTACACACTATTGTTTAGAACATTGGTGCGATAACTGTGCTATTCAGGGTGGATGTTTCTCCAAATCTAAAATTAAATTATCATAGCTACCACTATACCTGTTCATTACTGAGACACCCTAATTCAATGTATCACACAAATATTTGCAAATTCATATTTATAGTATTCACAGTACTGTATGTGATTGTAGCCTAGATGTCCATAAAGAGATGACTAAATAAAGAAAACACAACAGAATTATTTTTTAGCTATTAAAATGGGATGTACTATATAAGAGAATAATAGCAGCAGCAACAACAACAGTAATATAGATTGATAAAAACCAACAAAAAATGGTGGGCAACAGATCACCTATCTCCTTTCTAAGCTCTGTATCACTATGCCTTTAGCTTGGCTCTTAAAATATTTCACTGCCCAAAAAATGAGAACATTATATTTGCAGGGAAATGTATGGAACTAGAGATTATTAGAGTTAGTGAAATAAGCCAGTTTCAGGAAAAAAAGTACTGCATGCGATCTCACATTTTTATATGGAATATATATTTAAGCTATATATGCATGTGCAATGTGTGTAGGTTATGACATTTGAAAAATCATGATGGTGTTAGGGGAGAAAGAGAAGGGGGAATGAAATTCCATGAGACAGGAAAGCAGAAGGACGAAGGACTTAGAAGAAAGGAAGTACAGGAGGGGAAAAGGGAAAATAATGGAGTGCTGTGGAGGAGAGGGGAGAGTAAGAACAACATCTAATAACATCTGGGATATGACAGAGGGCCATGGAGGAGAGGATAGAGTAAGAACTACATAATAACATCTGGGATATGACAGAGGGCCGTGGAGGAGAGGGTAGAGTAAGAACAACATCTAATAACTTCTGGGGGATGACAGAGGGCCATGGAGGAGAGGAGGAGAGTAAGAACAACACAACAACATCTGGCTATTAAACCACAATGAAACCCATCACTTTGTGTGGCAACTTAAAAAAATAACACAGTAATAAGAGATAAGGTTTGATTTGGATTATTGTTTCAGAGGTTCCATTACTTGGTCATTTGACCCCATCTTTTGAATTTATCACAAAAGGATAAATCACAGTGGGAATGTGTGGCAGAGGAAGCCTTTTATATTAAGCTTGAATACTAATGTTGGAATTTAGTTTTCATTTTTCCTAATAAACATTTAGTTGCATGAATATTTATCTTCACTTTGCACGTCAATTGTTGCTCATTCTTTATTGTGTCCCTAGAACTTTGGTCAATACATCCTACTTTAGGATGCTTAGTGAAGATCAGAACAATGAATAAATGATGGAACAAGGAGATGCAGGGATGAATGTTGACTGGAACAGAGTCTGTAACTCTAGCCATGAAATGTGAAAAGAAATGGTTAAAAAGAAGAGAAAATGAGTTTTAGTTACAAGTTGATAATACTCATTGGAAAAAAAAGTGACCACCTAATTTATAAGAAATAAGACAGCTGGATTTTTATGGTTTGCATTTGGCCTGAAAAGCCCATAATTTGACATTTGTTTTAATTATGAAGTTTCTAAAATCGTTAATCTTGGTTTCAGGTTGCATTTATGTCCTCCATTTGATTGGGATTTGGAATTTAGGAGGAAAGGCCCATTTGTACTCTTCAGAGCCTGTGGTACTGAGAATTGGACACTGAAGCAAGTCTAGACCTTTCCAGGCTTCAGGAGAAGGGAGCAGAGAAAGACACAATGCCGCATCTAAGCCTCATGGAAAATGTGCTTTGTGGGAAGGAGTGATCCAAGAGCTGGAATGTCCAGTGTGCCTGGAACATCTGCCTTTGCAGAGAACTCAGGAATGCAGAGTTCTGACTTCATGCGGGTCAATGACTAGAAATTCTGAAATAATAATGGTAATTATAATGTCTGACTTTTACTAAGCATTTATACTATGCATGCACACTGGGTTTTCTTTCTTAAGTTTTTATTAATCTCTGATACATCTCTCATACCAGGGCAAGGGTTTTCTGTAGCAAGTATTTTTAGGCTTTGTGTTTTTTTTTTTCAGTCTGTGTTAAAGCTGCGTAATTTTCTCCTCTCTGGAGAGAAGCAATCATAGGTAATACGTAAATGAGTGGGTGTGACTGTGTAACAATATATTATGTACCGAGGCAATGGGAGCCATTTGCCAATTCCAGAAAAATATCTTTGAATTTGAATCTCTAGAGCCAAGACATAAACTCAAGCCTGTCTGTGCCACTATCCCTTTCTTAGCCACCCATTAGATGACTTGATACTGGGATTCAGGAGGATAACAGTAGCAGAACAAAGCCTATACTGTAAAGAAAACAAATAGAAGGCAGGAGACAAGTCAAAAGGACAAAAATTCAAATGGAATTTACTGGCATAAAATTATGTGATAAAACTTAGAAGATAGCTAGGGATTTAGGGAGCATAATCCTCATGACTTGACCACTAATGGGTTAGATAATGGTGGGGTAGAACTGGGAGGGTCTAGGTAAGGGTTGTTGGAACACTTTGGGAAATCAGCACACGCTGTCTTGCTTGTGAACTATGACAACTAAAAATGAGATGTAGCTCAGGACAAGATGGACCAACCTTGCTTCTGTGGACCAAGAAACTGCTTCACTCCAAGCATGGAGAAAATCCATGGGTGTGAACCTGAGTACCATTCACCTGGATCAGCCTTCTCTCCCTGCAGATTGTTACCATTGCTTCTATGTGGCCTATCCTCTCTACTTGAGCCGCCGCTGTCTACTCATTAATAAGTAACATACTCTGGTAACCACTTGGCATGGTTCCCTGGAGGAACTCTGCAGTACACAACAAACTGTGTCACTCACATAAACACTCTTGCAGCTATAGATTGTTTACAGGGCTAAGGGCATTTTTTGCATGCCTTCACATTAGTGTTTATGCTTTTACTGGCTGTGTTGCCTAGCTCTGTGAGATGGCACCAAGTCTATAAATGGCTTAATGCCCAAGCCTTTCCTGGTCCGCTCTTTGAAAACAAGCCTCCCTTTCCCCCAGTATATTGCCTTCTGTGCTTGTTTTCCTGTGCTAGCTTGGGTTCATCATAAATCAGAGCTGTTTATGCACCCAATTGTCTTCTCAACTAGATTACGGATGGGTGGAGAGCCAAAGGCAGTATCTCATTTGCTTTTACAGATTTGGGTCAGCATGAAATGGGTCTGCAGTTGAATCTAAGATCAGATAGAATAGGATCCAGTAATCATGAGGACAGGGAAGCTGAAGGACAACCAACTCTCAAATAGATGCTGAGAACAGTACAGTAGAGATAATGCTTTATAGTTTTACAAGGTATCTGTATCCACTAGAATACATAGGTAGGTTTGTTAATAACAGAAATGCTGAATTGTAGACATTTTTCACTATTTTAGTAGAGGGTTTCTGCTGCGCAGGGAATATAGAGAATAGAGACACTACAAAGACACAACTGATGTGATTGCTCTCACTAGAGAAGCTGCAAATGCCAGATACTCACTTATGCTGGCAAGGACCATTTTAGATTCCCGGCAAGGGCTAATGATAGTCTTGGCAAGTAGGGTGCATCCTACTCTGTTTGGTGTCTTACGTGGGATCTTCAAAGGAGGAGACCTTGAAAAAAGGTTACAGTGTTATTTATCTGGAAAGAGAGCCAGGAAGTCCAAGTGAAAACAAACAACCAAACAACCAAACAACACAGGAAATGGGGGAGATGGGTCTGGATCCCTTAGGGATCATGAATGAATGGATTACCACTATAGAGAAGTGGGCCTAATCTTCTGAGAACTAGCTGCGTAATCTACAATGTATATGAGAAGCACCACCATGAGGAGGTGAGCTATTTTTATCCATCTTTGATTCAGCCCCTGCCCTACCCCCTGCATTGCATTGGTTCTGTTTCTATGGAGTCAGAGTTTTCACACGGCAAAGCCAAAGGGCAGGACAGTGGGAGATGGCCAGTTTCCTGCCATCACAGTGGCAGGTCTCTTTGGGATGAACAGAGCCTCAACAATGGCTGCTCCAAGCATGAAGCTGTATTGAGGGGAAAGAACTAATGCAAGCCCCTCTTAGAGTGAGGAGACCCTGGCTGAGGCTGTCAGGGTTGGCGTTAGCTTGGGTTTTCTGGCAGTGTGCTGATGTCATAAGACATTCACATTACCTCATTCAATCTTCAGAATTCCTCCATACTGGGAGGATTGGAAGGAGAAATTAACATTGAAGTAAAGATAAAAAAGTACTTCAACAAGTGCTGAACAGGTGGTCATGGTAGCCTTCCTCTATCTGTAAACATAACTCACAGGATTCTAGTAATGGCCTTAATATTATGATGGCAGCCCTTTGTAGAGTCCCATAAATGTGCTTTCCCGAACATCATGTCTGGATTCATTTGTGAAGGAGTTGGCTCCTATCTCTTTGTGTGGACCAGGAAACTGAACTTCCAACATGAAATAACTTGGCAAGGAAGGCAAGGATAGAGTTCAAGGCAGTCCAAATACTGATCTCTTCTCAGTGTGTTTATCTCCCTCTCCCTGTAGACAATAGAAGACGAATGTGCTATGAAAATAGTATTTTCATTTCCCACGTAGGTGTCTGTTTCTCTGTATTCAATTCCCAGGAAACCTTTCATGAGGTGAAAGTGCCTGTTTGCAGAAGTTTCAGAAAACCCCAGTGCTGCAAAGGTAAATACGCAAGCCCAGTACATAGTCTAGCCCCCTCCATTAGTAAACAGTGGATACAGCCAGGGTAATTCAGAGAGGTGAAACCTGCAGAAATGGAACTGCAGAGAACGGAGACCCTTTCGGAAGGAGTCTCTGGCTGTTACCCTGCATATGTGGGTCTTAACTCGGGGCTTAGAAGGGAACAATGCTAGACCTTAGAAATAATTTCTCAGTAACGTGTGTTCATCTGTTCTCTTGGACTTTGCAGCTTTTACTCATTTTGCAAAACCTAGTAGAAAAGGGAATGGCGTGAAGATGATGGGTTAAAATTATAGACTTTGTGTTGCTGCCGCCATTCCCCATTATCAAAACAGCATGTACGTGTTTGCCCGTGTTCAGTTTCTAGTATGCATGTTGGGTGACTCACACATGCACAACTCAAGCTCCAGAGGGCATTCTACCTCTCTGACCTCCACGGGCACCTGCACTGATATGCGTGCACAGAGACACATGCACACCAATAGAAGTAAACGTATTTTTTTAAGGAAATGCATGGATCTTTGAAGGCAAATCAAGCGAAACTGGACAGGTGGGGTGGGCTGCTTCACTAAGTAGTTTGTAGCCTTCCCTCCCTCCCACCTCCCTCCTTTCTTTCATTCTTTCTTTCCACAGGCTCTCTCACTGAGCTTGGTGTTCACCCACTGAATTAGACTGCCTGACAAGGAAGCTCCAAGAAATCCTTCCATCTCTGCCTCTGCAATGCTTCTATTGCTGCCATACACTACCATGCTTAGATTTTTGCCAGTGTGTTAGGTATGGGTACTCAGTTCTTCATGCTTGCAGAATAAAAACTTTTACCCCCACCCCCACCTGAACCATCTTCCCAGCTGAGTGTATCATTTATTAGGGACCCATAAAGTCAGTATATAGATTAAGTCAATGTATTGTAACTTAAGGATGATGGGGTTCTTTATTTCCTGGATATTGCAATGAAAGACTGACTCTCCAGTGTCAGTCTGGGAAGGAGGCTGAGGTAGGGCGAGCACATGGAACTGAGTATTTGTGAGATGCTAAACAGACTTTGTTAGACCAATCCTTTCTAAAAGTTCATAGCATGGTCTGCTCGCCTGTATAAAGTGCCAGGGAAAGCATAAAGCCATGGCCATTTTGAACGTAAACGATGCTAGAACAACTGTACCTTTCAGGGGACAAACGGTGAAGCCAGTGAATGGTTGATTCTTAAAAGTTTGTCTGTGTTTCTTTTTGTGTTCTTTGGTATCAGGGTCTTGTGTAGTTCAGGCTGACCACAAACTTTCTATGTAGCCGAAGATGTCCTTCAACTTCTGAAACTTTTTCTCTACTGCCCCAAGCACTAAGATTACATATGTGCTCTCAGCAGTTGTAAGACTAAATTCCACATTTCTCAGTAAGAAATTCTGTCGGGGAACTTCAGAAAGGTGGACACAGCTTTAACCATCCTGTGATCATCCAGCTCATACCCAGGATCCTAGCTTCTGGGTGAGACCTAGGGAGGGAGAAAATATTTTTCATTAAAATTCTGACTAAGTATTCTTGAGCATACCTCCATCGGTTGCAGCTGTCCTTGCCAGCATCATTAAAATTTGATAATTTGTTATTTAACTCTCTGGAAATGTATCAAAGTTAGAGTCCTTACCCTTGCTAAGAGGACTTTTCAGGCAAGTCTAGTAAGTTCATGTCCTGAAGCAATATTCTCCGTTGATCAAAGTCCCCAGCCCTATGAGTTTCAGGATGATTCCCATAATTAAGATTTCTGCCTTGTATTAATTTCCCGAGGGACTGCCCTACCTCTTGGAAGGAATATTTCCTAATTAAAGATACCTTGTGAGTGAGGGTTTTTGTAGCATTCAAGAAGGTTGCTAAGTGTAGCTTGACTATAAAATAAAGGGGTAGCTGACAACGAATGAACCCATTCCATGTGCAAAATTGTGCCTGTGACTCCATCTTTCTCTAAAGAAGTTGCTGAAGTACAAAGCAACCAGTTACGTAGGGTGTTGACAGTCACATAGCTGGTAAGCAACAGGGCTGGGGTTTAGGACCGGATGTGGTGAGTTCTGTGCCTGTGCTGCCCTTTGTAGGGCTGTCCTCGTTCTTGAGCTCTGTGAGATGATTGGTTTTTAAAGTGTGGTCCAGGGACCAGCTGTCTCCACATCACTCAGGCCTTAGGACAAGAGCAGACTTGGCCACACCTTCGGGTGGCAAGATCAAAAACTCTGAAGGTCTCAGCTAACTTTGCTCCCTCCATCCTAGTGACTGTGCTGCATTGTCTCCTTTAGAATACCTTTAATATTTTTATGTCACCAAAAACTGCTATCCACCGCAGGGCTCACTGACGTGCCACAGGCTTCTTTAAGCGTCTGTACACATCAGTGGCTGGAGTGAGTGCTTCTGGGAAGCCATCCACATTCAGCAAACCCTCCAGAGAAAGCTGGCCTCCATATTTCCTGTTCATATTGGGCTTGGAACTCACATTTACTCTGTTTCCCACACTCTAGCTGGTTCTGCCCTTCTGTTCCTTCATGTTAAAATATAGATAATGATGCTTGCTTTCTTCTCTCACCAAAATAGTATATTAATGGGCTATATTAAACTCTTTCAGTTCCTGGAAGAAAGGCAGTAGATAAACACCATATTAATATTTTAAATAGGTTGATTTTTTGGGGAGGGGAAGAGAAGTCTTTTTTGTTTCTTTTGGTGATTAAATATGCTGTTGCCTCTTAAAAAACTTTTTTCCTTCAATTAAAAAATATCTTCTTTAAAGACATCGACCAGATTTTTTTTCTTAGCATGGGGAGAGGGGTGGGGAGGGAGAATGTTATAATGTTAGGATGAGAAAATGTTTTTTTTTCTTTCTGAGCCGAACTGAGATTTCAAAATTCTTCCTGTCCCCAGTAAACAAGAGTTCGTTCTACACTGCCACTCTGGATCCTGGGGATGAATCCTGATTTGGCCAATTGCTAGTAGTATGACCTTAGGTTAACGCCACCACCACCACCTTAGGTTAAGCCCACCACCACTACCTTTCCTCCTCTCACAGGATAAGGGTAATGACTTTAAATTAGGATATGAATCTCGAGTGCTTAGCTCTTTTTTTTGTTGTTGTTGTTTGTTTATTTTTGTTTTTCGAGACGGTTTCTCTGTAGCTTTGGAGCCTGTCCTGGAACTAGCTGTTTTAGACCATTTTGGCCTCAAACTCACAGAGATCCATCTCTGCCTCCCGAGTGCTGGGATTAAAGGTGTGCGCCACCACCGCCTGGCTGAGTGCTTGACTCTTGACCACTCCCGCTTGCGACAGCATTAGTAGTTGTTATTCTAAAGTCGCCGGACATGGACACGGCTTCTGCTGTAGTTTAAGAGCAGATCCCATGCCTTGTATCCAGGAGGCACTGGCCCTGATCCCTAGTACTGAAAAATAAAATTTGGGGGGTCAGTTCCCCTAAAAGGTCCAGCTATTTGGGTATTTTATGACATTTTCTGTGGCCTCTCTGTTGCTTATTTCCTGGGGATGTAACATTCAGCATATGTTTTCTGAGCACACACAACATGTACCAGGGCCATAGCAAGGAGGGGAGAAATTGCAGTGATCATGGATGGGAAAATCCCTGCCTGGAAAGTTTGTCTCCAGGGGAGCAGTCCTCTCTTGACCACATCATTCTCGTTTCATAGAGGTACTAAATATGTGTTGGCTTGACGGAGTGAAATTTCTTTTTGTACCAAGAAATCTTCAACCTGGACTGTGAACTGTTTCCTAGTCACCACCTCTTCAAACATGAATTCCTTTTTATGAGTACTTGAGAGTTTTCCCCTTCCTTCCTTCCTTCCTTCCTTCCTTCCTTCCTTCCTTCCTTCCTTCCTCCTCCTCCTCTTTTTTCTTCTTCTTCTTTCTGAAAGAGTACTTTTTCTTTTCTTTTTTATTGCTAGGGATGGACCCAGCACCTAGTACATGTTGGCAAGTGTTCTTTCTTTGAGCCAAAGTTAACAGCAAATGAACAATGAACTGGGAGAAGGAGCTGGCTGTCACCGTGTCATCTTTCTTGGTTTGACGGATGCCTGGAAGGCCCAGGGTCTTGATAGGCAGGGGTGGTTCAAAATTTAGCTTTTAGATTGCCAGTTCCCCTTTGCATGTTCAGTGATAACTATTTAAATAATATTCCTATGAGATTTTTGAAGTACAAGCAATGGATTTGTGGGGGGGGGGGCAGGGACACGTGTGAGAGTGTGCATGCGTGCATCTGTGCACATGTACCTGTGGATGAACTTGCACACATGTTAGCCATGGTGTGCGTGGAGGTAAGAGGAGAACTTTGAATATCAATCTTTACCCTTCACCTTGTTTCGGCCTTTTGCTGTTCATAGCTGGGTATGATTTCCTTGTCTCCACCACCTGAGTAATAAGAACATTGTGATTACAGACTTGAACTACTATGCCTACTTTATGTGGGTTCTGGGGTTCTTAACTCAGGTTCTTGCTCTTGTGCTTTACCCATTGAGCCATCTTCCCAACCCCAGCAATGCATAAATGATCTGATGAATAAATCTTCCATTCCTCTATTCATGTTTGCAGACTAAGGAGAAAGGGAGTGTGAATTCCATCTACCCGTCTGAGTCTGCACACAAAGTGTTTGTCTGGAGGGTTGGGGACAATTGTGTGACATCTCTCTGACCTCTTTGCAGGAGGGTGTTGTTAAACATTTGAAGATTAGGACAGAAACTCCATTCCTGTTTTGTCCCCTGGTAAGGAACGACAGAGCAAGAGTTTAGCAGGTGCAAATGTCTTCAACGGGAAGAAGTGCTCTTTTATTTCTCACAGCATAAATTAAACATCACAGTAGACATCAGGAAAGTTTCAGGAACGAATAGTACTTCCTGCAGTGTGTCATTGTGGCTTGGGCAGTGGATCCCAAGCTTTTGAGGTGTGCTGAGATTGCCAGTAGTGATTCGATGACAGACATGGGGAGATTTAGAGCCCCCAATTACTGATACTGATTGTGTCCAGCTCCCTGACTTCTAGAGATGGAAATTGGCCACCAGGTGTACATTCCAGTATGAAATAGCATCACTGGGAATTTACAGCCACTGTCAGTTGAGACAGGGGAACATCAAGACCTGAGTTCAGGCTGGAGTTGTGAGGAAAGTGGGCAGCATTGTCTGCAGATTAAAGGAGAGGCTGTGCTAGCATGCCTGCCCTGAGGAAAGGACTGTACAGTTATAATGAGGCCTGTTAACACAACAAGGTCAAATCCAGATTGTTGAGCCAAGTTGGAAAGCACTCTGGCATTTAGGGAGCCATGAGGGCGTTACAGATGGCTTCGTTTCACTGGGCTGCCATACCCAAGTTAATAGCTTGTAATAGAAATTTAATCTTTCACAGTTGTGGAGACTAGAAATCCAAAATCAAGGTGCTGGAGGGATTTATTCTTTTTGAAGACTCTGTGTTGTTTCTCTCCTTTCTCCAATGGCAATTGACATGCCTTGGTGTTCTTGGGCTAGTAGACACATCGTTCTGATCTATGGGTTCTGTTCACAGTCCCGGCCTATAGACTGATGTGGGATGTCCCTAAATTGGTTGATGTAACACAATTAATAAAAACACAGAGACAGATATTGCGGTTGAACCTGAAGATCAGAAAAGCAAAGCAGCCAAGCCACTAGAGAGCTCTTGCCTCTAAGAAATCCTCAGACTGAAAGAGAATGATTTCCTGTCCCATCCCACTTTATATTCCTCTCTAGTGCTGGGATTAAAGAAGGTGTGAGACACCACTGCCTGGCTTCTAGTGGCTTAATTTTACCTTCTGATCTTCAGGCAAATTTTATTTATTAAAGTAAAATGAAATATCACTACATTTTCCTTTTTTGTCTAAAATAAAAAAGGAAGGCTGTAATTTGTTGGAGCCCACAAGACTCCAACAGTAAATGTACAGCTGGCATAAAGGCTGACCCACAAGTGTACAGTTTATGGGCCATCCCATTTTGCAGGGCTGTGAGAACACTTGTCTTTTGAAAACATCGTTGCCATATCTATAAAAACCTTGTGAAACCATGATTCTTCCCTTCAAAATGGGATTAATTTCCAAAACACCTCAACAGTGTAACTTCTGCATGAGCAACAGAATAACCTTGCTCCATTCCCCCACATCATGAGGCCTTAGAGCAGTAACATTCACTCTTTGTTCTAACAGTCAAATTTACATAGAGTCAACCCCACAAAATTCTTGCTAACAGACCACATAGAAATTTCTACAGAAGACAGGCACATAGCAGGGAGGCAGCACCGCCCTCCTTTGCTAACAAAAAATTCTGGGCATTCCCCAAACTGGTTATCACAAAAGAAATTGGATGAAAAAAATGGGTAAATCCAGGATTCAGGGAGGTTTAGTAACTTTATCTAATGGTTTGGAATGTCAGGTATTTTCCCTTGAATGCTAGCTCTTTCCTGGGTATGGTCACCTCTTCCAGAGTACTGCCATGTCAAGTTCTACCTGCCCTTTTTGTGATTTTGATATTTATATTATCATTGTCCTTGCCTATGGAATTTTCCAACTATGTCTATAAAACCTAGAAACCTCATGAAGATCTCTCTTCCTTCTCCTCCTTCTCCTCCTCCTCCTCCTCTTCTTCCTCCTCCTCTTCCTCCTCCTCCCTCTCCTCCTCCTCCTTCTCCTCCTTCTCTTCTTCTTCTTCCTCTTCCTCTTCTTCTTTCTTCTCCTTCTCCTCCTCCTCCTCCTAGCTACTTCTTCTACTTCTTCTCTTACTACTCTCCTTCTCCTTATTCTTCCCCTTATTCTTCTTCTTCATGCCCTTTTACTTCACTTTTCCCCTCACACGAAAAATAACATATGCAGAGGTAGTGTACTTGAGATAATTTTTTACCCATAGATCCTCTCCTGCCATAGATATCCTATTCTGAGGCCTGAGGGGGGTACTGAGGTACTCAAGGCCCCCAATAATAATTAAAATAAGAAAAATATATATAATAAGTATAAAACTATATAAAATATATACAGGCAATAAATATATTAACAATGTCTAGTTCACTTACATTTGACAAATTCAGAGAAAATATTCCATATCTATCCTGTCTTGGTGAATTCAATGTCTTGTAACTAATTTACTTTTTAGCATAACCTGCATTACCACCAAAAACTATCTTCTCTCATCCTTGTATACTTTACATTTCTTTAGTAAATTTTTTTCTGAGTCTCATAAACAATAAAAACTATAATTATAATTATCTAATCTTCAACTTCCTCAGAGATCCAAGAAGGAAATTATATTAACTGAGTAAGCAGGACATGTGAGCAAGTAACTTCCAAAAAACGTGAGGAATTACAGAAACATCTGGCTGCCTGGAGAGTCACCCAAAGATCCTCTGGAATGCTGGGTCAACCATCTTCAGCCTACAGGCCTAGAATATCTGACAGACTTTTCAATGAAGTAGGGTTTTTGAAGGACTGTCTTGCTTTGTCTGGGTAAGGCTTGTCAGTCGCTTTCTTTTATGCCCTACTTGTCGCATTAGGACGGTGTACTGACAGCAGTTGAGGCAAGGGCACTTTTTTGCCCAGTAGCTTGCTTCTTCCATGAAGAAAGCAAACTCCAGGTGGAGTTTCAATGCTCATTATCTTCTCTGAAGTAGAATGGTACTGTCAGGAGCAGACATGTCTCATTGTCATACAAAAAAGAACTTATCTTATTAAAACGTCTTAAATGCCATCTTCTGTAGAGCTCTGAAATGTTTGACGATGACCTGTCTATTTAAAATATATCTCTGTTTGACCTTGAAAACATACCCATTGTGTCTACAAGTTCAGTTGTAATGGGTGACTAATTACTAATCTATATTTCCTTATTATCCTTAACAATTGGTAATAATAACTTTTCAAGGACTAGAAATTTGTACAACATTGTTATATGGGCCAGGCACAATACCTTGAACAAGAATAGAAATGTATATACAGTATGTTCTAGCAAAATTAATCTCAAATTTGTATCAATATACAATATTTGTATATAATATACAAAAATCCAATCCAATGTAAAACATTTAAAACTAGTAGTTAGTTGCCTTCTAAAAGTAAATTTAATAATCTTCCTTTTAATCTCATAATATCCTCCCTTTTCTCTTTTCAGAGTAGATTCAGTAATCTACCCTTGTATCCTATCATATCTATATCACATTTTTTTCTTCTCAAAATAAGAAACTTGAATATAATTTCCTTTGTTTAGATTTTTTACTTTTTACTGAAATTTATCAATAACAACTTGTAAGAAATCCCCCTAAAAATTGACAAATACCCATAACCCACTGAATGATCAAAAAAGACCCACCCCACCTCTTGGAATTGTGGGCATCATATTCTTAAATTTACTTTCTGCTTTCTGGGGGCAACCATATCTTTAGAGGATCCTAAAAAAGTTTTGATTGTCAAGTCCTGAGAGAGGTAGCTTTATCATTTGTTGTTCATTCTCTGCATAATGAGGAAGTGCAGGGCTTGTCTCAAGTCTTGGCTTGAGTAGTCTGTTAGAGTGGATCATCTCAGCTAACCACCTTGAAATTGTTCTGAGCAGTTTGTAGTCCAAAACTGATCTTTAGATAGTGTTTTTCTGCTTAGTGCTGTTTTCATAGTATTGGAGGAAACATCATTGTGGGCCCCATCCTCCTTATGGATACTTCAAAGGTTGCTGTTGGCATGCTCATGGTTCATTGCAGAAAAAAGATGGAGACTCAAACCTGAAATCATGTACAGGAAGGCAAATGAAACATTTTCCTAGAATTAGTTAATACCCTTTATGACTATTACTATCATGACAAAAAGTTTAAATCTATCTATCTATCTATCTATCTATCTATCTATCTATCTATCTATCATCTATCTATCTCTATCTATCATCTATCTATCTATCATCTATCTCTATCTATCTATCTATCTATCTATCTATCTATCTATCTATCTATCTATCTATCATCTATCTATCTCTATCTATCATCTATCTATCTATCATCTATCTCTATCTATCTATCTATCTATCTATCTATCTATCTATCTATCTATCATCTATCCAATATATATCTTATACCCTATGAAAAGCTGTTTAAAGGTCAATATAAAACCAAAAGATTATGAGATTAGGAACAGAAAATAGTCCTTAAATTTTTGTTTTTCTTTTGTCCCATATCAGGTAGTTCTGACATGAGACAGAGAGCTTGGATTTCACTTTAATAATATTACTTGCTTGACTTTAGAGAAGGAAAGAGCCACACTCCAACTTCAAAGCCAGTTTTAATCTTTAATTAGACTGGGACTACAAAAAGATCTTTTGTCCTATATGTCTGTAGAGAACAGCAGAAACAAATATTTAGGAAGATTTATATAATTTTACCATGTTGGAAATATTGATATACCAATAGGCTAATTTACTCTTTTCCTTAAGACATTTTTCCTGGATGATTTGTCCCTTTTTTTTTTCAGATGTTTCATTTGTCCATTAGTCTTCAGATTCCTTAGCTGAATACCTTTATTCTGAAAAGACAGAAACAGAACCCTTCCCCCAACTCTGTTGGGAAGATTCTCTTCTGGTAAGTTATATCTGATCAAATGAAAAGTATTTGTTAGCCGGGCGGTGGTGGCGCACGCCTTTAATTCCAGCACTCGGGAGGCAGAGGCAGGCGGATCTCTGTGAGTTCGAGACCAGCCTGGTCTACAAGAGCTAGTTCCAGGACAGGCTCCAAAGCCACAGAGAAACCCTGTCTCGAAAAACAAAAAAAAAAAAAAAAAAAAAAAAAAAAAAAACAAAAAAAAGAAAAGTATTTGTTAGTTTTATGGGTTAGATTAAACGACCATGGTGTCTAGTGAGTTATCATCTCTTCTAATTAAAGTAGCATAGTCTCTTGTTCAAATTGAATCTTTATCAATTTTTAAGACATCCACAGCTTTTCTTCTTCTGTGGAAACAAAAGCAAAACCCCTTACCCAATGTAACACATGTGCTGGTTTCCATTCTGAGGACAGTAGTCTTTAAAGTAATCTAATTTAATTCTGTAGTTTTTTTCTATTATTCAATGTTTCTCCACAGCTGTTGTTCCTTCCTCATTAGCATTTAGAGGGGTCCAGCGGAGCAGAAGGTAACGCGGGGGATAGCAAATGGGGCTCCTCCCGGCGCCCCGATCCTTTTTTAAGGCTATCCTACTCCCCTGGGGCAGCCACGCCCCTGAACGCAGGGATTGGGCCAGCTGCCCCAACAAGAGAATGCCTATTCCTGATTATGTTTTATAACTAAATGAATAATGAAGTCAATTCTGTATAATCTGTATAAATTCAGTGCTTTCAACATGCAAAACATCTTTGTCTGCATATTGCAAATTTATAACTATGGTGAGAAGTTCTTTAAAATTTCTTACTACAATGAGAATAACATATAATTCTGACTTTGGACGAATCATAAGGGCTTTGCTCCACTTCACTAAAATTTTCTGATTTGTGCCTTTTCTTATTTATTTGCATCTTATAGCATGTAGGGGTTCCAGTTATTGGTGTGCCTCATACAATGTGAGGAAGGATCCAATTAGTTCTCTTCATAAGTTGAACTCACTTGCTTTTGGGATAGTTGTTGCTAATCTCTCCCCAAAAATTACTATAAGCTTTTTCCAGGATTCACTTTCTTTCCATAATTTGTCAGCTCTATCATTATTAAAATGTATTATAATTTTTGCTGTCTATTCCTGCTATTTAACAAAATCTCAATTTTTCTTTTAGAATTAACTCAAAGACATTTTCCACATAAGTTTTAATTTTTTATGTGGTTTATGTGATAAAGAGATCCATTATAAAATAACATATTCCCTCTGCATTAAAATTCCTGTAGGGGAATGTTTGGAAGGTAGTGTGACCAGAATGCAGTTAAGATTAAGATCCCTATGATCCACATGTGCCTCCTGTAATTTCTCTTCAATCAAAGCCAATTCTATCTCAGCTTCAACTGATAATTCCCTCAGATTATTTAAATCCTTTTCACCATCTAAGGTTTTACTTAAATTAATCATGTTGTCAGGACCTATCTCAATAGTGGGCCATAGATGGGAGATATCTCCTAGCAATCTTTGAGGTCATTAAGAGTCTGCAATCAATCACAATTTGAGGCCTAACTTTTTGTAAACCTATTTTGTAGCCTAAATATTTAATAGAATTTCCTCTTTATATTTTTTAAAGAGCAACTTTTAATCCCCAACAAGGCAAAAATTTCTTTACTTTTTCTTTACTTTTTCAAACATTCTTTCTAAAGGATCTACATTTGAATCAGATAGCAAAATGTTGGCCATGTAATGGTAAACAATAGATTCAGGATAATGCTTATGTATTATTTCTAATCGAGGACTTACAAAACATTGACACAGTGTAGAGCTATTTTATATTTCATGTTAGAGAACCTTCTATTGATATCATTTAGCAGGCTGAGAATTATAAGTAGGCACTGTGAAGGTAAATTTTTCTCTGCTTTTCTAAAGAAGCAATCTTTTAAATCAATAACTATAAGAGGCCATCCTTTAGACAATAGAGAAGGCAAAGGAATGCCAGATTGTAGAGAACCCCATTGGTTGAATCCTTATTAACAGCTCTTAGATCTGCTACCATTTTCTACTTTTCAGATTTCTTTTTAACAAAAATACAGAATTCCAAGGATTGATTGATTTTTCAATATGCTGAACATCTAGTTGCTCCTGTACCAGCTTTTCTAAAACCTGTAGTTTCTCTGTTGTTAAAAGTTATTGCTTAACCCATACAGGTTTGTCCATCAACCATTTTAAAGGCAGATCCATTGGCGTCTTTGAAATCTCAACAGCTATTGTGACCTGTTCTTGTACAACCTGAATGGTCTATGACTGTTCTTTATAAAACCATCTAATATTTTCTCCAGAAACATACATTAATTTATGATTTATTTCTATAATTGGGGGAATGGTAATCTGAGTATTCCATTTCTGTAGGAAATCTCATCCGCACAAATTTATTGCTCTGTTAATCACATATGGTTTTAATATTCTTCTCTGCCCTTCTAGTACTATATATTTGACCCCATCTCATGCTCTGCTTTACCTCAGCTTGGTCGATCACCTTCCTGTACCTGGGGGGAGTTGGGAGGACCTTGGACTTAGCATAGAGTGGGGAACCCTGATGGCTCCTTGGCCTTGAGAGGGAGGGAGGGGAGGTATGGGTGGAGGGAAGGGGAGGGAAGGGGGAGAAGGAGGGGAGGAAAGGGGGAGGAGGAGCGGAGGGAAGGGGGAGGAGGAGGGAAGGAGATGGAAATTTTTAAATATAAAAAAAATAAAAAAAGAATAAAAAAAAAGAAATAAAGACAAACTATGGAAAGCATAAAAACAAAACAAAACAACAACTTGTCATCCTACAGACAACTAGCATTAATGGGTGTTCTGGTAGACATCACGGCATCCTCCTGGGGTAGGCCGCTGTACTGAGCAAGGAAAGGCTTTAATATTTAAGATCTCAGAGTCATGGATATGAATCATATCTCTCTTTATTTATGCTATAAGACTGCAAACAATGAACTTTTCTGTGCCTTCACTTCCTCATGAGGACAATGATGACAATAACGAGTCAATCTTTACACATAGCACAGGGGCCGGGAAGCTCTCAGTGTACCTGAGATTACAGAATCAGTATGAAGTATGCACACAGAGAGTCACATCTTGCCTGTGGCTTTTGCTGTTTTCACAACATAAGCTGGTCTTGGACATCTTCTCATATGATGCAATGCAAACATCAACATCACCATGTTTTAGAGATGCATAAACTTCCACTGCACACACTGAGTAACTTGTTGGTTACTTCTAATTCCTGGGTATTTAACTTGAAAATATAGTCTACCAATTACATCCAATCCTTCAGTACCCAATGTAAACACTTAATAGAGTTTTATTCTTTGGCCCTGTTTTTTTTTTTTTTCAGAAAAACAAATGACAACTTTTAAAATTGGATTTACTCAAACCCTAAATGTCTTATTTAATTCTTAAAAAATTAAATCCAGCAAAATATAAGCAAGTATTGTCTAATGACCACCAGTGTTCAGTTACCAGACTGATTTGAGTCTGATACCATTTTCCATCTTTCCTGGATCTATGCTTTTTTGAGTATTTGAAAATAAAGTATGTCAATCACAACATCTCCCCCTATTACTGTTAAACTTCGATGAAAGAAGATATATCCCTACTTAACTACCACATCTTCATCAGACATAATGAATTATGTCTAATTCTTCGTCATCTTCTAATGCACAGTCCATATCCCAATTGCCTGCAACGTCCTTTTCAACTTTGGTGGCTGTTTTGTTCAAATTATATTTCAATCAAGAACAAGTTATTATAACGAGTCTCTCCCATCACCTTTGCTCTCCTGTGAACATTAACTTGTTGAAGAGGCCCAGCTCTTGGTCACTCTGAGTGCCTAAACCTGTGTGGTAAAGAAAGCCCCTACATACAAACTCTTAAGCCACAAGGTCCTGGTGGATGATATTTAACCATCTGTGGGTACTCTTAGCCTACAGTATTTTATTCCAAAGCTAGGATTTCCTTGGAAGGAAGGCATCGTGGTTAGTTTAAGAGGCCACATGGGAGTTCTCGAGCTTAAAGCATGGATTCCCAGATCCATTGTTTAATAAAAAATGTTTCCTGCTGTTAATTGCTCAATTCTGGAGTCTGGCATCACAAAGACATTGCATTGAAGACTTTATCCCAGTCGATCTTCTGGTGCTGGTGGGTTTTCTGGGAAGCTTTTTGTGCCTTTTGTGGGATGACCAAAAGCATGTCTTTAGAGTCAGGCCTATGTGTGGAAAGCCTGGCTGTCTGCTGCTAGGGTAACATATCACCTTGGAAAATCACTTGAAATTTATTATCATTGGCATTCTGTGATGTAAAGTGATGGAATCCTTTCTGCTTATCTTGTGCAAGTGACTGATGAGCAAAGGCTACTTACTACTGAGAGACCATCAGGCTTCTCCGCCTTGATGCCAAGCCTTCTCACACTCCCACGGGCATGAGAATCACTAGGCCTTGGGAACAACAGAACTAGAGATTCTTAATCTGTAGATGAGACCCAGGAGTGAACTTTCTTTAGCAGGTGCCGATATGAGTCCCACTTAGGAGACCCAGGGGCTGTGTTTGAAATGAGCCTACTTGGGATGCTCAGGTAACACGTGGTGGCAGTTAGGATGTGCCAGAGCCCTCTTCCCCACCCACGCTGCCACACTCAATACTCACACCTCTCCCATGCACTGAGTAGTTTTCCGTCCACATTTTACAGATGAGAAAATTGAGGCTCCGAGAAGGCAAATAAATCCTTTAAGGTTGAGTAGCTGAGACAATACAAAAACATTGAAGGTGATAATGGAAATCTTAATTGAAAAGTACTTCTTCTCATTGATCTGTAGATTTAAAATTCTCCTTCGTTAAAATTTAAAAATTTGTTGGCCAAAAGGTTATTACTACTCTTTGGTCATGTGCAAGGGCTGTTTCTCATTCTGATCAAAGAGATGTGTGTAAAGTATTGTGTTAGCTATTCTGTGAAATGCAGGTCGACAATCCAGAGAGTAGTTGAATGCTTGGCCGATAGGGAGACTCCACCCAGGCTTGTTCAGTGGAGGAATAACTCTCTTTTAATATACTCCAGTGTCTGCAAATGCTGGTCCTTAAGGCTTTATTCTAATGATGCTTGGATTTTTCTCTCTTGCTCTCACCAGCTACAGGCTCAACTGATCAATTAGAAGAAACTTGAAAGGTCAGGCCCTTGATTTGTTGTCTGCCATCTAGCCATCTGCCATACTGATAGTGGGAAATCCTTGAACTGCATCTCTTCTATGTCGAATCCCAATTCTGATGTCATCACTTGCCTGTGGCTGAGACCATAGTCTGGCCTCCTGACCAGTTCAGGCTTCTGACTGTCTCATGTAAGTTATTGTGTTTAAAGTATAGAATCGACTTCAAATGCTATCTTGGATGTAGGAAAATGACTTAAATGCTTTGATTGTGGGTGGCCTCTTAGTCAGCTGAATTAGTGATTAGCACAAGGATTTGGTGCTGTTTTGGTCAAGTTAAATCGAACTCATGTTAATCAGCTGTGTGAGGCTCGAGGCAACATCTCATCTGTAAAGTGATGTAAACATTTACATTAGAGTAGTGTGATGATAGAATGAAAAGATACAGTACAGTGCTTTAACTGTGCTCGGCATAAGCTAAATATTGCTGAAAATCAGCCGTATTTGAAATTGAAAATGATGTCTTAAGCGAATAATTTTTTTAAACATATCTCTGGATGCTTGGGAACTATTTCATAAATATTAGTTGCCTTTGTGTTCTATTACAGGAAGATGGGGTAAACTCAGATTTGTAGGATTATTTATAGTATTAAGCAAAATGTTTATTTAAAAATTTACACATTAATTGCATACACATATGCAGTGTTGACGTGTGTGTGTGTGTGCACGCGCGTGCGTGCATGTGTGTGCAATTTTCCTTCTACCACGTAGCTTCAGATAGAATTGGGCCTGGTGGCAAACACATTTTTCAATGGGCCATCTCTCTAGTATGTGATATATATAAGTCCTAAGATAAATGAGCTGGCACTTTAACTCAGAGATAAGTCAACATGACAGAAAGGAGCCATGTGATATTTCTGAGGCTCTTTGGGGTGTTTTGGTGCTCTAGATATTTGGAAAAATACGCCATGGGCTTTAACAATGATGACTGATAGATATTTCCAAAGAGAATTCTGGTGCCTGCAGATTGGACAAGATCACGGAGATTTGTTATTCTTTCAGCTAATGGAAATGTCAGTCCTTTTGAGTGTTATTACATTATTTAACTTGGAACCTTTTTGTAAACCAGCCTCTTTGACAGTCTTGTTTTGATATCATTAGGGCTGAGCTCCCTGTCCCCAAGGAGCCTGCTCTTGTAGGGCTGTAAGATAAGCACAGGACACCAAGGTGAATTTGAACTTTAGATAAACAATGCCTTAATGTTAGCATATCTTCTTATGCATGGATGGATGAATATGTCCCTATTTTCTGAATATGACAATTCTGGACTGTGGTGTAGGGCAATGCTTCTAGGGCTTTATTGATGCTGCATCCCAGTAACTTGAGAAATTATTGAAAAGGCATATTTTGATTACATGATCATGAATCTGAGACACCAGCTCCATCCTCCTTCCTCGTCTGTGTCCTCCTTCTCTTTGTTTTGAGAAAGCCTTATGTCTGGCTTCAAAGATGTGATCCTTCTGCCTCAGTCTTATGAGCGCTGGAATTATGGGTTAGCATTCCACACTTGTCTTGATGACCCATTTTAAAGTTCACACCAGGATGGTAAGTGGTGATGGGGAGAGTTCCTCCCTCTAGAAGCGTCAGTCTCCACGCTTGGATGCTTGTTGCCATGACGAATGTTTTGTCACGATGCTGTGCTGACTTAGACTGGGACCTTGGGGTAAAGGGATGTGTTTCTTTATAGTCCTGGAGACTAGGAGTCCTAGATCAAGGTATTGGTAGAGTGATCTTTCTCCAGAGGTCTTTCTCCTTGATTTGTGTGGCTTCCCTCTACTGCTTTTGTACCTGCTTTGCCTTTGAGCCAACCCTCTGCTTGGTGTATCCATTGTGAGCTTCTGTGTAATCCTAATAATATCTCTACCAGGCAACTGAGTTAGGGTGTACATTAAGAGACTCATTTTAATTAAATTATCCTAACAAAATATCCACACCAAATACAGGTACGTTTTGATGTACTATGGCTCAGGACTTCTGTGTGTGAATTCTGATAGGATAGAATTCAGTCTACAACATCATCTGAAAGTCAATGAACAGAAATGCCATGGAAGAGGCTTCCAGAGAGATTAGCCACTTGACTGGCCAGAAGCTGTGAGGGAAGAATGATGTCCCAGGTGCTTCTAATCAGACATATCAGATTGTCTAGCCTGGACCCATGCCTCAAACTTGAGCATAAATTGGTATCATTAGAACTCCTCCCCCAACTCCTTTGATTTTCTAGCCAGCCAGCAGGGAGTTTCTTGTGGGTAGGCTCCCCCAAAACCTAAACCCATCCAGTGGCTCCTACAAACTACTAGTCCCACCCCATCCCCAAACCTGCCTATCCTCCTGCAACCTCAGTGGAACTCTGAAGCACAACTTGATCCAATACTGAGGGGACTTAAGAGGTGAGTGAGCAGTCATGCAGCAGGACACCCCACTCTCTAGGACCTCCACAGTGGGAAAAACCCCAGGTACCTCCCCCAACTCCCTTGGCTTTCCTAGACAGCCAGCAGAGAGTTTCCTGTGGGTAGGCTCCCCTAAAACCAGCCCCTTTCACTGGACCCACCAAGCTACTAGCGATACTCTGCCTAAGAGGTGAGAGCTTGCTACAGTACTAAGGGACCAAGAGAGAGCACCAAGAGAGCAAACAAGGAGAGAAGACCAAGAAAGCAGGCTTTTAGCGACCTCAGAGGCTTTCTGAGACAGACATTGACAGTACAGAGCAGATCAAGAAAAACTCCCAAACTCTCAGACAACCACTGCAAGGATTGGACCAAGATACAAAGACACTGCTGGCCTCATTTGAAGGAAGAGATGAGTAGGAGCCAATGTAAGAATTCCTCCAACAACCTAAAAAGCAATATGGTAACACCGGAACCCAGTGGCCACACAACAGGAAGACTTGATCATCCTAACCCAGAAGAAGTAGAAGAAAATGACTTTAAACGTAACTTTGTGAAAATGATGGAGACCTTTAAAGAGGAAATGAAAAACTTAAAGAAATGGAGGAAAACACAAACAAAAACTGGAAGAAATTAATAAATACATCAAAGAAACCCAAGAAAACCAAGGAAAAACAATCAAATAGGTGAAGCAAAAAGTTCAAGACCTGAAAACTGAAATAGAGGTAATAAAGACAACACAAACCGAGGGAATTCTGGATATGGAAAATCTGGGAAAACAAACAGGAACTACAGAGACAAGTATAACCAACAGAATACAAGAGATAGAAGAAAGAATCTCAGGTGCTGAAGATACTATAGAGGAAATACACTCTATATTATTAATAAACATTAAATCCAACAAATTTTTAAGACAAAACATCCAGGAAATCTGGTACACCATGAAAAGACCAAACCTAAGAATAATAGGTGTAGAAGAATAAGAACTCCAGCTCAAAAGCACAGAAAATACATTCAACAAAATCAATATACAGCAAGCCGACAGCCAATATCAAATTAAATAGAGAGAAACTCAAAGTGATTCCACTAAAACAAGACAAGACTGTCCACTCTCTCCATATCTCTTTAACATAGTTCTTGAAGTTTTGGCAATAGCAGTAAGACAAGAAAAGGAGATAAAGGGGATTCAAATTGGAAATGAAGAAGTCTAACTTTCCCTGTTTGCAGATGATATGATAATACATATATGTGACCCCAAAAACTTTACCAGAGAACTCCTATGGTTGGTAAATACCTTCAGTGATATGGCAGGATACAAGATTTAAAAAATTAGTAGTTCTCCTATACACAAATGATAAAGGAGCTGAGAAAGAAATCAGAGAAACATCACCCTTCACAATAGCCACAAGTAACACAAAATAGCTGGGGTAACACTAACCAAAGAAGTGAAAGGCCTATTTCACAAGAACTTTAAGTCTTTGAAGAGAGAAATTGAAAAAAATACCAGAACTGACCTCCCATACTCTTAGATAGGTAGGATCAACATAGTAAAAATGGCAATTCTACCAAAAGGAATCGTTAGATTCAATGTATCCCTAACAAAATTCCAACACAATTCTGCACAGACCTTGAAAGAACAATAATCAACTTCATATGGAAAAACAAAAAACCCAGGGTAGCCAAAGTACTCCTGTACAATGAAAGAACTTCCAGAGGCATCACCATCTCTGACATCAAGCTCTATTACAGCACTATAGTAATAAAAACAGCTTGGTATTGGCCAAAAAATAGAGAGGTTAAGCAATGGAATTGAATCAAAAACCCAGATATTAATCCACACACCTATCAACACCTCATTTTTGACAAAGAAGCTAAAATTATACAAAGGATAAACAATGTATCTTCAACAAATGGTGCTAACATAACTGGATGTAAACATGTAGAAAAATATAATAGTCTAGGCTTGCATCCATGTTCCCTAAGTGTCTGTAGCACATCTATCCAAGCTCTTCTGGCTTTCATGGTTTCCATTGAGAAATCAGGTGTAATTCTGATAGGTTTCCCTTTATATGTTACTTGACCTTTTTCCTTTGCAGCTCTTAATATCTGTTCTTTATTCTGTATGTTTTGTGTTTTGATTATTATATGGCGTGGGGATGCTTTCTTTTGATCCAGTCTATTTGGTGTTCTGTAGGCTTCTTGTACCTTCATAGGAACATCCTTCTTTAGGTTGGGGAAGTTTTCTTCTATAATTTTGTTGAATATCACCAACTCCAGTTGGAATGGGACTGATGGATCATGCGACCAAACCCGTCTCTCTGAGTGTGGCCAACAGCGGGGGCTGACTGAGAAGCAAAGGACAATGGCTCTGGGCTCTGATTGTTCTTCATGGACGGGCTCTGTGGGAGCCTTCTCAGCTTGGTCGATCACCTTCCTGGACCTGGGGGGAGTTGGGAGGACCTTGGTCTTAGCATAGAGTGGGGAACCCTGATGGCTCCTTGGCCTTGAGAGGGAGGGAGGGGAGGTATGGGTGGAAGGGAGGGGAAGGAAGGGGGAGAAGGAGGGGAGAGAAGGGGGAGAAGGAGGGGAGGGAGGGGGGAGGAGGAGGGAAGGAGATGGAAATTTTTAAATATAAAAAAAAAAAACTTCTCTGTTCTTATGCCAATACCAAGCCGTTTTCAATACTGTAGCTCTGTAATAGAGCTTGAAGTCAGGGATGGTAATGCCTCCAGAAGTACCTTTATTGTATAAGATTTTTTTGGCTATCCTGGGTTTCTTGTTTTTCCATATAAAGTTGATTATTGTCCTCTCAATCTCTGTGAAGAATTTTAATGGGACCTTGATTGGGATTGCATTGAATCTATAGATTGCTTTTGGTAGAATTGCCATTTTTACTATGTTGATCCTCCCAATCCACGAGCAGGGGAGATCCTTCCATTTTCTGGTATCCTCTTCAATTTCTTTCTTCAAAGACTTAAAGTTCTTGTCAAATAAATCCTTCACTTCCTTGGTTAGCGATACTCCCAGATATCTTATGCTATTTGTGGCTATTGTGAAAGGTGATACTTCTCTGATTTCCCTCTCTGCTTCCTTATCCTTTGTGTATAGGAGGGCGACTGATTTTTTGGAGTTGATCTTGTATCCTGCCACGTTACTGAAGGAGTTTATCAGCTGTAGGAGTTCTTTGGTGGAGTTTTTGGGGTCGCTTATGTATACTATCATATCATCTGCAAATAATGAAAGTTTAACTTCTTCCTTTCCAAATTGAATCCCCTTGATTCCCTTATGTTGTCTTATTGCTATTGCTAGAACTTCAAGCACTATATTGAAGAGATAAGGAGAGAGTGGACAGCCTTGTCGTGTTCCTGAATTTAGTGGGATAGCCTTGAGTTTCTCTCCGTTTAATTTGATGTTAGCTGTCGGCTTGCTGTAAATAGCTTTTATTATATTTAGGAATGACCCTTGTATCCCTAATCTCTCCAAGACCTTTATCATAAAAGGGTGCTGAATTTTGTCAAATGCTTTTTCAGCATCTAATGAGATGACCATATGGTTTTTTTCCTTCAGTTTGTTTATATGATGGATTACATTAATAGATTTTCGTATGTTGAACCAGCCCTGCATCTCTGGGATGAAGCCTACTTGATCGTAATGGATAATTTTTCTAATGTGTTCTTGGATTCGGTTTGCCAGTATTTTATTGAGAATTTTTGCGTCCATGTTCATGAGTGAGATTGGCCTGTAATTCTCTTTCTTGGTTGAGTCTTTGTGTGGTTTAGGTATCAGGGTAACTGTAGCTTCATAGAAGGAATTTGGCAGTGACTCTTGTGTTTCTATATTATGAAATACCTTAAGGAGTATAGGTATTAGGTCTTCTTGGAAGTTCTGGTAGAATTCCGCATTGAAACCATCTGGTCCTGGGCTCTTTTTGGTAGGGAGGTTTCTGATAACAGTTTCTAATTCTTCGCGACTAACAGGACGATTTAGAGCATTTACCTGGTCCTGGTTTAACTTTGGTATATGGTATTTATCTAAAAAACTGTCCATTTCTTTTACATTTTCCAATTTTGTGGCATACAGGCTTTTGTAGTAAGATCTAATGATTTTCTGAATTTCCTCTGTGTCTGTGGTTATGTCCCCCTTTTCATTTCTGATCTTGTTAATTTGCGTGTTCTCCCTCTGCTGTTTGATTAGTTTGGCTAAGGGTTTGTCAATCTTGTTGATTTTCTCCAAGAACCAGCTTCTTGTTTCATTGATTCTTTGGATTGTTTTCTGTGTTTCTATTTTGTTGAGTTCAGCCCTCAGTTTGATTATTTCCAGTCTTCTACTTCTCCTAGGTGAGTCTGCTTCTTTTTTTTCCAGAGCTTTCAGGTGTGCTGTTAAGTCACCAATGAGTGCTTTCTCCGTTTTCTTTAAGTGGGCACTTAGTGCTATGAACTTTCCTCTTAGCACTGCTTTCATTGTGTCCCATAGGTTTGAGTATGTTGTGTCTTTGTTTTCATTAAATTCAAGAAAGACTTTAATTTCTTTCTTTATTTCTTCCTTGACCCAGGTATGGGTCAGTAGTTGACTGTTCAGTTTCCATGAGTTTGTGGGCCTTCTGGGGGTAGCATTGTTGTTGAATTCTAATTTTAATCCATGGTGATCCGATAAGACACAGGTGGTTACTAATATTTTTTTTGTAACTGTGGAAGTTTGCTTTGTTACCAAGTATATGGTCAATTTTCGAAAAGGTTCCATGAGCCGCAGAGAAGAAGGTATATTCTTTCCTATTTGGGTGGAATGTTCTATAGATGTCTGTTAAGTCCATTTGGTTCATTACCTCCATTAAGTCTTTCAATTCTCTGTTAGGTTTCTGTCTGATTGACCTGTCCATTGGTGAGAGAGGAGTGTTGAAGTCTCCAACTATTAGTGTGTGTGGTTTGATGGCTGCCTTGAGTTCTAGAAGTGTTTCTTTTACATAAGTGGGAGCTTTTATATTAGGGGCATGACCAATGGAATCGTATAGAAGACCCGGATCTTAAACCACAAACCTATGAACACCTGATTTTTGATAAAGGAGCCAAAAGTACACAATGGAAAAAAGAGGGCATCTTCAACAAATGGTGCTGGCATAACTGGATGTCAACCTGTAGAAGAATGAAAGTAGATCCATATCTATCACCATGCACAAAACTCAAGTCCAAATGGATTAAAGACCTCAATATTAATTTGAACACATTGAGATTGATAGAGGAGAAAGTGGGAAGTACTCTACAACAAATGGGCACAGGGAACCGTTTCCTATGCATAACCCCAGCTGCACAGACTTTAAGGGCAACATTGAATAAATGGGACCTCCTGAAGTTGAGCAGCTTCTGTAAAGCAAAGGACATTGTCACTAAGACACAAAGGCAGCCTACTGACTGGGAAAAGATCTTCACCAACCCTGCAACTGACAAAGGTCTGATCTCTAAAATATATAAGGAACTCAAGAGACTAGACGGTAAAATGCCAATTAACCCAATTAAAAAATGGGGCGATGAACTGAACAGAGAATTCTCAACAGAAGAAGTTCGAATGGCCAAAAGACACTTAAGGTCATGTTCAACCTCCCTAGCTATCAGGGAAATGCAAATCAAAACAACTTTGAGATATCATCTTACACCTGTCAGATTGGCTAAAATCCAAAACACCAATAATAACCTTTGCTGGAGAGGTTGTGGGGTAAGGGGCACACTCATCCATTGCTGGTGGGAATGCACACTTGTGCAACCACTTTGGAAAGCAGTGTGGCGGTTTCTCAGGAAATTCGGGATCAACCTACCCCAGGACCCAGCAATTCCACTATTGGGAATCTACCCAAGAGATGCCCAATCATACAACAAAAGCATATGCTCATCTATGTTCATAGCAGCATTATTTGTAATAGCCAGATCCTGGAGACAGCCTAGATGCCCTTCAGTGGAAGAATGGATGAAGAAACTGTGGAATATATACATGCTAGAATACTACTCAGCGGTAAAAAACAATGACATCTTGAATTTTGCAGGCAAATGGATGGAAATAGAAAACACTATTCTGAGTGAGGTAACCCAGACCCATAAAGATGAACATGGGATGTACTCACTCATATTCGGTTTCTAGCCATGATTAAAGGACATCGAGCCTATAAGTTTGGGATCCTTGAGAAGATAATAAGAAGGTGAACTCCCAAAAAAGATATAGTAATCCTCCTGGATATTGGAAGTAGACACGATCGCCAGGCAAAATTGGGAACTTGAGGGTTGGGCAAGACTGGGCCAAGGGAAGATGGGGAGAGAAAAGTGTGAAGGGGAGAGCGGGGGGGAGCTCGGAGGAATGGGGTGCTTGGGATATAGGAAGGGTGGATATGAGAGCAGGGAAGCATATATCTGAATTTAAGGAGCTACCTGAGGGTTGTCAAGAGACTTGACCCTAGAGGGGTTCCCAGGTTTCCAGGGAGACGCCCCCAGTTAGTTCCTTGGGCAGCTGAGGAGAGGGAGCCTGAAAAGGCCAGTTCCTATAGCCATACTGATGAATTTCTTGCATATCACCATAGAACCTCCACCTGACGATAGATGAAGAAAATGACAGAGCCCCACCTTGGAGCACCGGACTGAGCTCCCAAGGTCCTGATGAGGAGCAGAAGGAGAGAGAACATGAGAAAGAAAGTCAGGACCGTGAGGGAACCTCCAGCTGGCGACAGATGGGGAAGGTGACTGAGCCCCACATTGGAGCACTGGACTGAGCTCCCAAGGTCCCGATGAGGAGCAGAAGGAGCGAGAACATGAGGGAGAAAGTCAGGAACGAGAGGGGTGCGTTCACTCATGGAGACGGTGGGACAGAACTAATGGGAGATCACCAACTCCAGTTGGAATGGGACTGATGGATCATGCGACCAAACCCGTCTCTCTGAGTGTGGCCAACAGCGGGGGCTGACTGAGAAGCAAAGGACAATGGCTCTGGGCTCTGATTGTTCTTCATGGACGGGCTCTGTGGGAGCCTTCTCAGCTTGGTCGATCACCTTCCTGGACCTGGGGGGAGTTGGGAGGACCTTGGTCTTAGCATAGAGTGGGGAACCCTGATGGCTCCTTGGCCTTGAGAGGGAGGGAGGGGAGGTATGGGTGGAGGGGAGGGGAGGGAAGGGGGAGAAGGAGGGGAGAGAAAGGGGAGAAGGAGGGGAGGGAGGGGGGAGGAGGAGGGAAGGAGATGGAAATTTTTAAATATAAAAAAAAAATAAACCATGAGAAAAAAAAAACAAAAAAAAGAATAAAAATAGATCCATATCTATCACCATGCACAAAACTCAAGTCCATGTGGATTAAAGAATTCAATATAAATCTGACCACATTGAACCTGATAGAAGAGAAAGTGGGAAGTAGTCTCCAGTGTATGGGCACAGGAGACCACTTCCTAAATATAACCCCAGTAGCACAGACAATAAGGGCAACAATAAATAAATCATACCTTCTGAAACTGAGAAGCTTCTGTAAATCAAAGTACACAGTCAATAAGACAAAAAGAAATTCTATTAAATGGAAAAAGATCTTCACCAACCCCACATCAGACAAAGGGCTGATCTACAAAATATATGAAGAGCTCAAGAAATTAGGCATTAAAATTCTAAATAATCCAATTAAAAAATGGGATATAGAACTAAACAGAGAATTCTCAACAGAAAAATCTCAAATGGCCAAAAGATATTTAAAGAAATGTTCAACATCCTTAGCCATCAGGGAAATGCAAATCAAAACAACTCTGAGATACCATCTTACATCTGTCAGAATGGCTAAGTGGTATAGGAAGCCCATCTGTATTTGTGTTGCTTTCATTGGTTATTAAAGAAACTGCATTGGCCTAGTTGATAGGAAGAAACTCAGGTAGCATGGAAGACAGAACAAAATTCTTGGAAGAAGGGCAGTGTGGGAGATTCCATGAAGCTCCTGCCTGAGATTGATGCTGGTTAGAATTTTTTTTCTCATTTTTTTTATTAAAGATTTCCATCTCCTCCCCCTTCCCTCCCCTCCCTTCCACCCATACCCCCACTCCACCCCTCTCCAAGACAAAGAGCCATCAGGGTTCCCTTCACTATGTTAAGTCCAAGGTCCTCCCAGCTCCCCCTATGTCCAGGAAGGTGAGCAACCAAACGGACTCTAGAGGGGCTCCCAGGTGTCCAGGAAGATGCCCCCAGCTAGGTCCTTGGGCAGCTGAGGAAAGGGTGCCAGAAATGTACAGATCCTATTGCCATACTCATGAATATCTTACATATCACCATAGAACCTTCACCTAGCATTGGATGGAGAAAATGACAGAGCCCCACATAGGAGCACCGGACTGAGATCCCAAGGTCCCGATGAGGAGCAAAAGGAGGGAGATCATGAGCAAGGAAGTCAGAACCGTGAGGAGTGCTGGTTAGAATTTTACTGGTAAGCCACGACCTCATGGTGCTACAAAGATTATTAGAAATGGGTTAGATCAAGATGTGAGAGTTAACCAATAAGAGGCTAGAACTAATGGGCCAGGCAGTGTTTAATTAATAAAATTTCTGTGTTGTCATTTCAGGGGTTAAGCTAGCTGGGTGCCCGGGAGCTGGGCGGCGGGACACAGCCACTTTCCTTACTACAGCTAAGATAAAAAATACCAATGATAGCTTATGCTGGAGAGAATGTGCAGTAAGGGGAACACTCATCCATTGCTGGTGGGAATGCAAACTTGTACAACCACTTTGGAAATCTGTATGTTGGTTTCTCAGAAAATTGGGAATCAACTTACCTCAGGATTCAGCAATACTACTCTTGGACATATACCCAAAAGATGCTCAATCACACTACACAGACATTTATTCATTTATGTTCATAGCAGCACTAGTTGTACTAGCCAGTACCTGGAAACAACCTAGATGTGCCTCAAATAAAGAATGGATAAAGAAAATGTGACACATTTACACATTAGAGTACTACTCAGCGGTAAAAAACAATGACATTTTGAATTTTGCATGCAAATGGATGGAATTAGAATCCTATCCTAATCACACTATCCTGAGTGAGATATCCCAGACCCAAATGACGAATATGGTATGAACTCACTCATAAGTGGATACTAGCTATAAGCCAAGGACATTGAGCCTATAGTTCATGATCCTAGAGAAGCTAAATAATAAGGTGAACCCCCCCAAAACATATATAGATCTACCTTGAACTTGGAAACAGACAAGATCGCCTGACAAAATTGGGAGCATGGGGTGGGGGGAGAAGGGAGGGTAAAAGGGGAAGAGAAGTGGAGGGTTGAGGAGAACTTGAGGGAATGGGATAGTCAAGTCTGGGAAAGACAGAGAAGAGAGCAAGGAAAAAGATATCTATATTGAGGGAGCCATTATAGTGTTAGCAGAAACCTGGCTTTAGAGCAATTCCCAGAAATCCATAAGGCTGACTCTAGCTAAGACCCTAAGCAATAGAGGAGAGGGGGGCCAATCTTGATTTGCCTTGTAGCCAGACTGATGGATATCTTAAATATCACCATAGAACCTTCCTTCAGCAACTGATGGAAAGAGAGGAAGAGAACCATATCAGGGCACTGGACTGAGCTTCCAAAGTCCAGTTGAAGAGTTGAAGGAATGAGAATATGAGCAAAGAGGTCAAGACCATGATGGGTTCATCCACTGAAACAATCTACCTGAGCTAATGGAAGTTCACCAACTGTATCCAGACTGGAAAGGAAGAAGCATAGGTCCAAACTAGTCCATCTGAATGTGGTTGACAGTTGCAAGTTTGGGGCAGACTGAGGGTTCAATGGCAATGGCACCAGGATTTATCTCTACTGCATGCACTAGCTTTTTGGGAAGCTGTTCTTTTTGGATGTATACCTTGCTCAGCCTAAATATAGTAGGGAGAGCCTTGGACCTTCCACAAAGCTATATGTCTTACCCTCTCTGAGGATAGGATGGGGGTGGGGTAGGAAGGTGTGTGGAAGGAATAGGAGGAGGAGAGGGAGTGGGAACTTGGATTGGTATTTTTTAAAAATCTAATAAAAGAAAATAGGGAAATAAAAAATAAAAAAAAACTTTAATTGGGTTGCTGATTCTAGATTTAGGGTACAATCCAAACCTTAATGTAGACTGTGTTAATATATAAAATTCTGCAGAAGAAATGGATAGCTTTACTTACAAATTTCTAAAGCATGTTTGAGACCCACCCTTTATAGCCTATTGGTTTTCTAGACTGTTAGCCCAGCGGGTTTTAAAAACACACCTTACTCTATATAGAAATTCTATCACTATCGCCAGTAAAAAGCCAATACTCCATCATTATGAGCCTTCTTAGAAATGTGCTGTGATTGACTGATAGGCAGTCTTGAAAGGCTAGTATATAGTAATAGAACTGTATGTTAAGCTGTGTCTTCTCTTCAATAAAGTGGGCTAAAGGATACCCCCCTGTATCTAATCTACATGGAAAGTAGAAAAAGACAAGAGCATGGGGATCATGGAAAAGAAGGGGAAGTAAGAGGAAGGGAAGGGAGCAGAGAAAAATATATAGCTCAATAAAAACAATAAAAAAGAAAAAGAAAAAAATACTCTCTGTTAGGACCTTAGAATTCCATGTGTACAGAGCTGCAGCTGCATGCTAGGGAAGCCCAACAGCATCATAAAAGGCAGGTGGTTTGTTCGTATGACAGACATCTGAGGACATTGTCTATTTGCCTGCAGTTTTAAAATTCCTCTCTTTATTTCACCTATTTCACCAATAAAGCCTGAGATGGGTATAATTTGAAGGAGTATTTTGGCCAGAAAATTTTGATGTTAGTTTCCTGTTTGTTTAGTTTTTAAATCTTCAAATGATAAAGAAAAAGCTTGAGAAATGACATACTTTGGCTGGTTCTGCTAAGGCAGAGGATTATACTAGTGTGTATGCCTTGCATGTTTGAGGCCTGGTGTTTTTTCTAAGCCACCCACTTGTCAGGCAAACCACACTAAAAAGACATTTCAAGCAGTATTCTGCCTAAGGATGCTGGCCCCTTGCATATCTAATATTTAGTTCTGATAATTACTGGTTTTGTTGTCTCTAGTGATTGGACCTAGGACCTCACACATAACAGTAAGCACTATGCTACTGAGTGTTACTGAGTGCTCTGCAGTCCCTTTTACTTTTGTGTTTTTCCTTTTGAGTAAAAGTGTCAGTGACTATATTGCCTAGATAGTCCTTAAGGCTTTCATCCTTCTCCTCCCTCAGCTTTCTCAGTATCTGAGATTACAGGCCTGATCCACTAAGCTTGGCTCAGTCCCTTGGTTTTGATGATAAAAATTCACATAGAGAAAGGATGTGCCACTTACTGCTATATTGTTCTAGCAAGCCAGTGAGATGACTAGCTGTCAGCCCTCTATACTTCCTTAATAGTATAGCTGCTGAGGTAGTTAATATCACCAGGGATATTCATTTTCATAGTTGAGATTTACCACTTAAGAAGAGGGGTATGTCCAGGTGTGGGGGGCTCAACACCTTCAATCCCAGCACTAGCAGTGGGAGTTCTAGGTCAGCCTGATAGGATCATCATGAAACCCTATCTCAACACTACCATACAGACAGCTGAAGACAGAACAGAAGTAATGCATACTTGACAGGTTTGTTTCAATGAAACCTTGAACATAGTGTTCAGAGGACCTAAGCTCATCAGATATCAGTGTGTGTCTAAGTATGATTCCTTAAATAGTTTAAGTAGGCAAGTGCTGGGTACCTAGGCTAGAGGTTGACCATTTTAAAAATTCCAGCATCAGCTGTTTATGAGCCAGCACAGCAACACCAGTGTACGCAGAATGGATCCAAATCCTGAATTGGAAACCAGACTGGCTAAATACTTCAATTTTGGGGAGGGGGAACCCAAACAACCAGACATAAGAAATATAAGGGAAAACTGGGTCGTGAGAATTTTAGTTTTTTCAAAGAATAGTTCAAACTAAGGCTTTAAGTTTAAATGAGTTTTCCATGAACTCCAATGTCTTTGCTGAGGGGTCTCTGATTTAGTAAATCTGGGGTCTGCCCTGGGATCTCTGGACATCTTTCCTAGGTACCTTGGATCCCTGATGGCATTGATGTTCATTCTATGATTTGTTTCCCTCCAGGCTCTATTCTCAGAAGGCTACACACTTGATCTTCTTTGAAGAACTTCTTCACCTTCTAGTATCATACTGGCTGCTGAAGATGGTAGGGTGAGTGTAGTAGGAGGCCACTTGTTTGTTTCCCAGCTGCCCAGACTCCCAAAATAACCACACAGAAACTGTATCTATTGCATCACCACTGGGCCAATTACTTAAGCGTATTGCTAGCTAGCTCTTACATCTAGAGTTAACCCATCTCCATTATTTTATATTTTACCACAAGGTTTGTGGCCTACCAGCAAGGTTCCAGCATGTCTGTCTCTGGCAGCAGCTCCATGACTTCTCCCCCGACTCTGCCCTCTTTCTCCCAGCATTCAGCTTAGCTTTCCCCACCTAAGTTCTACCTTGCTATAGGTCCAAAGCAGTTTATTCACCAATGGTGTTCACAGCATACAAAGGGAAATCTTACATCAGGTGAGTGGGTGGTTGGAAAGAAGGGAGCCTAGGGGATTTTTGATCCTTGGCTCCCTCCTTACAGGGATTACATGGGATGTACCTGTTCAGTGGCTTGGAGATCACAGGTCCTGGGAAGGCATCCCTTTGCCAAAGGTGTTCCTTTGTTTTTCCTAGTTCTATTGACTTTTCTGTTTCCCAACCCTTTCCTCAGCTGGCAGGAAGGTCAAGGCCTTGCTAGAACACTTATGACTTCTTTATACTTTTTGTAAATATTGTTTTATTTATTTTATTATAAGTCTCCTTTGGCTAGGCAGCTGACTTAGCTGGTAAACTGCCTGGTATGTAAGCATGAGGCTTGGATCTTCAGAATCCCCAACATTTATTTCAATGAAATCTGGGTTTTGGGTGTACACCTGTAATCTCAGTGCTAAGGAGATGGAAGATCATGGATACCCAGAACACACTGGCCATTTAGTCTAGTGGAATTGTTAAACCCAGATTTAGTGAGAAGCCCGTTTCAGAAAACCTGTCTCAAAAATAAAGTAGAAAGTTATTGAGGATACTGACATCAACCTCTGACCTCCACATGCATATTTACACATGGAAGAGTGGCACATATACACACAGCTTTATGAGTATGTATGTACACACACACACACACACACACACACACACACCAGACTCTTCTCACACACACCAGACTCTTCTCATTCTTGGATTTATGCTGTTTATTTCTTGCCCCAGCCCAACTTCATTTTTGCTATTTTACCTACTTTCCTAACTTTCAATGCACTTGAGTGTTAAAGGACCTCCTGCGCTCAACATTTTGACTCTGTACAGAGCTTGCAGAAGTTCAGAGGCCCTGCTCCCTGTATCCATCATGGGGTATTCCACTGTGACTGATTTCTCCAAGGTAAAGAGTTAGAAAACCAGTTCTAACACTCATCTAAGCATATCTCCCCCTCCCCCAGCATCTGGTATCAAATCTCTCAAAACGGACTAGCAGGTCCCAGGTGGCAAAAGACAGATGAATTAAGCATGATGCTAAGGATAGAAAACTTAATTGAACTTTGTAACTTTCATTTGAGTGATACCAGATACCATAAGATCAGAATAGAAAGGAGTGTGCTCCGAACAAGGAGCTTGTAAGGCAGCCTTAACTGAATCTGAGTCTGAATTTTCTGCCTCAATATCTGCATGGTCAATTAATCCCTTAAAGTGATGACTAGTGGCCAATTTATTTGGGGAGTACAAGGGGCTAATTGGTAATATTGTTACAGAGAATCTTGTGGGCAAAAATTATGCCTGCCTTTTAAAATTATGCCTTTGGGATGTAGAGAGAGCTGGAGTGCCTTGGGCCTCAGAGGAATTCAGCCTGCCAATGTCAGAATTAATGAATAATATGGAAACTTAAGTGTAGGATGGATGGGGTGAGGAATGCATTAAAGATTAATGGCATCCGACTAGTAGGAGAGCTACATTTTCTGGTGATCAAAGGCTCTGAGGCTTTTATCTGTGAGTGCCTCTGAGAATGTTGAACATCTTGGAATTTGTCATATCGCCTTTGGTTAAGTTTTATCACCCTGCTATTCAGTAAGACACTCCAAAAGAAAGTCTTCCACACTCCTGTTCTGATCTGATCATTTCTTTTCAACAATGTTTGGGGGACATCTACTCTGTACAGGATGGTGACAGCAAAACACACACAGTCCCTTCTCTTGTGACAATTATACTGCAGTAGGATAGATAAGTCATCCTTAAATAATAGAAGAAGTACACAGTTACGTTCTCAGGCACTGAGAATTCTTGTAATAATGTGTACTGGGATAATAGATCTTCCAGTGGCGAATACTCTAAATCCTGGGTTAGGTAGAATAAGGAACATTTTGTTTGCGATGCTGAACCCCTCTAAAAGTTGGGGAGGCTGGAGAAAAGGAACATCAGAGAACAAGATGGGGATCATGGGCTGGATGTCCAAGTTGCCTTGTCTGTGAAGCTTCACGGAATGTATCAGAGGGAACAGGACAGTTCACCCCGTGAGTCAGCAGCCACACTGGGCAGCTGAAGTGAAAACTTCTAAACTAAAGTAATATTCCACAGAAATGCAAGACTGAACTCCAAGATTTTGTGACCCATAATCTGGTCAAAACTGAGGCCTGGCATTGGCTATCAAAGTTTCACTGAAGCTGCTGTGCTTGGAGTGGGCAAGGCTGACCAATTTGATGAGGTGGTATGGGTGGTGATAGGGTATCCTAGCAGAAGATTGATCATGTGAATAGATGTATTGGCCAGAAGGTTCAGGTTCAGGATTTAGGAAAAGGAGAGAGAGAGAGAGAGAGAGAGAGAGAGAGCGAGAGAGAGAGAGGGAGGAGAGGAGAGATTGAGAGGAGGAGAGAGAGAAGACGAGAGAGAGAGAGAGAGAGAGAAAGAGCGGCTGGGGAGGAAGAAGAAGAGGAAGAGGAGGAGGATAGAGGGAAGGAGAGAGAAAACCACACCACAGTACAAGAATTGAAATTAACATATTGAAGTAGTGAAGGTGGGTATTTATAGCAAAGGTCCAGGATTTATAATAATGTGTTAAAGACAGTATTTATAGTGAAAACAACAGTTATTAATGGCCTTAGGCAATGAACTAGCCCTGGGATTGCTATTTCCAGTGCTCTTTCTTGCTGCCCTTTCTTATGTGTGTTGCAGCAAGGGTAAGAGTTGGAGATGGTCCCAAGGTGAGATAACAAGTGTTTTTAAACCATTGCCAGGAGGCAGGATGCTGTGAACAGAGCATCACTGGATGTAGGAAAGAGACAGTCTTCCCCCTCCCCCCAAAAGGTTTTAAAGGACTTTCTCATTGCCTCTGTTTTATTTTGGAGCTGAAAAGTAGTGGATAGAAAATTCTATCTGCCAAAAAAGTATAAAAACCCTTCATGGTGGCAGATGTCACAATATCAGAAAAATAAAACATTAAAACACAAAATACCCAAACTACTACCACTAACATTTGTGTCTTTAAGGAATGGAAGAAGCAGTCAAGGGCAAGTAGATCCCAGAGCAGAGTGGCTATGAAAGTTCATTCCTGGTCCTCCAACCCCATCTGCCCAGTGCCCCTCATAGACCCGTTTGCTGTCTACATTCTCTCTATATCCCCAATGATGCCCCCGATGGTCCTTTTTCCATGCTCTACTTTGCTCAGTTTTATTTCTTTCAAAAAGTCTTATTAATAACAAAATAATATCCCAGTAACAAAAATAACAAAAATTAATTAAAAAAATTAATAACAAAAATAAGTCCCAGTCTTGAGGCTGTCCCAAGCACTCCTAGGAGGACAGCATATGCCTATGACCAGCTGAGAGATAGACTCCCATGTTCATTACCAATGAATAAGAAAATCAAGACGTAGGCAAGCAAAATTACTTTGTTAAGGGTCACAGACATTAATGGTTGAGTCAGGACCTGAGTTCAGGCAGGAGTTCTCAAAAAGAAAATAAAAATTTGTTCATGCTTTAGGTAGCTAGATTTCCACATCAGTGATTACTGCATTTTAAAGTGAACATACATATTCTGTAGACTTTGAATATGCGGTCCTGGGATATGGCTTCAATTCCACATTTCCAATGAGCTTCTGGACAGTATGGAAGTAAATAGACCTTTGAGCAGCAGTGGGGTGTGGTAGCCATTTGGGAAGATTCACTGAACAAAATCACTCAAGGAAGGAAAGTCTAAAATACATAGCATAGTTGAGTCCATCTGTTGGAAATACCATGTTGCCTCATACTTCTGATTGAGTAGGAAGTTCTTAGTTCATTGAATGTACACTTACTCTGGGTGTGTTTTATTATGTTTGTATTATATGTATGTGGGCAAATGGCAATGTATATATTGGATGAGTGTGAAAATATTCATTTGTGACATCCACAACAATCTGTAACATATTCTTCTTTGCAATGGGTTTTTGATAACTATCCATGATGATCCATGGTGAATCACATAGGTATGGCACTTAGATTATTCTTATTTAAAGTTTAGATTATTCTTTATTTTCCTAATGCTGGATATGCAGTGTGTTTATGAAGTGGAACATCTTCTCAGACACAAGTGCCAGGTTATCTACAGGGGTTATATAGAAATGAAGTGGCCAGATTTTACGTTCGACCTCTCTGAGAAGTACTGACCTGTTTCCAAACTGTCCAGCAAAGCAATTGCAAGCAACTCAAGTGAGGCCAGAAGTTTTCTTCCCTGTTTGAGGAGTGTGAGAATGTACACCATCTCACTGCTATTTTGAGCTTGAAGGACTTTGCTAATTGAACTTTACAGTCTTTGTTCATTCAGTTGCAATTGTATTTCTGCTTCTTCCATTCTTGTTTTCATCATCTGTAGCGTCCTTATCTGCTCTTCACACTGTTTCCTACCCTGACTCATCACAGGTAGCTGCTTGTATTCCATTGACTGTTTAACTCACATCATATAGTATCTGTACCCTGATACTTTTCATTTGGGCAAATGTCATCATTTTTTCCTGTGAATTATCCTTTTCCTTTATGAAGGCTCCTGTGGTGAGAAGAATCCTTGCAGAAGTTTTCTTTGCTGTACAGCTGAGGATGCCTGAGATGGAGCCTCAACTCATCGCACTGTATGGATGAAGAGCATGAGGCCGGCGATGTTGAGGACTGGAAGCAGAGCCTTGATGGGAGACTACAGAATGCATTTGCACACCATCCCAAACAACAGTTTTACTTCATGTGCTGTTGGTTGCTACTTCACTTGTTGATTCCCCTCACAGGACTCATGAGGAGTATGCCCAGGCCAATAATATTGGCTGATAATATTCTAAAGATCTAAATAGAACCTTTGTGCTTTGTGTAGATCTTTCTTCTGTGACTGAATGAATTATCTGTAGTACTTTATGTCTCTGTTCTGTGATATCTATAAAATGGGATCAGTGGATCCTGCTCTACCTCCCTTGGAGAACTGGGAAAACTTGATCAGACAATGTAGTCTAGAAAGTTGCCTGCATGTTCTGATGATCACAGTTTGTGGTGGACGGTCACTGGTGAAGAGACACAGACAAACCTTTGACCATATCACACACCAGAATGTGAATTACACCTTAAATACTGAAAACCATCATCTTCACTCACTGACTTGGTGGTGGCTGTGTATGACCCCAGAAATTTGAATAGTGACTGAAATGTTAGTTTTTGTTGGGCAAAAAAAAAATGTAGAATTGGCTATCATTTCTATTTGACTGAGAAAAGAATGTAAAGTTGAATTTAAGATCTTATGTGAAAATACACATAAATATGAAATTCACAGCAGATATGAAAGTAGTGGGACAGAAGAAAGCAGAAAAGGGATGGAAAAAAAACCTTTACATTCTGATGAAGGAGACACTGCTTTAGTAATTGTAAAACCCTGTACTGAAAGAGGTCAATTCAATATCTGAGTTTTTGTTTTTTAACCATAAAAGATCGATGGAATGATTGGTCTGATTGCATAAAGTTGGTCATTGAGAAGGCAATGGAACCACAATTTAATGGCAAATGCTTGATTTAGTATTTTTTTAAGTCATAAAGAAAGATGAGAGACAAGAGTCTGCAGCCCTCTGATCTTTTGCTTTTGGAGAAATGCTTTAAGAGTTGGACTGTTGCCTGTGCTCTGGAAACAGTACTGCGAGCTCCTGAAGGACCTGGAGTCTATGCTTAGGGTTGGGGTAGGGCATATCCAAATAGTATCTGTGTGTCAGTGTCTTGGGTTTCTATTGCTGTCATAAAATACTGTGATTAAAAACAACTTGGGAAGGAACGGATTTATTTCACCTTACAGCTTACAGCCCATCAGGAAAAGGGTTAAGGGCAGGAACTCAAATGGGAGTGCTGCATGGGCCATGATGGAAAGCTGCTCATTAGCTTGCTCTCTACAGTTTTGCTAAGCCTGTAATCTTATATGGCCTGAGGACCACTTGCCCAAGGGTAGTGCCACCCACAGTTGGCTGAGTCCTTCCACATCAGTCATTGCTCAAGAAAATGTCCCCCACAGACTAGCTACTGTCCATCTGGTGGAGGCATTTTCTTCAGTTGTGGGATCTTCTTCCCAGATGATTTGCCTCATGTCAAGTTGACCAAAGTTAATCAGACACTCATCAAGCAGTATGATTTATCATCTGTTGCTTTTCTTGCCCTGTGCATAGTATTAACTATTTCTTTATGAGACATCTCTACCTGTTTTGGAGGGTGATGTCCCATTCTCTGCCCATTTCATGAAGATGTCATGTGGATAGGCAGCTGTTTCTTTTCTCTCTGGGAATGACTGAGTGACTCGGGCCAGGGAAATCAACACAGACTACCTCCCTAGTGACAATAGGTGAGCACAAGAGAGGTCACTGTAGCAGAAATAAACAAAGACACTCAATATAAGGACTTTTGATTTAACCTCTGTTAGAGAAAAGTTAAGTTTCATGCACCATCTGTCACCAAGAGGAAAGGACCTGCCCCAAGATGCAACCCAGAAGGAATGATGCTGATAAGGAAAGCCATGTTTTATTGGTTACCTAAGTCCTTATCTGCTGGAAACTCTACCCTAGTCATTTCAGTTAGGTTTAAGGTTGTAGATCCTCTTTCATATTATGTTGTGGTTTACTTCCATAAAAGGGGCCTTGATTAATACACTGATTAAATTTTTTTCTATGGAATTGATTCTTTAGGGCAAAGCCCTTAAATGTAGATGAATGAAGGCCAGGAACATTTAACTTGTACATATTTCTAGATAATTACTGAAAATACATCTTTGGAATTTTAAACTCTCATCAGAGCATGCCTATCTGTAATTATAATAAGATGGTACTGGAATTAGAGAAAGTCAAAATTTCTTCCAGGTCAGACCTTTTAAGTTTAGAGACATTTTGTGATAACATCATAATTTTGCCTATATTTCTAGGCAGCTCTTGATGGCTTTAGCGGTCTTTTGCTATGTTGTAAGTTGTGCCCTGCCACATTCATCCCTCTACCTTGTTTCATGTTTCCCAATGCTCTGCCTAGACGAGGAGATACTGTTAGTGTGATAACGATGCTTAATCTGCTTCCATCTTCAATTCCCACAAGTCTTCGTTCCTCACATGTGGCCCACCAAAATGTGAGCCTATTTCTAACCTCATCTGAAGGTCAGAGAGTTTCAGCTTGCTCAAAGTTGTTGACAACAACTATGGCTACACACCCTGACCTAGGGGGGTGGTTACTTGGTTGTTTTGGATATTAAGATGGCCCACAGAGGTAGATTCACTCCACCAAGGCCTAAGGTCCAAGATTTGGAACTTACTTCTATTCCTGTAAGGTTATTGTCTATTTCTACCTCAAACAAAGGTCCCACCTTGATTTAGATCAGAGAGTTCTGCTCCTATACCTACTTGTATTTTATGTATTGAGAAGTAGATCTGTTTTTACCTCAAGCAAATCTAAGAACCCAACTAAATTCCTACTCCCTTAGGGAGATAACTATGAATTTCATCCAAAGAGTGGTTTGTCTACAGAATGTTTTGGTCTAGGGTGTGCGCACTATTTGTCTTGTTTTAGCAACAGAATGTTTAACTAAGAATGTAGCCTGCAATCCTTCAACTGGTCAGTTCATTTCCTTGTATTATGCTAATGCAAGTTTTTTTTCTTACTCCCACCTTTTAGGGTCAGGGTATTTAAGGAAATGGAAGTTAAACACAGGCGATTTCAGTATTTATTGGAACTCCCTCCCGATAGTATACTATGTTTCTGTTTTATTATTTTCACCCATGTCTTCATTTTCTTTATTTATTTTTCTAATCCTCATGCCCCTACCTTGGTAAGTGGTATCCTTGTCAAAACTGGTCTCCAACACTCACACAAGTCATTTCTCTCATTTTTTTTCTAAATTTTCTGACAAAACCAAAGATACAAATAAATATGTAATATATCTATCTATCCAGGATGAAGGCCTTTGCCTTATTCAGTTTAATCCTACTGGATACATTCCTACCATCATCACCAAGCAAAGAGGGAATGTCTCAACCATCTGTATCTAATGAGTGTTGAGCTTTCATTACAATTTGGGGTGGTTACTAGCTACAATGAGGAACTAAGACAATCATGGTTATTAATTGGGTCAGTCAGTTGAGATCTATAAGTTCTTTCCCACAAACTAGTCTCATTACCATGGAATATTTATGGGTGAAATCCTGTTTTTGAGGTGTTCCAGAACTGTCAACTCATATATCTTTTGACTATGGCAGGGCAGTTAGTGACTGGTGAAATAGTAAATCCTTGTGGCCTTGTGACACCTGTTACCAATGCGTTAGCAAGTGACCCACCTCATGACATGAGCGTCTCAGATAATCTTTAATATCTTCAGTTTCTCAAGGCTCAGATTCTAACATTTTGTAGTATTTTGTGTGTATGTGCATATGTGTATGCATGCACATGTTTTTGTGTGTGCACTCTGCATTGTACTCTGTGTTCATGTGGAAGTCTGAGGTCAACCTCTTTTGTTATTCCTCGGGTGCCATCTACCTTTCTTTGTCTTTGAAACAGGGTCTCTCTCTCTCTCTCTCTCTCTCTCTCTCTCTCTCTCTCTCTCTCTCTCTCTCTCTCTCTCTCTCTGTCTCCCTCCTCTCTCTCTCTCCCTCTCTCTCTCTCTCCTGCAACTCCATGATCCAGCTACACTGATTCTCTGGCAAGCTCCAGGGATCCTTTTGTCTCTGTCTTTCTAGTGTTGAAGTTCCACCTGTTATGGTTTAAATACAATAAAATGGAGCTGTTCCCCAAGTGGCTGTAGCCATGAAGACCACAGCAGGCCACGAAGGCAGCCAGTCCCAGGCAGTGAGCCATGTGGCGGGTGAGAAAGGAAGAAAGTTCAGGCTGGGAGCAGAAGGAAGATCTGCCTGCCTCAGTGGTGGACAGGGAAGGGAGTGGGCACGGCTTGTCTCTTAAATGGACAGGACAGACCATTATACCACCCTACCCAACTTTTTAAGGTGGATTTTAGGGATTAAACTTGGGTTCTTATATTGTTTCTCTACCCCCTTGATTTCCTTCCTTCCTTCCTTCCTTCCTTCCTTCCTTCCTTTCTTTCTTCTTTGTTTTTTTCTTTTTCTTTTTTTGGTTTTCTGAGATAGGTTTTCTTTGTGTAGCTTTGTTTAAAGCCTACCTGGAACTTTTACTGTAGAGAGACCTCAAACTCACAGAGATCTAATTGTCTCTGCCTCTAACGTGCTGGGGTTAAAAGCATGTACCACCACTGTCTGGCAAAGAAGTTTTGCTTTTTGAGCAGAGAAAAAAGTATAGTTCAATAAAATCAATAAAACAATCCAAAACTTTGGTTTAGGGTTTACCTATGTGAGACTCTTCAGTCATTTCTGTATCCTTGAGTTCCCACCTGGTATCATTTTTTTCAGCCTGGGGAGTTTCTTTTCCATTCCCTGTAGGTCTGATCTGCTGGCAATGAACTGTTTTCTTTTACTCATTAAATAAAGTGCCCACAGTTTGACTTTTAAAAAAAAGAAGTTTATTTTCTTCTTTTAAGTGTATGAGTGTTTGTCTGCATGTATGTCTGTGCACTACATATATGATTTGTACCTGTGAAAGCCAGAAGAAAACATCGCTTTCCCTGAACTGGAGTCACAGATGATTGTGGGCCACCATGTAAGTCCTGGGGATCAAACCTGGTTCCTCTGGGAGAGCAGTCAGTGCTCTTAACCACTGAGCCAGCTCATCTCATCAGACCCTCTGAAGTATTTTTAAAAAAGCAATCATTCTCCATTTTTAAGATCTCTGTTTCCCTTCTCCATTTAATCTACCTTGTTTTGTGAATTTTGCTTATAGTCCTTGAGAGTTGACACAATGCATTACACTTACAACACGAAAGAAATTCCTAGACTTCATATTTTAGTTTCATAAAGAAAGAAGTAGGTTAATTCCCTATACTGACACGTGGTAGAGATTTATGTTCAAGGGCCATTTCAATCCTTATTTTCTTGACTAAGACACTAAGTCTCCAATTATCTATGTGAATCAAAGCTTATGGAATTAAAAGAGCATTAAGGTCTAAGCGCATTATCTTCTGGTATGCAGATGACATGCAGAAGCAATTCTGCCATTGCCTAGAGCCCAGAAACATGAATCCAGGACCCTAGGCTTTATCCAGTGCAATCTACAGGTCCCAGGTTCTATCCAATGTAATCCCACAGACCCCAGTTCTATTCAATGCAATCCACAGAACCCCAGGTTTCTATCCAATGCAAGTCCACAGAACCCCAGGTTCTAATCCAGTGCAATCCACAGGTCCCCAGATTCTATTCAATGCAATCCACAGAGTCCCAGGTTCTATCCAATGCAATCCACAGAGTCCCAGGTTCTATCCAATGCAATCCACAGAAACCCAGGTTCTATCCAATGCAATCCACAGGGACCCCAGATTTCTGTTCAATGCACACCATTCACCATCCCTTCTTATGGCTTCCTGATACATGAAGGAAGTATACATGTTGGACACTTTGCTTCTAGCCATAGCTGGGAGCGCAGTATTTTCCACACTATTTTCTATCAAGTCTAAAGGAGGTGGATACGATCTGGCTTGGGATCCTATATTCTTAGGACAATAATTCCAGTAAAAAACAGCTTATATGATGGTTGCTAGAAAGACAAAACAACAACAGCAACAAAACATGCATTGCAGAATTTATCAGCTTCTATTTTCTGCAGATTGTTAGGGGAATAAGCCAAAAAAACATTGGGCAGTCCATGTAGATTTCTAGAAATTTGATCTCTGATAGACCTTGACAGTGAATCTTCCCTGAAATATATAATTTATAGATGAATGCCTAGGCATTTGCTTTTCCCTAGGTTTTAAAAAGAACTTTGATACATTTTCTATGTAACCTTGTGACTACATTTTGTCCAACCAGTACATGCATATAACCCATTCACATTTTTTCTTAATGTCTAATGAGTGTGTTAAATACTTTTAGTTCTATATGGAAGCTATGCATACATGATCTTGATTTTTAATCAAAACAGAAAAAATTTTTTCTATGTAATACTTTTTACTATTCACATGAAAATTTCTTACACCAAGATACTGGAAAAGAAGGGGTAGGTGTTCTGAACACCACAAAAGGTTTGGCTATATGCACAGCAGAACCATTAATTCTGCAAGTTTCAGCTTGTACAAGAAAGACTTGTAAACCTGACTGTGAAATATGGGTTTAACAAGCTATTTAAACTATCATTTTGCACAAAAATATGTTAGACTTTCTCTGAGAAGGCAATGCTTGGATTCAGCTTGTTTCCAGGCACTGTAAATTTTTGTCACTCCAGTAAATTATTACTTATAAGTCCCCTGCATTTCTCCTGCTGTATGTTTATTTTTATTTTTTGTGGCCAGATAATTTATGTGGCAGATGTTTAAGCAACAGGGCTTCATATACGAGGGTAACAGTTAACACAGTATTACTTGTCCTGCACTGGTTAATATTTGAGGTTGCAAGGTTGAATTAGCATGGCGGGTCAGTGGGTTAACTCCAGATATGATAAAAATACTTCTCTATGTTGTCATCAGGAACAGTTAGGGAAAATAACCCATGGTGCACCTTGAGAGGTTGCCTTGATTGTTTGGTTTGTACTATACACATCCTACAATCTAGAAGTAGAATTACGTTTTTTGAATATAATGCTGAGTGGGCATGAATAAAAGTGAAAGGGCATTTGTGTGTGTCATGTGTTTCATTTTCTTAGAACCTATATGCCAAACTTCTTAAAATATAATACAATATAATGTCAAAGTTGGGAGGAAGCACTAAGGGCAAGGAATGTCCAAGTCTTCAATGACAATGAAAACAGCTGCTTAAATAAATGACATGATCCCAGGCATATGCTATGGGCCATTTGCCTGCAGTACTGTCAGGTTCTATATAGCATATGGATGTTATTGACATAAGGGAAGGTTTTAAATTCTAGAACATCCGTGGCCAGGGAGTACTAGGGATTTTGTTCAGAGGTGTGCAGATGGTGGTTTTTTTTTTCTTCCTTTGGTCTGTGAGCCACCAACCTCAGAGTGTCATCCATGGAATTGATGGGTTGGAGACCAGTCTCTTTCAGGGCACTGCTGCTTCAGTAGTCTTCATGGTGGCAAATGGAGCCCACTGCTGGGACTGCAAGTGGAACTTCCCTATGAACACGACTTACTACGTTATTAATGTGGGGCCATTAATACATCACTACATTTCATTGTCATAGATCTTTATGAGGGATAGACTATTGTTATCTACATTTGTAGATGAGAAGGCTGAGGGTCATGGCCATCAGGTGCTAGAATTGAGACAAAAGTTTATAGGTGGTGGAGGAGGAGGCAAACTGGGAGGCAGCTTACACTGTGAGCCAATCACCTCTCTAACCTCGAAAGAATGTCTGATACGATTGGATAATGGATGTGAAGTGGGAAGAAAAGGTAATGATTTCTACATTCCTTTTATCTTGCTCTGAAAGGCTGGCTCCTTTATTTTGGGCCCTTAAAGCTTCCAGTAGCACCCTTTGTACTTTGAATGCCTTCTCAACTACACAGAGAGGAAACTGCATTAGCTATTAAATTGGATACGTGGCCGTACACTATTTTCTGACTGAACTTTTTAGTACTTCAAAGACTTGAAGTACAGTTTAATGGTGTTTTACCTGTCGTTGGAATTAAAAGTCGAGTGCCATTGTGTGCTGGTTTTTGTCCCTCCTTCGGCTGATATTTAGAGAGGTAATTCTTCTACTTGAGGCTTGCACGATGTGTGAAGTATGAAACAAACAATACAGATAGGCTTCTTGAGGTGCACCGTGGATTACTTATTGTCCCCCTAAAATTCCTTGCTGAGAAAAACCTACTGCCTACACTTTGACCCACTGCAGCTTTTTTTCCTTAATAGAAAGATAAAGAGACCTTAGGTCTAACTCTCTTGAATTTCTGTTACCATCCAGTCATATAGTAAACACAACAAAAGTATTGTCTAGTCTTAAGGTTTTCAAGCAAGGGGAACAAAAGTAGAATTGATGCCTCCTGTAAGACACTGACTGGGGAGAGGGATCTTTTGTAGGGAGCTTGAGGTAGACTGGGCAGACTCTCCCATTCTTCCATGCCTCCCTTTTCTTTTTCAATGTACTAAGGCATAGACATCTCACCTCTGTTTATTTTTTATAAGCATCTACTGCTCACAAAATTTTTTGCTCATTAAAGTTTGTTAGATTTTTTTCCTTCATCTCCCAGCTAGATCAGTGTATCTGCTTGGTGGGTCCCAGGCAGGTGGGTCCAGCATCTGACCTAAGAAGGTAGACTGACTACTATCCCATCTTGCTCATTTTTGATACAGTTTCTGATACAGCTGGAGATGCTTGGCAAATGCAAAATACTTACTAACTTGCAATGTCTAAGATCAAATGTACCAAGAGGAGGAAGCGGATTCCCTCCTAGTAATAGCCATGGGACAGTCTCTGTATCGACAAATAGAAGAGGAGAGGCATGCATAGACAGAAAGGAGGATGCCAACTTTTGTGAAATGGGGCATGTGAAATTGATGGACAGAGGAAGGAAATTGCTGTGTAAGAAAATGCCCAGATTCAAATCACTCAGGCACAGACACACAGATACACATACATGGCACATGGACCTGAAGAATGTTAGTTGATAACAGAGCAATGGGAGCAAGAAAGGAGGAAAATGCAAAGATGTCAGGGGCTCAGCGTGTTTGACTGGTAATATCTGGTGCCAGATAATAATTCATCCTGTGCAAGGAAGAATTCAGATGAGAGGAAACATTTTCCATAGACAACAGGAAGGGTGACCAGGGATGAATGTGACTGACACAGTGTCCGTGGTCAGCATTTGTCATTCAGAAGAAACTCGACTCTGCTGGAATGCATTTGCTTGAGAGATAGGGTGAATTCTAGTGAGTTGTAAGCTTCTGTCACCATGTTTATGATTTGTTTGAAGACCTTACAGCAGGTGTGCTGATGGAAGATTGGGCTGAAAGATGTTTATGGTCATGATGCCTTGAAGATCAGGGTGCAGATAGGCATTCAGGGTACATGAGTAGGTGTGAGAATCTTGACAGAGCAGTTCTCTACAGATGGAAAGAGGCTCACTGCCTATTGAGTCAATGTACCCTGGAACAGGGTATACACTGCATGGAGACACAGACATCTTTTTTTAAACAAAACTTATTTATATATTAAAAATATCTTTTCTCATTTTACATACCAATCCCAGGTCCCATTCCCTTCCCTCCTCTGCTCTCTCCACCTTTCCTTCCACCCTAACCCCCATCCACTCTTCAGAGAGGGTAAAGTTTCCCATGGGGAGTCAGCAAGGTCTAACACATTGCTTTGAGGCAGAACTAAGGCCCTCATTATACCTAGGTTGAACAAGGTATCCCTCCGAAGAAAATGTGTTCCAAAAAGTCAGTATATACAGTAGTGGTAAATCCTAGTCTCACTGCCAGTGGCCCCACAGACTGCCCCAGCCATACAACAGTTGCCACATTCAGAGGGCCTAGTTTGGTTCTATGCTGTTTTCCCCACTGTCAGGCTGGAATTGGTGAGCTCCCATTAGCTCAGGTAAGCTGTTTCAATGGGTATCCTCATCATGGAATTGATCCCTTTGCTCATATTATCATTTCTTTCTCTCTTCGACTGGACTTTGGGAGCTAGGATCAAGGTTCCACTGCGGATCTTGGAGACAAAGACATCTTGAACCCAGCAATCAGATTCTAAACTTTAAATGAATAGAGCACAAGAAGAATACTATATGCTTCTTGTCTTAACAATGCTTAATAGTCAGCATTGACAGATATTAAGTCCAGTATCCTTTTTTTTTTAGTAAATAATCATTTTACAGAAACCAGTGGGTTATCTCACTAGTGAGTTACCTGTCCTTGCACAACAAATTAGACCCCAACAATGAGTTTCTGTGGTTCTCCAACAGCTTAGCTGGGCAGTTAGGGTTTAGAAGTCTCATGAGATCACAATCAAGGCATCAGTAGGGTCTGCACCTTTGACAACTACACAGGGTTGGCAAGTATGTGTGAGAAATCTCCTTCCTCATTTGACCTTCTTCATAAAGGGTCTTCAATATCCATATGTGATGATCATTGTCATTCTCCAGAGTGACTTTCCCAAGAAAAAACATATCAGAAATGACAGCCTTAATAGATTAATTAGGCAGTATTTGATTTTATTGCCTGTTTTATATATTATGGGAAAGATTTACTAGGGTGTAAATATAGGGAAGCAACAGTCATTGAAATTGCCTTAGACACTGGTGGTCATCAAATCTGACCAGCTTGCCCTTTCAGACTTACTTCTTGAACATTCTTCCAAATTTACCTTACCTCAATCAAAAAGATTTCATAAATGTGTGCAAATTTTAGTACTTTACCCCAGTTAGTGTTTTTTTTAATTTGAAGTCATTCATTACACAGAAATTTAAAAGCTCTTTTTTTAAAATTAGTTTATTTTATGTGTGTGTGTACCCATGTGCCATGGTGTACACATAGAGATGAGAGTAAAACTTACAGGAGTTGGTTCTCACCTTCACTCAAGTGGGATCCGGTGATCCAGCTCAGATTGTGAAGCTAGGCAGCAAGCGTTCTCACCCGCTGACCCATCGCACTGGTGCCAGTACAGGCATTTTTAAGTATAGTCTGACAGCGTTCCATCTTGAATGTCTCAGACTCACAGGGATGCCCAGACTTTTGACCTTGAAGCATGATACCCTCTACAGATGTGTGAGGCCTCATACATAGCTATCCTGGGACTCATGAAGCCTGGGACCATGTAAATTCTCACAACACCATTTGTGAATTGGAAAACGTATCCTAAAACTGTATATTGAGAAGTCTAAAAAAAAACTTTGGTTCTTCTGATCTGTGGTCTAAAATGAATTCATACGGAGGTCATATTTATCTCATGGGAAGGTGTATTATCCCTATTCAATTAACAAAATTTAATCTATGACTCAAATATTGGCTAAGTTTACTATTTCCACAAAAAAGAGCCACAGAGAGATTTTATGAGTCTATGCCTTTGACGGGCTTACTAACCCTGTCAGAGGATTGCTGTGTCAGCGTACATGGCGTTGAGAATATAGGCATTTGGAGGGGGCTGCTCTGCTTTCCCAGTTCTGTTCTGCAACAGCCAGTTGATGAATTTTCTCCCTTCCATCACAGATTGTTATAGTATTTAAAGTTTATGTGTTCTCTCTCAGAACCAACTGGGGCTATGGCCAAAATTCTGATTGGGAGTGGGTGTTGGGGCTGGAAGCTATATATATGGAAGCAGAACAGCTGGGATAATCTATGTTTTGGAGACAATAATCATGAATAATGCAAATTCAGCCATTAAAATAGAAAGAAAGGGTGACATCTCATCCAGTGGAAATTTTAAGGAGAAGTCACAGTTCCAGAGTTTCAGTGGTGGCCTCTCTGGCCAGGCGTCAACAGGATCACTCATGATGCGCCCCCAGCTTGGTTTATAAGCATGACATCTTTAATTTGAGCCCTGCAGCAGAGTTGACAGGGAATTCCTCCAAGGCCATCCTTTCTGGGAAGTCTTCCCCCATAGCTGTCCTAAGCTGGGCTATGTGTTCCTACTGGCTCCTGCACCTGCTGTATTTTTCCACTGTTGGTGGCTTGGTGATGACTCACTTACTAACAAATAATGGCTCTTCCGTAAGTCAGGACTGCATTTTTCTAGGTCACTATTGAATCCCTAGTCTCGACCATACTGTGTGTTACTACTGACTTGCCGCAGCAAGTAAAACGTGCTACTCCATATAACTGGAAAGGGAAGACATTGCTTGGTGTAAACGGCAAACCTCTCGCTGCACAGTTTCAGGCCTGGTTGGACCCAGATGCTGAGAGGCCTGTGCCTTCATCATCTCTTAACCCTGTGCCTAGTGCTGGCCTTAATTCCATGCAGCCTTTGTCTTTTGAATGTCATCACAGCCAACAGGAAATGTCTGATGAAGGGAAAGAGAAACCCTTTCATTTCCTCGAACAGTTCCGGCATAAATCCAGGCAGAACAATATTTGCTGTGACAGAATCACCTGGCATCACCCACCTTCCCAATCTGTTCACTGTCAGGAGGGACACAATGCAGTAATTGACATGAACTGTCTGCAGAGAATGGGCCTGTGTAGGATGTGGAACTTGGACATTTGAAGTAATGATTTGGGTGAAGGAGAGAAATGAAGATAGTATTCTGGTCAGACAGCCCCTATAAGCAAAGGCTCATAGAAACCACCTCTCATGAGGAAGTCAGAGGGTGGGTAACTGGCAGAGTCAGTATATTTGATTTCCAATTCCAGGTTGGTTTCCTTTTTTTAAATTAAAAAATCATCATCATCATCATCATCATCTTCATCTTCTTCATCATCATACCAATCTGGGATCATCATCACCTAGTCATGCAATGACCTGTGTGTATAACTGCTCTTAAACTATGGTTACATCCAATTTTGCTTTTCTATGTTATCTTGTCATTGTTTTATGCCTTTGTATACTTAATGCAGCTTCAAACACCAATCAGGGCAATGGACCTCTGAATTATCTGAAGAATGCAGAAGGGGCTGATGCCTTCAGCCCTTCACGTATTTGCTGAGTGCGTTGGACCTACCATGGTGATAAGGTTGGGTGTAACTGCAAGCTGCTGAAATAAGAACAACAACAGTGGTGGCAACAACAAGAATGCTGCCAAGGGAAGCAGTGTGAGTTTTGAACATAGCAAGCAGATGTATGAATCTATAAAGACAGCAATTTTCCTAAAAAGCATCTCAAAGTGGAAATGAACTGAGAGTAGGTAGCATGGTACTGCTTCTATCCATAGGTGCTTAGAGTCCAGCCTTTATGGTTTACTGGCTGTCCATAGTGTCCACGGAGGAAGCAAGAGGCAGAAAGGTCACATTTTGCCTTCATTGATTGTATGCCTTTAGTCTGTCACTTCCATGATGCTTGGATCCCATCTCTTTTCCTCAAATGCCCACCCATGGACTGCCCATCCATGTCTAGAAGTGGAACACCTGACCATTCAGATGTGGATTAGTGCCTTAAATCCAAGGTATTTGCAAAGAACATTTTATCTGGTGTCTTTGCCTTGAGGTCATTTCTTCTGTCAGAATTTTAAATACGATGCCAAAAAACTGCTAAGCTCTTCAGAATATGATTTATTATTAATTGCCACTAAGATTTACAGGAAACATGACTGTGTCCAGCCCTGGTGCCAGGCACTTTACAAGTGTAATCTAATTTAATTGACCAGTGTTTGTATAGATTAATAGTATGGGTGTAGAGTAGATGCAATTTGTTTAGTTCCAGCCTTGGAATTCACATCAGTGCAAGGTCATTGCTTCCCTGTCTTTCTTGAATAGAAATACGTGGTCAGGAGGTTTCGGGGTGCGGGCTTCCTTCCCCAGACTCATATCATTCAGAATCTGTCTGTAACCCATGAGCAAGGTGTCCGGGACTTTCAGTCTCAACCAGATGTTTCAGGCCACACGTATAGGGAGACAAATGTGTCCAGTGGCGCCGTCACCGCTTGTACCAGTGACCTTGAGTCTGGTTGTTTGAAACTGATTCGATTCCATAAGCTGTCAGGAAACGCTGGGACTGTTTCCAGTTGGGATGGAAAGGACTTTTACCTGGTAGTTTAAAAAAACCCAACGAGACCATTCTGTTCATTTGGGTACCAGATTGGAAAACACATAAACAAATGCTCAGGGGCTCCAATTCGCAAATATTGAGGTAGTAATTGGCAGACACATTCCCTGAAGTGTCTCTACCCGGTCAAATTTAGGAACATTAAATTTCTATTTAGTGAGTAATACTTATGCTAAAACACAGGCTCCGGTTTCAGACTGCCCACTGGGCCTCAAGACCATAACCATCTCTGCATTGTGCCTTATTTTGTGAGTTAATTGCAGTAGAGTACCATGGTGTGAGTTTTATTTTAATGTTATCAATTGGAATTATTTTTATCATTACTACTGTTTTATTATTATTATTATTATTATTTGCTCAGAGACATTTTTGGATATGTTCTTTAAGGCCTTGAGAGAAATGCCATGCTAATGCAAACAAATGGACTTCACATAAAACCAGAAGCATTACCAATCTGAGATCATCACCTAAACATGCAATGATCTGCCTGGGTGTATGACTGGCTCCATAGGATAAAAGTCACTTCAGGCCAGCTGCTGCTTCTGCAGTCTTGGCTCTTTCTGGCAGGAGGAAGTAGTTTTCCTTCCTAAGGAAGAGCAGAATTCTGAATGTGGGAGAGAAGGGAGAGACAGATCAAACCTGACTGAAAAGGGTGTAGCAGCAACTGAGGAGGCTGCTTCTGCTCTGAAGACGATGGACTGTTCCATTTCAGCACTCTGCTCTCTAAAGATTGCTGCCGTTTTCTTTTTTAAACAAAGAGTTGGTTTTAATTATGTAATAATAAAGAGTCTAAGCTACCACAGTGGAAAATTTGAAGTTAGGATACCTAGTGAGGGACAGAACATTGGATTAAGATTTCAGGGGAATTACAGTTAGTAACCTTTATGGTTCAAATACAACAATAGCAACTTTGTATCTTTGGAACAATAGTACCTTCCCAAATGTTTCTCCAACTCTGAGATTTTTAAATCTTTCTGTGATGCTGGGAATATAAAAAGGAAGGGGAAGAGTCCAAGCTGGGGCTGTACAATGTTTCTTCACGTAGAGCTGTAGAGAGGCAGGCAGACAGAAAGGCCAGCACTAGGAGCCAGTGTGTAAAGACATTCACCTCCACAGAAACACATGGAGACCAAGAGGGCAAAAACACTGCAGGAACAGTTTATCCAGAATGTTGGAACTCAGCAAAGACTTGAAACAGTGTGAGTATCCCTCAAGGGAGCTTTGCTAGAAGAGTGTGTTTCCATACATTGTAACTCACGCTATTCCAGTCTCACTTCTGCAGCTTAGTAGAAACCCTTGAAACTAACAGACCAAGACAATGGGGAAGCCTAGCCATTTACAAGATGTTCACTGCAGTCAGAGCTGCTCCAGTATCTTTCCTATCGAATTCACTGTTTAAAAATCTAATTTCTCGCTGGGCAGTGGTGGCACATGCCTTTAATCCCAGCACTCGGGATGCAGAAACAGGTGCATCTCTGAGTTCGAGGCGAGCCTGGTCTACAAGACCAAGTTCCAGGACAGGCTCCAAAGTTACAGAGAAACCCTGTCTCGGAAAACAAAACAAAATTAATTTCTCAAGAACTTCATGCAAAAATGTAAACAGAGACTGCACTTCCATTCTTGATTGTCCAGACCGGAATAATCACATAAAACTATATTAATTACAACACTGTTTAGCTAATCTGTTTGTTAGTCTCCTTGCAGAAGTAACTTGATTTGATCTAACTTATATATCACCAAGTAAAATTCTTTTTCTAGGGGATGCTAGTAAAAACCACTTAGAAGCCAATCTTTAACTATGAAAGTAGAGAATAGTTGGCATACAAATAAGAGGCCAGCCAAAAAATGTCAAAGAAAATTAGGAGAATGACTAAGTGTCTAGGTCATACACATGTGAAGAGTTGTGTGTGTTCTCAGGGCTCTTATCATGCTTTGGAAAATGACTGAGACTTCCAAAGTACTCACTTTTGACTAATCCTGAGGCTCTATGAAGACAAGGAAAGGCAGACTAACTTGGAGTCAAAGATGTGTCCTATCTACGTATGGAGCTGCTCAGAAAAGACTGGAAATTTTATTGCTTTTAGGTGTTTAAGGAAATGTCTAATTGATGGCAAGTACTATGCTCTCTGAGCACTTTTTCAAATCAGAGGAAGAATACAGATTTTACAAAATCAATTCAAAAAAGGAAAAATAACAGTTACTTTTCTTATAGTAATGACCAAATACTCAACAAAAGAAAGTTAAAGAAGAATGAAATGGCTTACTCTGGTTCATGGCTTGAGGGAATTAAGTGTTGAGGGGATTCAGTTTGTCTAGCCAGAGAGCCTGTGGCAGTAGAAGCATGTGGCAGTTGGTCACATTGTATCTGTTGAGAGAAAACAGAGAATGATGATACTCAACTGGCTTCCTGTTCTCCATTTATTCTGTCTGGGACTCAGTCCATGTAGTTTTGCTGCCCACATTCACACTAGGTCTTTTCCCTCATTTAAACCTATTTGGAAATGCCCAGAGGTATTTCTCAAAGGTGACTCTAAATTCAGTGAAGGCAATGATAAAGGTTTTAGTCAGAGGCTACTTGTTTGTTTCCTAGCCTCCCAGATCCAAAATAATCACACAGAAACTATATTAATTGCAATACCGCTTGGCTAATAGTTTAAGCATATTTCTAACTAGCTTTTATATCTTAAATTAACCCATTTCTATTATTTTGTATTTTACCATGAGGCTCATGGCCTACCGGCAAGGCTCCACCATCTGTGTCCTCCGGAGGTGGATAAATGCTGTCTTTTTAACTCTACCTACTCTATATATCTCTTTCAGCCTGGCTATATTATGTTAAGCCATTGGCCAAAAGCAACTCCTTTATAACCAATGGCAATAAAATATATTCATAGCATACAGAGGGTAATCCCACATCAGTTAATCATCACAAGTCCATCCTTATCAACTTGACATCTAGACACACCACTTTGAACTATAGCATTTGATCCCTGGTCCTTAAATTCTCATGGCCACCTCATAGCACAGAATACATTTATCTTATCTGAATAATATCTGAATCCTAACAGCTTTAACTGATACTGTTCAAAAATCCAAAGTCTAAAGTCTCTTATCAGATTTAAGGCAGTTTCTGAACTCATTTCCTGTAAAATGAAAGATGTAGTTCTAATGGCACATAGTAAACTTTCTTATTCCAAAATGGTAATTGAGGTACAAAAAGGAAAGACTAGACCAAACCAGGTACAAACCCTCAGCTACAAGTATATAGAGCTTGTAATGATATCACATGGGCTCCAGCAGCCCTAGATAGCCTACCCTCCCTTTCTGCTACTTCCAGAACATTTAATGTCTCTTTGGGGCTGCCTCCACTCTGTGCCTACAGCAGACATCCCATTGTTCTGGAATTTTAAAGGCCCTAACATCTCCATTGCAGCTCAGCTTCCACTTTATCACCCTCAGCTATTGACCTCCGAGGGCCTCCTTGCATGGAGTACAACCCTGCCATATAGTACTTGATTGAAATAGAGTTTTGAGAACCTCACACAAACTTCCATGATTCTGAAATTCTTGGATGTTTACATGTCTGCCAATGTAGATGGCACTATCAATTTCTTCTGCTGGACTAAACTCTACTATACTTTCCCGTTGATTGAGGTTTCTGTCCTGCCCAGTCCTCCAGTCATTCAGTCCCAAAGAAATTGGCCCAGTAGCTCAGGCTTCTTATTAATTAATTCTTATAACTTATATCAGCCCATAATTCTTGTCTGTGTTAGCCATGTGGTACCTTTCTAGGCGAGGCAGCCACATCTTTCTTGCTCTGTGTCTGGTTTCCTTTGCATCTGGGTGGCAACTGCAGACTGAAACTTTCCTCTTCCCATAATTCTCATTGCCACGCTTCTACTTCCTGCCTGGCTACTGGCCAATCAGCATTTTATGAGAAATAATACAAGTGACAGGATTAAAGACCATTGTCCCACAGCACTTTACCCACTTTTTACTACAACCATAGTGGCCTCTGGAAGTTTGGCAGCTGAACCTCAGAATTCCTTCATGGCATTCTCAGTTTGGGGACTTTTCAGATAAATTTGTATTAGCTTGTATTAGGTTGTCATCCTTACGCGGATGACACCTTTTCGGCCCCAGGGCTCCTTTCCTTTCATCCCAAGGCAGAGCTCAAGGCTCTTCTTTAATACTGCTGATCTCATTAACAATCACAGCTCCTTATTCTACACCCATCTTGTCCACAAACTTTAACTCTCTTTTCACCACCAAACTGTACTTTTGAAATGTGCATTTTTCCTGTTTCTCACTGTGGACACAGCGGAGAGTACTGAGTGGTAACCACGTCACAGTGTGGATGCCATGCTGTATTGAAATTCTATCTACCAGGCAATTCAGGTTACTGTTCTTGACGTTTAGCCTAACTCAAAGTTTTATGTCACGGGCAGAATGCAGCAAGAATCTTTGCCAGAGTGTAACACAAATAGCCCCATATGGTCCATGTTTTCCTCTGAAACCTCTGAGTAGATCTCCCAGTGTCCACTTTTCTCAGGGCTCCACTTTCCCAAGTTCTCACCAGAACTGATCATAGGGCTTTGTTTATAGCACTCTGGAGCTTTCTTGCCTATGTCACATTCTTTCTTATTTTTCCTACAAATCAATTCCAAAATCCCACGAGCCACGCCATCAGGTTTAACACAGCAATAACCCCTCTTCTCTACACTTGTTTTATTGTATGAGTTATCTCACTATTGTGATAAAATACTGGATGAGTACATTATAAGGCAGTTTAATTTTGGCTCTGAGTTTGAAGGGATTATCGTGGGGAAGGCATGATGGCAGGAAACTGAGGCTGCTTCTCAGGTCTCCAATTACAGAGTAGAAAGAATGAATGTTGCTTCTCATCCCAAGCAGTGAATTTCCCCCTTTTAATTCACTTGGGGCTGTGATGGTGCTGCTCACACTGAGGGCAGGGCTCCACTCCTCACTTAAACCTCTTTGAAAACACAGCCTCATAGACATACCAAGAGACATATTGCCTAGTTGAGTCCAAATTCAGCCAAGGAGATGGTGAACAGTTATCGTCAAAGAAAGAAAAAAAACCAGCAACAACAACAAATCTTAGGAAGGGGAAATTTAAATTCTATTATTTTCATGATGTATTCAATACATCCAGTGCTTTTCTTCATTTTCTGTAGACATGTAGTTTCATGTTGCCCAGTCTAGCCTAAAATTTGATACAAGGCCAAGGATGATGTGTTGATTTCTGTTTCTCCTGATTCCACCTCCCTAGTGCTGAGAATACAGGCATGTGCCACCCTGCCTGGTTTATATGGTGTTATGAATTGAACTCAGTGGTTCCTGCAGCCAAGGCAAGTGCTCTACCAACTGAGACACACTGACAGCCTTAAAATGTCTAGTTTTCAAAAGGAAAACAAAACAAAACAAAAAAAAAGTTAAGGCATACAAAAAGAGAATTACCGGCAAAGTGTCATCTTTGGTGACCAAAACTGGCTGCAATGAAAGTAAGCTCTTTTAAATATGTTTTAAAATGAAATAAAATTCATTAATGAAATGAAAAGAAATCATGAGAGTAATTTTTTAGCAAATAGGGTCACTTAGGTAGCTCAGTGGGCAAAGGCTTCTATGACAAGTTTCTTCACCCATTGAACTCCCTCTTTGGCCTTATCATTTTTTCTAAGAATTTTTCAGTTGCCCTAATATTACTTGTTAAAAATGGTGCTTTCCTGGTTGAAAAATGTGCTATCCTATTTAAAAAGCATCAAGTCAACATGTATGGACTCATGTCTTTACTTTGACTTATAGCCCATTTATGTGTATGTGAATCCTAGGTCAACACTCAGCCTTGGTGTTTGTAGCTTTGCGTAAGTTCTGAAGTTTGGCTGGGGTCCCTTAAGAAGGATTTGATGAAAGCTGCCATTTGTTTAGCAGGAAGTTGGCATCAGATCTCCTGCTAGGTGTAAGCTCCATGTCCTGGCTGGGAGCTCACCCAGAGCCCCTTTTGCAAATTGGATCCGTGTTAAACCCACAGCCAGGCACACCACTTTGTTCGACAGAAAGAATGAAATGCACACAGAAATGTGGCCTTTCCAAACCTCGATTCTCCAAGTACTGTAGTGTTTTAACTCTTGTCCTGGTTTCTCTATCTTTAACTGCCTTACTTTAACCCTAATTACTTGAAATGGAATCTCCATCAAAAGTGTTTGTGAAATCCTGGTTTTAAGATGTTGAAAAGAGTTTTTATATGTGTTAAAATGCACACATAATTATTGAAAAGAATGTTTGTTTAGCTCCTATAGTTTCTTTTTAAAATTTTTAATTATTTTACATCCCAGCTGCAGTTTCCCCTCCTTCCTCTCCTCCCAATCTCTCTCTGACCCCCCCCCCCCCTTCCCAACCCACAATCCACTCCTCTGTTTCTGTTTAGGAAAGGGCAGGTCTCCCATGAGTATCAACAAAACATGACATATCAAATTGGAGTAAGACCAAACACCTCCCCATGTGTTGAGGCTGGGCAAAAAGACCCAGTACGGGGAGTAGGATCTCAAAAGCCAGTAAAAGAGTTGAACACAGTCCCTGTTCCCACTGCAATAGGAGTCCCACAAGAGATCAAGCTACACAACTGTAACACATATGCAGAGGGACTAGGTCAGTCCCATGCATACTGCTTGGTTGTTGGTTCAGTTTCTGTGAGCCGTTATGAGCCTAGGTTGGATGATTCTGTGGGTTTTTTATTTTTGTGGTGTCCTTGACCTGGTTGACCCCTACAATCCTTTTTCCTCCTATTCTGCAGGATTCCCTGAATTCCACCTAATGTAGGCTGTGGGTCATCATCTAGAAATCAGTTGCTGAATGACACCTCTATGATGACAATTGAGCTAGGCACCAATCTAATCACAGGAAATGGCCAGCTCAGACTATGAATCCACTATTGCTAGGAGTCTATTTCCCTTTTCTAGAGAGATCTGGGTTCCTCCCTGCCATGAACCTTACTTGTTACCTAGTCTCTCTGAGCACCTATGATTTTTAAAGAACCCATAGGCATTTTAATACTGTCCTAAGGGAGGCACAGCTGTGTGGCGATGCCCTTATTTCCATGAGAAGGTATTTGATCAGACTTCCACTATCCAGTGCTTAGTCTCCAGTCTTTGATAAGCATGCTAATCAGTGGCCTTATCTATAAATGTAAGCAATATATTTTCTTATATGAGCTATCTTTATTTTATTGGGTGCTTCCTAGAAGTCATAATCCTTGGGGTTTCCTAGTAGTTATCCCTGCTCAGATTGTCTGTTGTTAAAAACTGAACCGTATCCCTTTTAATGACATTGTGAAGTTCTATCCCAGCATCCCTGGGATTGAGAGCATATTTGGAAACAGCCATCTAAAATGTAATCTAGGCAGTAGGGATTCCTGACAGATTAAGAGTGGCTCTCAATCTTGTAGTGATGAGCTGTGGGCAGGCCTGCTTTTCATCCCGCCTGGCTCCCGGCCACCGGCTAGCTTATGCCCCGAAATAACAACACACAAACTGTATTCATTTAAACACTGCCTGGCCCATTAGTTTCAACCTCTTACTCACATCTTGATTAACCCATATCTAATAATCTGTGAAGCACCACGAAGTGGTGTATTACCGGGAAGATTCTAGCGTACGTCCATCTTGGGCAGGAGCTTCATCACGTCTGGCTCACAGAGGAGAGGTATGGCATCTGTCTGAGCCATCTACCTCACTTCCTTCTTCCTGTTCTGTCTACTCCACCCACCTATGTTCTAGCCTATCAGGCCAAGCAGTTTCTTTATTAATTAACCAATGAAATCATCAGATAGATAGAAGACACATCTACATCACAATCTTATACTGGCAACTGGTGTCTGTATAAGATAAGGGAAATTTAGAATACATGCACTAGTAGAAATAGAGATTGAAGTCATGTCTCAATAAAGCTAAGAATGCCAAGTACTATGTGTGTTTCAGGAGTTTATTGCTGTTATGCCACCATGACCAAAAGACAGCTTGGGGAGGAAAGTGTTTATTTTGTTTACACTTCCACATCACAGTCACCAATGAAAGGAAGTCAGAGAAGGAACTCGTGGCAGGAACTTGGAAGCAGGACCTGAAGCAGTGGCCTCAGAGGAATGCTGCTCACTTGCTTTGCCTCTTGGCTTCCTTAGACTGTTTTCTTATAGCACCCAGGACCCAGTAGGTGGCAACCAACCTCATTAATCAGTAATCAAGAAAATAATCAGAGATCAACTGGTGGCTGCATTTTCTCAGCTGAGATTCTCTCTTCCAAAATGATGTTAGCCTATGCCAAACTGACATCAGACTAGTCAGCAGAGTTAGTGATGGCTGGAAGTTGAAAGAGCTAGTGCATTCTGAGGCCTTCTGAAATGGCTGGTAGACCTCAGGATTCTGTACCTCTTCAGGAAATCTAGGGTGTTTTTTATTTATTTAAGCTTTCTGAGTTGTAGTAACTTGTCCCAAACCCCAGTGAAACAGTCTTTCCTACATTTCCTAATCTCTGGAAGCCAGATGAGGGCCGGGGCCTTTCATTTTATGTACTGCTGACCCTCAGGTCTTGAAGCAGTTTCCTCACATGTACTAAATGTTTTATTTTATTGATTGATGATTGATTGAGTGAGTGAGTGGATTGATAAAGCCGTCCAGCTATGTGGTCTTTGGATTGTAAAGAAATCAAGCCCATATTTGCAAAACACAACAATGGTGAGGCAGAGCTCAACCCCACTTCTGAAAATTCTGTCCTCGTCACCATGGTTCATCTGCTACAAAATAGACAGCTAGAGTCAAGTGGTGTCTTTAATCCCTGAAGCTGAGAGCAGTGGTTCCACGTGAATAGTTTTGGAGTCCCGAGTTCAAGGATACTTGTTGAGTTCGTGGTAAAATGGAGACCTACCCACAAGGGAAAAATTGGAACACCTGGAGCCTAGTTTTTTTTTTAATTAAAAATTTCCATCTCCTCCCCTCCTCCTCCCCCTTCCCTCCCCTCCCTTCCACCCATACCCCTACTTCCTCCCTCTCCAGGCCAGAGAGCCTTCGGGGTTCCCTTCACTATGTAAAGTCCAAGGTCCTCCCAACTCCCCCCAGGTCCAGGAAGGTGAGCAACCAAACTGACAAGGCTCACACAGAGCCCGTCCATGCCGTAGAGTCCAAGCCCATCACCATTGTCCTTGGTTTCTCAGTCATTCTCCACTGTCAGCTACATTCAGAGAGTCCGGTTTGGTCGCATGTTCCATCAGTCCCATTCCAACTGGACTTGGTGCTCTCCCGTTAGTTCTGTCCCGCCATCTCAATGGGTGAACGCACCCCTCACGGTTGGTCCTGACTTCCTTGCTCATGATCTCCCTCCTTTTGCTCCTCATCCAATAACATTGTACTACTTACTTTACACTAGGCCTCATGTGTTTCATTTGATGGAGGCTACCACAGTCTTCACAAGTTAAATTGTTATCATTTCCATCTTTATGCATGAAGCAATGGAAACAGAAAGTCCTGTCATTTGCTGGAGGCCATGATCAAGAAGCTGTGTAACCTAGATCCATTTCAGGGCAGTTATAGGGCATACATGTACTGCTCTCATGTGTGTTCTGATTGTACTTCAAATTTTAGCTTAACATCTTGCCACCCATGCAGGCCTCCTTCATGCTATGTACCATGTGTTATATGTTGCATATGGACCACAGCTCTGTATTCTCCCTACTTTGTCCATGTTCTAAACTGTCACCTATATCACACACAGTAGGCACATAATCAATGTGACTGAAGATATTAGTATAAATGGTGCCAAGGAAGGTACTTCATAGAAGCTGGAAAAATTTCTCCTAAAGTATATGGGCCAATCATATTGCCAGGTGGTTGGGAAGGCCATGCTGCCATTGACCTTCTTGAAGCCTTTAGTCATTTATGTTTAAATCCCTTGGCTCCTTGCTAAGATTTTGTTTTCCTAGACTTCATTTATTGCATCAGACTCTCTGAGAGTGAAATTTTCCCAACCTCATTACACATGGTATTCTCAGTGTCTGTAGTGTCTTCTCCCAGTTCAACATCTTCATCAGAAAAATTTCCCAGCCTCTCAAGATATTTCTGTTTATATTGAAGTCTGCAGGTGAGGCACTCACATCTCTACCAAACATTTGATATCAGTTCCATACAGCTCTTTTGCACATTGTAACGTGCCCATGTGCCCATGTCTTTTCTTTAAAGCTCCCATGCACTTGCCTGTAAGTTCCTGGAGGCCAAGGTCTTTCACTGTCACATACCAAGCACTTGACATGGTATACAGCAGGTAGCAGGCTGTCAGTAATATAACAGGGATGTACAAATAAAAAAAGACAATAAAATTAGTGAGTAATTAGGAACTCTTAGTTTCTCCTCAAATTTCTGCACAAGGGCAGAATATGTCTTTTATTCAGCATTTAGTTGAAGATCACATCTTGGCCCTCAAGCTGACCCCTCAGTCACCTCCTCAGTAGCAGGATACAACATGGCATTAATAGTCTTAGAAAAACAGGCACAACTCATAGGGATTGATAAGGATTGCTTGTCTTACTCATCTTGTTTGAGAGGATGTGAGTGCAGGGAATTTAGATGTTGGTAGGACAACAGCCTTTTAGCCTCCAAAATAATACCTAGTAAGCGTGGCATGGCTTCTGTTGGAATGCAGGAAGAAAGCAGGAGTAGCAGCCAGTAATTGGGCAAATCACTGTATTTCAAATAAAACACACCCCTTTGGCAATCTAGGCAACTACAAGTTAAGGGAGCCAACATCTATGCTTCATAAAATATGGAATGCTTTCATTTTCTTATAGAATCTAACACATGCTGTATTTGTTGTATATAATTTAGTAATGCCTGCATATAGATGTTTTTAATGAGCCCAGTGGCCTTTGTAACATTGTGTATGTGGAAGGATATGAGACCATTTGAGATTCCTTTCCCTTCTTATCTCCGAGTTTATACAAATTTGCTTTATGCTTACACAGCCAATAACTAAGTGATTTGCCAAAAATTTTAAGTTAGGACAAACTCTTTTTTAAGACTTTGTTCATGAGTTTGACTCTAGCCAGGTGGCCCTACATAAGACCTTTTTCTCATTATTTTTTCAAATGCCCTTAAATACTAGGATAGAAGAATCAAATTCCTTTGTTAATTAATGTCTTTATTCCCAGTATTTAATAAAGCATTGTGTCAGTGAGAGGTTATTTTGTATGTATGTATGTGTGTGTGTGTGTGTATATATATATATATATATATATATATATATATATATATATATAGAGAGAGAGAGAGAGAGAGAGAGAGAGAGAGAGAGTATGGTCACTAAATATCAAGAGTAAATAAATGAAATGATACCTCTGGAGAAATTTAGTGGCTGGGGAGATGGCTCAGTAGCTAGTATGCTTACCACTCAAGCCTGAAGACCTGAGTTCTGATCCCAAGCACCCACATAAAAAGCTGGGTGTGGTGGTGCACATCTGTAATCCCTGCACTGATGGGGCGTGTTGACCAGGCAGCTTAGCTGAATCAGCAAGTTCAAGGTCCAAGGAGAGAACCTGTGTCAGAAGAAAATGAAGAGTGATTGGATTACCACACACAGGAAAGTATGGCATTACAATTTGTATTGTGGAAGACTGAGGTGAGGAGAGAATTGATTGACCAATCCTCATGTCTTTATAACCTATAATCATTAATTATCAAATCAAGAAATTCTTGTGTCATTTATTCTGTCTTCTATGGCACTATTTTGATGTCTATATTTCAAACTTTAAGGACTGTTTAAAAATACATTATCATATAAGAAGTTATAATTCCTTAAAACCATTAACATACCTAGTCAGCATTAAGAATTTTTCAACTGTGTATGTATGTGTGTGTATGCATGTGTGTGTGTGTTTTATTTTTCTCTTTCAAGTAGTCAGCTTATTCAAATAAAGATCTAAACAGGCTCTGCACAATGCATTTACTTGATGGTGGCTAAAAATGAAATACAAAGCCTCACTGCTCCAGGAGAGTGTTCCACCAATTGCATTAAATCTTCAGCCAACTTGACATGTTCTCTAAGCCTTCTTTATTCTGTAGGTTCCTCCTTTCTTCTCCTGACCATTTTATTCCTTTGTAGCTTATTTGTCATGGAAACCAATTCACTTCAAGCTTTCGAGTCTGAAATGGCACTTTCATGGTGTTAACGTATATATTTTGTCACCTTTTTTCTTATAATGTAGTAATTACATCTAAAAACTTAGTCTGATTGTGTCTGTGCCTGTGTGTGTGCATTTATGTGTGTGTATGTGTGTGGCCATGCTTGTGTGTTTACTATATGCATAAGGCTCTTTCTTTTAGAAGAGCAGAACTCTCTTGTCTTGGGAGATACATACCTGGATGTCTCTCTTCTAGTGAGATTAAGATGAATCTGTGAGTTTAGCTGGAAATGGATGACATTCGCATCACTAAAATACACCCCAAATCTGAAAAACAAAGTATTTTATTTCTTAGTCTCAAAGATGCCTTTAAACGGCAAACACATGCATCAATGTACAAGTATAAATAGTTGCTAAACCGACCTATCTATTTTATTCGTGATCACTTCGTATGTGAAAGCTCTTGTGTTTGTTTTCTGTGAACTGAATTTGAGGCGTTGACTGGGAAACCAGAAATCCAGTCTTTGATGAAATACGACGTTGCTAAAAGGCCAGATTGGAAAGGGTCCCTGCTAATTTGTCTTCTTAGTGAGGTTTTGATAAGTGGCAAACATCCCACTCACTCCTTTCAGGTCTAGCACACCACTGACTTCATCCTTCTAAAAAGTTTTCTCTTTCATGCTTAATTTTTGATGAAAAAGGTCTTGCTAGGGACATCCAAATCAGCCAGGTTGCACAGGTCACATCCGACAAGTGCCTCAGGTGTGGGCAGATGAACGATTCTAAGACCCGGAGTGCAGCCGCTTCTTCTCCCTTTCCCCAGACACTAGTTAGGCCTAATACACTCGGAAGGTTGCTTGTCTAATTTGAACTGCAAGCGACTTTGGCTGGAGGGTAACTCTGTGTCCCCATGATAAAAGAACACATAAAACAACCCGGTGCCTGATCACTCTCCCTGACTGTCAGTGAATCATGTCTAATAGCACCTCCATGCAGTTTGCGCCAATTTGCCTGCAATGGCATCCTTTTCCGTGGGCTTGCTGCTCAGCAGGCCCTGAAGCAATCTATGAATAACTTCCCAACAGATGCTGTTTATGAATTGAAGCAAATGGCTTCCCTGTTTCTCTTTTTTCTCACTTCAATAATTTTCAGTTACATTACGATGAATATTTATAGTCCTGTAGCAGTGCATAAAAATGGAGACCAAGCCGACCTGGGTATTGTTTCATACGTGAGTGCTGTTCTAATGTGCTCCGGCTGACTGGTTTTAATAATGTTCCGTTGATGGACCGAAAAGATGATGCAAATTGTAGATCAGTCATTTCCATTCATTGTTTTACCTGGATGGGCAGTGATGGAGTGCTGGCAACACCCTCTACTCTCCTGCCATTGCCTTCCCTTGCCCAAACAACCCAACATGGAGCATGCCTGTCTCCTAATTGTGACCTTTCTGAGTAGATCTCAAATACTTCCACAGAGTCTCCATCCTTAATTGAAAAGCTCACTGGGCTAGTTGGCCACTCTCTGTAAGTATTTCTGTTTAAGAATCAAGTAACTCCTGCAGAGGAAGTCGTGGCCCACAGAATACAGCAGTCCTCAGAACTGAAATGTAAGTCACAAAGAATATGTTGGTTTTGATTTCCAGGTCCTTAACAGAAAATCATTGAGTCACATTTTTTTTTTTTTACTAAAATGGCTTTTTATGTGTTTCATATTTCTATGCTCTTTTAAATATTACAAAAATGAGAGGACTTATATCTAGTTATTGCTCCTAAATTTTGTTTGAAGGGAATTGCTCTCCCTTCAGTGGCTTATGTTTCAAATAGCTGGTACACCTTCCTGGCATTCCCATTTTACAATAATGAGTTCGTTAACTACCCTATATTTTCCAGACCATTGACTGTGTCATATTGGCCCTCATACAAATAATTGCCTGTTTGGCTATTTGCTTATAAATAAGAGTGTTGAAAATTGTATGTAAATATGTACATGCATGCATAGTGAATATATTGTGAAGCCTCCCAAAATATGTAAATGCTCCCATTTCCTACTTGGGCGTTATGAAATACTCACCAACTACTCAGATAGAACCATATTTATTATGCATGCAAGCCCACAATCTCTTTACCAACTATCATTTGTATGCAACACACAGAAGGTTGTGCTGTAACACAACGGTAAAAATAAAAAAGGCAATTTGAAAAGAAGCCCATTCCTTGCTTTAACTGCAGCAGAGGCTAAGAGTGATCTTCCTTCAATACAGTGAAGCATAACCCACAGTTCTGAAATATTCAAAGCATTAATGAAAAGCCCAAGAATTTAATATTTAATCCAGAAAGGTTATTTTTAAAGAAACTGAGATATAGTATAATGTCTCATAGAGATTATCCTGCCCCTCAGAATATGGAACTGGAATCAGTGGGAAGAATTTCAGGCCTGAACTGCAAGGCTTAAGAAGAGAGTATGGCCCCTACATGCTGCCATGTACTTTTCTTTTTCTTTTTCCATTACTGCAGTGCCCAGGCTGCAACCTGGACCTTGTGCATGCCAGGCAAGTACTCTAGCAAGTCACACCCCGGCCTTTTATTTGCTTTCAACAACACTAACACACAATGAAAGTGGTAACCTTAATATGGATCACAAGGTCTCCTACTAGGAGAACACCAGTTAACAAATATGTGACTGTCATTTTAGATGCTTGTATGCATATGAAACATTTGTAGTTGCACACAGGGGCACTTTTTTCCCGTGTCATATTTTATAATTCGCTGTTGAAAATATCTAGCCTTTTGTTTCCTTTTTGTTCCTGATTTAGAACTGGTCTCTTCCCTTTTCTCTAGATTTCTAGTCATCCATTTGCTTTTCTCCATATTATTCCCTTTTACTGGAGATAGTTTAGAGTTTCATTGATTGTGATTGTTGCAACACAATGGAGCCTTATGGGGGAAAAAGTCGTATTTTCTGATGGTCTTTGTATGGGGATAAAAGTGGATTGGAGGATTGGGGTAGTGCTTATCATCAGGGAATGGACCACTTTTCAGGGCGAGGGTGTTGAGAAAGAAGTGTGAGGTTTGGGTATTAGGAAGTTGTTGCTTTAAATAAGTAGCTGAATATGCAAGACAGAAGGTACTGGAGTCCAGCATTAAGCATAAGTTGGAGAGCAATAAAATTCCCAATAGAAACAGTTGGTACTATTGGGCCTGCAAGATATCCCATTGGCTAGAGAAGCCTGCCACTAAGCCTGATGCCCTGGGAGGAGAGAACTGATTTTACCAGCTGTTCTCTGACCTCCACATGTACACAATGAAATATGAGCACACACGTGTTCACACACAAAGTATATAAAACAAAAATGCAGTTAATTTTTTAATTAAAAACTTGGAAACACTAAGCCAGAACCAGACCTCACAATGGGGGCTTTGTAACTCAAAGATGAAGGACAGATCTGAGTTTTGGTTCTTACTACCTTCAGAGGCCAGACCATTGGAAAAATTAAGGAAAATCAATTGAAATCAGCTTTAAAATATCAAGATAATTATACCTATTTTCTAAAATTATCTGCTTATTTCATTTCCTAAATCAAGAGACAGGCCTAAAGGCAGTTCTGTGGACTTTGAACACAGGTATATGTAACACTAAAGGTCATTATGTGGACTAGAAAGCTCTATTAATGTGTCACATGAAGCCCCTAGAGCAGGACTGTACAGCTTTCTGGCAATGCCATGATGGTATCTACAAAGGTATCAGGCCACATTCATGTTTATTTGGGGGCACATGCCACCTGCAGGTTGCAGGTTGGGCATACTTGCCCTAAAGGATGGACATCCCAAAGAATTTTAAACTCCACATTGACAAGAGGTTCCTGCTTGGGCTGTTGTGTCATTCTCCCTTTTGCACAAGGAAAAATAACAACAACAACAAACAACAACAACAACAACAACAACAAGACTTTCCAGACCAGGTGGAGAATGAACCAGGGATTGTGGAAATCATTTGCATAGTACTTGTATCTGTGGGTGCCCCAAATTCTAGAAACTCAGACAAGTATATCTCTTCTATTTTTATTAAATAATGCCATAAGAGAAACAACTAGTAAAAAAAGATATTTGTATTTCTGTACTTTATGGATATCCTGTAAAGATAATTTAAAGCAATTGATTATTTTCTTGGGTAAAAGTATGCTTTGATACACTGTGATATTAAGTATATTAGTCTTCTTTATTGTATTCAAGGTGATTACACTACTTTTATATTTTTCACATTTATCCTTTTTCATATTTTCTTAGCTGTTTTGTCATATTCCTCCAGCCATTGAAGAAGGAAGCTGAAAAGAAATCCCACACTAGCTCAGAATTGACTATAATAAAGGGTTATTTATTTAGGGGTAGACTCACAGATCCCAGTCTTCTGCACAAACAGGGAATAGGAACTGAATCAAGCCACTAGAAGAGAGGCTGGACCAGTGCTTTACATTGGCATATATAGTATAAGAGGCCATGCCTAAGTGGGTGGGTAACTTAAAGGCTACTGGATGTAGGATTTCCTACAGCACTTCCCCCCTTTGTTTAAATAAGTTTTAAGCCTAATACAAAATTATATACAATAAAAACAAATATTAGGTATAAAAATAAGAATTACAACTAGCATAAACAGCATCAAGCAAGAAACATGTGATAAATGTCTCAATAATTATCCAACCCTAAGGAGTTTAAATCTTGTATTATAAATAACTTAGCCAAGTCATGAGAGGAAAGTAACTACAAGTACCTAGTCTTCAACCCCATCAAAGACCCAAGAAGGGAAATAATATTACTTGAGTAAGCAGGAAGTGCAATTAAACAACTTCCAAAATGTGCAACAAATGACAGAGACAACTGGCTACCTGGAAAATCACCCAAAGTCTGATTTGCAACGTTGGAGCAACCAACTTTGGCTAAGGTCTAGAGTAACTGACAGACCATTTTCAGAGGCGGGAAAAATTTTCAAAACTGTCTTACCCTGTCTTGGCAAGATTTAACAGTCTTTTTTCTTGTTTTCTGCTTGTCCTGTCTGGACATTGTGCATTTTGTCAGCAGTTGATGTGTGGGCAGTGCCTTGCCCAAAGGCCAGTTTTGCCAAGAAGAAAGCAAACTCCAAGTGGAGTGTCTTTGGTGCTCAACATTCTCTCGGGAATAGATCAGTGCTGCCAGGAGCAAATGTGTCTCACATCAACAGAACCCTAAGTTATTTAAATATCATATTCTACAGCTCTTTAAAGTGGTTGAAGATTATCTATCTATGCAGAATACAATCTCTATGTATCTAAAGAACCTGACTGGTCTAACTATAAGTATGACAAACAGATGACAATTGACCTATAATTCTTAATACCTATATAACTTAAAGACTAAGACTTCATATTAGAATATTAAACAATCTTTAAACAACTGTGCAACAAATGAGGACAATGATATCAAAATGAAAATAATGTATAAGTATCTTGATCAGAGGTAGAAATGTATATTGCAATCCTAAAATTGTAGCAATATACAAAATGTCTTAAGCATGCATTCATACAATATGACAAAATAACCTCTTAGGTATACAAATATAATAGATGAAAATAGGAACACATTCAATATAATTTAAGTTTGTATCAATATACAAGAATCTAAGCCAATATAAATTGCCTATAAATAATAGCTCACAAGTATTCACTTTATTACTCACTATTATTATTAATGTGAGTAAGCTCACACTAATCTATTATCCCATTCAATTTTCCCTTTTTTCAAAAGAAATTCCTGAGCATACATAATTTACTCCAACCCCCAAACCTAATAACAATTATAATCAACCCCTAAATGATGTCCCTAATCCTAGGACAAACTTTCTTGGTAGAGGGGACATCGTCTTCTAAAATTACTTTCTGCTGTCATTGGGCGATGTCCTTTCTATGGGATTCTGTGAAAATAAAATGATAGTTAAATTCTAAGATTATTGTCTGGTAAAATTGTAAATACTCTTTGAGTATTTGGCAGGGTTTTTCTGAGGTTCCTATTTGGAGTTCTGACCAGAATGTTGTAAAAAAGTGTACCATTTCAGCTAACCACGTTGGAACCATCTTAAGCAGCTGGTACTGAAGACAGGTATTATAGTAGCACTATTAGCATCATGATGTCATATCAACCAGGTAGAGTTGTTGTGGGGCCCCATCTTCTCCCTGGAAACTTCAAAGATTACTACAGGAAAATTCACTGTTCATTGAGGAAAACTTAAACATTATTTATACAGACATATATCCAGTAAAAGGTACAATAAAGACAAAAATATTTATGAAGAAAAGTAAATTTTTTTCTAAATTCCTTTTTTCTTTCTGCCTCATACCATGGCTCCTGACATGAGACAGAAACTCTGAATTTTTGCTTTAACAACATGCTTGGATTTTGAGAAGAACAGAGCTATTGTCCAACTCCAAAGGCAGCTCTATATATTCATAAATATATATTTAAGTGTATTTGTTTGATCACATGTCCTTATATTTCTTTTTCTTGATGTTCCTTATTGGATAGTTATTTTTCTGTCAGCATCCAAATATCCAGAGTCTCTTGAATTTTTGAAGATGTATATTTTCCTGTAAAGACAAGAGCAGAACCTTGCCCCAACCTTATATGATTTCCTTTACCACCTGCATGGTTGTCACATCTGTGGATGAGCCGTCATTTCTCTTTCACAAGAGATTTCTCTTTTTCAAACTGAATTTTTATTAATTTTGATGATATACATAACTCTTCTTCTCCTGTTGAAACAAGAGCAAGACCCCTTCCCTAATGTAACACATTTCCTGGCTTCCATTGTGAGGTCAATGCATCCTTGAAATATAACGGCTGATTTAATTCAGAAGACTTTTCTATTATCCAATGTCTCTCTGCTGCTGTTGTCTCTTTCCCACTAGCATTAAGAAGATTCAAAGTAAATAAAACATTATGTAATCTATTTCTGGAGGTTCTATACTTGCAAGTTGCTGAAGTCACAGTTGTCCTTTTATAATTAATTCAGAGACATTTTCCAGATAAGTTTTTAATTTTTTACTTGGTTTATTTGGTAAATAATATCCATTCTAAGATAATATCTTTCCTTTGCATAAAATTTCCTGTAGGAGGAATTCTGGAAGACAATATCATTAAAATGCAATTAAGATTTGGATTCACCCTATCCACATATGCCTCCTGTTTTTTTTTTTTTTTTTATTCAACAACAATCAATTCCTTTTCTTCTTCAGCTGTTAATTTTCTTGGACTATTTAAGTCTTTGTTACCATCTAAGGTTTTGTTTAAATGAACTATTAGTCAGGTGTTATCCCAACAGTTGGTCATAGACTGGAAATGTCTCCTAGCAGTCTTTGAAAGTCATTAAGAGTCTGCAATTAATATCTCCTAATTTGTGCCTTTTGTGTTTTAATTTTCTGTATACCTATTTTATAACATAGGTAATTGACAAAATCTCCTCTCTGTATTTTTTCAGGAGCAATTTATAATCCCCATTTTGGCAAAACTTCTTTAGTTCTTCAAACATTCTTTCTAAAGTATCTCTCTGTTTGAATCAGATAGCAAAATGTAATCCATGTAATGGTAAATGATAGATTTAGGAAATTTTTTACCTTATTATTTCCAATGGTTGGTGACCTTTATGTATAATACCTTATAATATCCTTCCCAGAATTATGAGTTTCTGTGACTGCAGGCATGTTAATCTGGGTATTCCATTGCTGCAGCAGGTCATGACCCCATAAATTCACTGCAATATTAGCCGCAAATTGCCTCAGCCTTCCTCTCTGTCCTTCTGTCCCTACGCATTCAACCCATCTTGTGCTTTGTTTCACTTGAGATAAATTTCAACTCCTAGTAATTGAACATCTGCCTCTTGAAGAGGCCAGTTTGGATGCCAAGATTCTGGAATAATGATACTCACATCTGCACCCATGTCTATCAAACCAACAATTATAATGCCATTTATACATACTCTTAGCTTTGGTTTTTGATCATTTTTAGAAGTCTGACAGAATATATGTTTTCCATTTCCTATTGAAAATTCTGATTTATCCCCATGTTTATTTCATCATCTAGAACAGTATGGTTTTTCTACTGAAGGCTCTAGAGTTTTTGTTTTCCTGATGAGACGTCTTCCACAGTGACTAGGAATGATTGGACCACTTTTGACTTGGTGACCTGTGAGAGGCCCCCCAAGGAGTTTTCTGAGGGTATCAGGTTGCCTTGTCTGTCTTTTGTTGACCTGCATTCATTGGTTCAATGTTGGTCTTTGCCACACCGTCTATATATACCTGAAGGCTGAGCCCTCCTAGCCTTGCCATTCCCAGAGGAGACCTTATTCCTAAGAATTCCTTGTCTTCAATCCCTTCTCAGATGTCCTATTCTACCACAACTAAAACATTTGTCATTTTGATGTCTCCTTATACCTTTGGAAATTGCTTCTCCTTCCAAGATTCGGTATTATAGTAAAATGTCTCAATGTTCAATGTATGCAGGATCCATTCATCCATTGGTGCTGATCTAACCTTTAAAGGCCCAAGTACCTTTTACATTCTTAGTTGTTATTTTCAAAAGCCAGAGATTCAGTAAGCACTGGTCTAGCATCTGGGTCTGTTACTTCTATTTGTACAGTCTTAGTTAATATTTGTAAAAAGTTACTAAAGGATTCTCTCTGGCCCTGTTTAACCCTGGTATATGATTCAATTCATTTTCCTAGTTCTTGAAACCTGTCCCAAGTATTTAAAGCTGCTTTGAGGCATAGGAACAAGATTTGTTCATCACAAAGATCTTGAGCCTGTGGGTCAGCATAAGTGCCCTCACAAAGAATTTGATCTTGGGAAGTCTCAAGTTATTTTGCTTTTCCCTGTTGTCCTAAAATTTTAGCCTCTTCTCGGAGATAACATTTAAACATTAGTAGAGGCTCATATTCCAGGACTGCTGAAACTAACTTAAGCCAGTCATGTGTCATGACCTTAATGCTAGAAGCCCATGTCTTTATCATCTCTCTAACAAATGTGAAATGCAAACCATAGTTACTACTGTTGTTTACTTAATTTCTTTTAGATCATTCGTCTTATAGGTATCCATCTACATTCTTTGGGTCTTTTTGGGCCTTTAGAACTTGATGCTTTGCCAGAGTAGATTGCAAGATAGGAAGCTAAAACCCTAGGTAAGTCATCTCTGACAGCTACTGGCAGTGTTGAATCCTGTCCATGTGCCTTTTTTCCCTGTTCATCAGCTCCAATAATTTCCTCAATCATTTCAAATCTTTTTACTATTTTCTTTTGTAAAGCCTGAATCTCCTGTCCTATATATATATTTAGTGATTTCATTGAGGCACCTAGCCTTTGATCCTCATTATGCACATGTGATTCCAAGGTCTGAAGTTTTTTCTTTAAAGATATCATCTCAACCTTGGACATTGTTTGGATAGCATGTAGATTGCCTTCCTGGAGGGGTACTCCATCTGCTAATTTATCATAAATTTTAACAAGTTTTGATTATCAAATTCAACAGTATGAATTATTTCAGATAATTTCTCAGTACTCTTAGACATGGATTCAATTTTGTCTGTCAAATTAATGTTACCCTTTTCAATAGTATTATATTTTTCAGGTAACTTTTGATTTTTTGATGGTATTAATCTTGTTAGGTAGCTGTTCATTATTAGTTTGTAAAGACTATACAATTTCTAAAAGTGCCTTATTCTTGACTCTGTTATCAAACCATTTTCTTACGGATATAATATGAAGAAAAACACTGAGTCCCAATATCCAATAAATGGATGTATCACAAAAACCATATAAGCCTTGCAGAATACCATCCTTAGTAATATCAAAAAAGTTACTAAAATTTCAATGGTAATGTTGCCTGCCATTATATAACTTTCGAGTTTATTGATTTATTAATTACCTGTTATCAGGTCTAGTAAATTGTTTTAAGTCTAATGATCTTTATTGTCCAGCAGATGTCATGGTTGCAAAGTTGCAACTAACAGAGATGCAACTGATGGTGACAGGAATGGTCCTGAGCTGCTTTAGTTTCCTACCTTGGAACTGGTTGAATACTGAGAAATATGCTTTGCTTGACGAATTAAAAAGTATTAAATCAATTTTGTACACAGAGCAAGGCGCCCAGAACTCATAGGCAGGGGAGCCCAAACCAGAAGCTGCACAAGTCGCCATGAGGCAGGGAACCTGACAGCCAGGGTGGCGGGAGTGGGGGTGGGTAGGGGGGTGGGGGGGATGTGAGTGAGCTTGGGAAATTTCCAAGTCACCATATGCAGTTCCTCTGTGGCGGTGTTTTACAAAAAACCACTTAGGTAAAAGCAAGCCAAGGGGACAGGGTTGGGAAACTTTCTGGGCTCTGGGCCCATTAGGTCTTTAAGACTGGTCCACCCAGTAGGTGTGGAGTACGGATCCATGTGGGCACCAGATGAAGAAGGACACTAAAAAGAAATCCCACACTAACTCAGAATTGAGTATAATAAAGGGTTATTTATTTAGGAATAGACTCACATATCACAATCCTCTGCACAAATGGGGAACAGGAACCAAATCACACAGCCAGAAGAGAGGCTGGACCCATGCTTTACATTGGCATATATAGTATAAGAGGTCATGTCGAAGTGGGTGGGTAACTTAAAGGCTTTTGGCTGTAGAAATTCCTACATCAAACCATTCATTTGTCCATCCATCTTTTATTTGAAATATAGTGTTTGCTGAACAATGTCTGGCAGATAGCAGTTAGAGACTCTTTGGTAAATGAGATAGGATTTGAATTCACTCTCAGAGGTACTCTCTCCTAAGAAGGTTTCTAGAAAAGCATAACAGTTGTAAAAATATAATGGGACAAATGCCATAATAAATCATGACAGTGATACACAGCTGGGCCTGGGTTTCTCGGTTAGAGATGGTACTAGGGTGGCAGACAGAGATGTCCAAGTGAAGGGTGGGCTAGCATCAGCAGAAATTCAGAATTATGGGTTTAAAAATTTCATGCAGAGAGGGCTGGGAGTGTGAAGATCATACTGTAGGAAAGCTCCTGGCCTGGTTCTGAGACGGAAGAATGGTGTGTAGCCTGCTGTCATGTGCAGTGGGTGTATGGGAAGCCCTGGTAGATATGGGGACTTCAGAGACCAAAAGTCAGAAGCTGTCAGATATGCTTGGACCTGACTTTAAAGGGTTGTGTTACACCTTCAGAGTCTGTTGTTCTGAAGGTAATGGGGAGATAGTTGGGTTTCAGGAAGATTTAATGATATTTTCACTTTGGAACAATGTGAACATAGCATGGCAGACAGACTGGGAAAGCCAGACCAAAGTCAGAGAGACCACCTGGAAAGTGGCCGTGGTACCATGGTGAGGCTATGGTTGCTTGAAATGTGGGAGTCAAGAGAAATTCTCAAATGGGAACATTATGTTGCTCACCATTATTTTCCTTTATGCCATGTTCAATTGCTTCACAATATGGAAACAATCCCAATAGCAGAAGGACAGAACCAGCTCTTCCTAAATCTCCTCAGAAACTTTATTGTCCAACTTTTTCATGTTTTCTTCTTTGTTTTTTTTACCACTGTACTATGCAGATCTTTCATATACACCTTTATAAATTTTATTAAAATTGCTATATTCTTCAAGCCCTGTGTTAGAAATAGAGACTTGGTATTGGAAAAACATAAGGTTAAATTCTCGTCCTGTTGTCAAATATTTAGTATCGCAGGCAAAATTCCTAACAGGTATTTCAGCCTTCCCATTTTTAAGACACAACTAATAATCACAGCAAATGGAAACAACATTTACTGTGTTGTTAAGACCAACAACTACTCTAACACAGTAATCAATATAGATTCAGACTTTTTAATTAACACACCCAGAGATCCTAGTATATATAGAGAAGAGGTATACTGGTTAATGTTTTGGTAAGTTTGTCATAAATATAAAACCTAACATTTTGAGGAAATATAAAACAATTGTGTTATTAGAAAAAATAATTAGACTTTGTAAAAGATTAATGTAATCTGGCAGCTATAGATCTTAAATTATTTTAGATTGCATATAAACCTTATATTATTTTGCTCATACAATTCAACAACAAGAGGTTATATGTATTTAAAAATGATTGTTACCCAAGTCATCCTAAAAGCATGCACTTTTAAATAGTATATTTTAAACAGCCCAGAAGGAAACTTCTGGTAATGGTAATTTCTCATGGAAATTACTTTTTTTGTCTCTGGACAAAGAGTTCAGAGCCAATCAAAAACCAATCAATATAAACTCTAATGTAAGCCATAATTAAGGCTGACAAATAGGTTCTTGAATGGTGTTAAATAATGCATTTATAAAAATAAAAATCAAAGTCACACAAGCCAAGGCATCAGTATCAGAGAGATGCCTGCTGGAAACATTCTTGCCTTTGACTACAAACTTTGATGGACATCTGTTAGTGACCCCAAAGCCTTATGGTGGTGTTTTAACGGTACCCTGGGTTCCCTCGTGTAGATGATTCACTTTAGCCAGCTCTTGATGTGAGTTTAGTTGCTGTGTGGATAGGGTCACTGGGTTCTGAGACATCCCTGTGGGGTGCATAGGCAGGTAGTTCCCTGATGTGTATGGATCTTAGAACTTGGAGGCCTGATAGGCATCTCTCTGACATTGTCAATGGTCTTGATGTCAGTATCTTAAGAATTCACACAGAGAAGGGACATAACTGCTGCCCATTGCAGAGAGCATTTGTAGGGGAGTATTTCCAACAGTAAAGTCAGGGGAGGATTTAGAATAGTTAACACAACGGGCAACATTGTTGGAAAACAAAGAGCAGTTATGCCACACACCTTGAGGGGGCATTGCTTCCATATGTCCCTACTATACATTACAAACATGAAAGCAGCACACACCATATTCTCACTTTATGAAGCTGTCATAAAGATCAATTTGTTTGTAAAGGGGCTGAACATTGAGAAGAAAGGTATACATTTATTACATCTTTGTGTCAGGTCGTTTATATTTAAGTAGGAACTATGCACTAGAAGTAGAGTAATCCCTTTAAGCACTCAGCATTCCTAATGAGTTATTTAATGCTTTATGTTTGTGATGTGCTCTGTGATCAATAAAGTACAGATAAAAAGCATTCTCCAAAGCTGTAGCTTATGTTATGAAATAACACAAATTTAGGTTGATGACTATGATTTTGTACTAAAGTAAATTTCTCTTCGGAGTTACCAGCTGTTGATTTTATATTTTTCTGTTTGAAGGAGGTTTTCAAAGGGATCTTCACATCTAATGGATGCCCTCAGAGATCATTGTCTTTAAAATTCAGGCTGTATCCTGTTTGCATGACTCACTCCGAATTGGCCTCTAGAAATGACTTCCAGTTTCACTGAGAATTGGTTGTTTGTTTTCGGTAGTTTCAGACAGGGGACTGGAGACATGTAAAAGTCGGACTTTCTGAGTACAAAAGATGGCTGTACCCAAATCAAGTGCCAGGTGGCAGGAACTACCTTGTCGGGAGCTAGAATGAGAATGCCTGCCCTTGCCTGCCACATGGAGCCTTCAGTTGGAAGACCCTCTGCATCAGTTTTTGTCCTCAATCAGCCTCCAGGCTAAGACTGCCTTGTGTCTGCATTGCCCAGATTGTCACAGGTCTGGTTAAAGCCTGTGGTTCCATTGCTGACTGGCTCATATGTATTGATATGCTTTTCGTGAATGTGCCAGACCTGTCTGGGAACACTGACAGATAGGATCCACTGACTTTCTTACTCTCTTCATAATGAATGTATTTGCTTTTTAATGTAATGCACAGGCTATCTGGAATCCACTCCTTTTCCAGCTCTTCTCAAAGTAATAAAAGCCACCAATGGGGCATCTTTAAGGAGCAGAACACAGTGTACAAGCTGTTTAAATATCATGTCTCACTTCTGCTGGAAGCTTACAGGACAAGCCTGTATTATGCTCTTCCGTTTTAGAGAGAAATGTAACCCACAGCTCAGGATGATTAAGTGCTTTGCTCAAAATGTAAAAATTCAATATCAAATCCAAGTGTGCTGGTCCTTCACTATAACTGATGGCTTCTACCTGCCAGTCATACACACCTGGTGGTTGTAGGTACACGTTTACCACCTGTGTAATGAGAGGTTAGCAACAAATTGACTCTGGAGCTGCTTTCAATAATACAAGATCTTGATCCCATTATTTCATTACTTCTCTAGTGTCTTTTTGACTTTATCTCTACCCAAAATATTTAGTTCACAAATTACTAAGCATCTTAAAGAAGACCTATTAAGGAGAGAGTTTTGCCTTAGCCTTCTCCTAGTAAAAGCCTGGGAGGTGGCACTTTCAAACACTTCTGATGAGCTAGCTCCCTTCCCAGAGGTCAAACAAAAAAAGCCCTTCATGAAGGCTAATGTGTGTTGGGGAGATAATTCGGTAAATAAAATAATATGAGGACCTGAGTTTTACACATAGAGCCCATGTGTCCCGGCATGTGCTTACTGTACCGGCAGTCGGAGGAGTTTGGAAATAACCAAAATAGTCCTTTTATAATAAATCAGTTTTAATAAAAGGGGAAATAAGGGAACTTACAGAACCAAGGGTCCAGCGAAGCAGAAGGTAACGCGGGGGATAGCAAAACAGGGCTCCTTCTGGCACCCCGATCCTTTTTAAGGGTATCCTACTCCCCTGGGCAGCCACGTCCCTCAACGCAGGGATTGGGCCAGCTGCCCCAACATCTCCCCCTTTTGTCTAAATAAGGCAGATTCAGAAACCAAATACAACTATATACAACGGGAACAGATCATATAAAATTACAAGAAGTAAACAATATCAGGCGAGGAGCATATAACAAAAAAATTTTACTAATCACTCTACTTTGGGAAGTCTAAATAATGTAGAAGGTAGCTACCATTATCTAATCTTCAACCCCATCAAAGATCTGAGAAGGGAAGTAATATTACCAAAGCAACCAGGAAGCACAAACGAGAAACTTCCAAAATGTGCAACAGAAGACAGAGACAATTGACTACCTGGGCAACCATACGAAATCTTGATAGAAATGTTGAGGCAACCAACTTTGGCTGAGGCCTGAAAAAACCTGACATACCATTATACAATGGCAAGGAACCTTTAGTAGAACTATCCTATCCTGTCTTGGCAAGATAAGACAATTCTGTTTTATCCACTTATGGATATTTCGTAGTTTAGTCAGTAATGGAGGTATGGGCTTTTCTTTGCCCCAAGGCCAGTTCTGCCAAGAAGAAGACAAACTCCCAGTGGAGTGTCTTTGGTGCTCAACGTTCTCTCGGGAGTAGAGCATTGTTGCCAGGAGTGATTGTGTCTCATAATTACAAAACTCTAGGTTAGATTAAAGGCCATGTTCTACAGCTCTTCAAAGAGGTCGAAGATTATGCTATCTATACTAAATACAACCTCTATGTGTCTAAAAAAACCTGATTATCCTAAATATAAATATGACCAACATATAATTCTCAACACTTATCTAACTGTATGACTAATAGAATAGACAACTGTGCAATAAATGAAGACAATGATTTCCAAATGTAAACAGGGTCATTACATAAATAATATCTGAGGTAGAAATGTACATTGCAATATAGTAAACAATGTCATTACATAAATAATATCAGAGGTAGAGATGTACATTGCAATATAGTAAACAATGTCATTATATAAATAATATCAGAGGTAGAGATGTACATTGCAATATAGTAAACAATGTCAATATAACAATTGTTTCAAACAGGGGTAGTATCATACTCTCATACAATGTTCAATATATCAATATACAAGAATCAACACTCATATAGTTTTTTAAAAAACAATAACTCACAAAAATCAATTATTTCTTCAGATCACCAGTTAATCCCTCCCCCCCTTTTTTGATATAAATATATATATATATATATATATATATATATATATATATATATATATATATATATATATATGGGGGTCCTGTGAAAGCAAAAGGTAACGCGGGGGATAGCAAAACAGGGCTCCTTCCTGCGCCCCGATCCTTTTTAAGGGTATCCTACTCCCCTGGACAGCCACGCCCCTAAACGCAGAGATTGGGCCAGCTGCCCCAACAGCTTACAATTGCAGTGCTGGGGAGCTAGAGAAAAAGAGAAGCCCTTGACTTACTGGCTGCCCTGCCTCAGTGTTTGGCAAGTTCCACACTGAGAATGTTGTCTCAAACCCAAAGCCAAATGTTAGAACAAATGATAAGAATCTGTAGGTGGCGCTTATGGTGAGCAGCACCTGGGGTTGTCTCCTGGCCTCCACATTCAGGTGCGCATATATGCATGTGCACCTAGAGAGAGCAGATTTACTAGTTGTAAGGTGGTGGATGCTTTTACCAAGAATTATCAGGACAGAATTTTATTCTTCATTTTAAAATTGTCTACAGTGCCAGACTGGCAGTGATCTGAAGCAATCAGCTAAAAAAAAAATAATTTTTAAGAGAGACCTGTTGCATCTGTAGGGACAGCCCCTGGGAAGATACACAGCAGAGCCCTTCTTTAACTCAATTAAGAGCACTACAAGTGATAACTCCATTTCCCCATGTTTTCTCCCAGCATGAGATGACTCAGCCAGAAATACCGAGATAATATCGCAGATGTTCCTTTGCTCGGATAGCTGGTTATTGCTTATCTCGATGATATTTTAATACAAACACACAACTGTTCACCCTGTTTTATGGCTGTCAGGATTTTGCTTCATATTTAACAAATGGAAGTTTATGAGCAGATGTATCATTGACTCGGGCTTTCTTTCCCCCCCTCATTATGTTACATGGAAAAGCTAAATGCTGGAGAGGGAACTAGCCACATCTGCACCAATAGACTCCGGGATTCAAGTCACCTGTCCATATGAGCTTTATTCTCTCCTGTTAGCAGCAAAAGATCAAAATTGCTCTCTAGGATGCTAAGCAAATGACAATGAAGTATGATATACTATTCTCGGTATATTATAGAAAAGCAAAAAAATTTCCTGGGTCATCATCATCTTCAGATGAGTTCCCCTGTTCTGATTGAGCTTAGTGGGCTCAGCAAAGTAGTAGGCTTATATGGCTTTGAGGTTTTTGACCCTGATGGGTAGGTTAAATTAGCTCTGTGATCCTAGAGTGGTCCCTTACAATGTGTGTGTGTGTGTGTGTGTGTGTGTGTGTGTGTGTGTGTGTGTGTGTGTGTGAAGTCACAAGTCAATGTCACTTGTCTTGCTCAGTCCCCAGTTATTCTCTGGCTTTTTCTTTTCTTTTCTTTTCTTTTTTCTTCTTTTCTTCCTTCCTTCCTTCCTTCCTTCCTTCCTTCCTTTTTTCCTTCCTTCCTTCCTTCCTTCCTTCCTTCCTTCCTTCCTTCCTTCCTTTTTTTCCCTCCCTCTCTCTGTCCCTCCCTCCCTCCCTCCCTCCCCCCTCTCTCTCTCTTTCCTTCTTTCTTTCTTTCTTTCTTTCTTTCTTTCTTTCTTTCTTTCTTTCTTTCTTTCTTTCATCTTTTGTTTGAGTCAGGTTCTCTCATTAACCCTGGTGCTTACTGATTCAGCTAGGCTGCTGACCTGCCACTGAGTTCCAGGGAGCTGCTTGTCTTGGCGTCCTTGCTGATAGTTTGTCTACTCCTGCAGCCCTGTCTCTCTTTTTACAAAGGTAATCAAGCCTGCTGTGCAAGTGCTTTATTGTCTGAGCCAGCTCACCAGCCCAGTCCCTTACATTTTATACAGGTCCCTCTCTGTCATTCAGCTTTATCTTGAGTGGTCACACACTCAGTCACACTGATTTTTGAGTTTTTTACTGAAATGAGCCAAACACCTTCCTTGGAATGTTAGGGGAAGAGACATCTGGGAAATTATCCTGAATGGCACCAAGTGGAAGCTGCAGACGTTAGTCGTCAAACTTCTGAGGGGCCATCAAGTACTTTGAAAAGGACCTTTGGATGTTGGCAAGCAGAATTTTTTCTAGGGTGCCCAACGCCATTCTCACTCTAAACTGTCTTATCAGCAGCTGAGGAATGTCATAGCCATTTAGGCTGATGAATGTGTGTGTATAGTTTATATGTATTATATATACACAGAACACACATATATACATACACAATATATATACACATACACATTTATCTATACATATACACTTGTGTGTGTGTGTGTGTGTGTGTGTGTGTGTGTGTCTGACTGGATGCTAACAAATCTGTTCCAAACCAAACCCTATATGTGACCCCTTAACTTGATCAGGCAGTCCTAGTAGGCCTCCTGGGGATATTGTTCTCCCTAAACTGGAACAATCTACTAAGTGGGGTTCAGTTTTCTGAGGTGTGTTTCAGTTAAGGACTCATCCCCACCGGAGACCACCAAGCCCACAGAGACATCTTCACTGGTCACCAGGTGCCTCCGTTGGAGATCTCCTCATCACCTGCATGAGCTGAGCTGCTCTCTGGATGCTCTCACGGAATCTGCCTTCTCACTTGTGGCTGGGGAATTGTCTCCACTTTGCTTTGCTGCTGTTTCTTATTCTCCTGTTTTCTCCTCTCCCCTCTGGTCCATGGTCGATAATGAGGTAGGAACATTGTGTTCTGGGCTCACCGCAGAGAGATGGCTCTCAGCTTCCACCTGACCCTAAGTCAGCAATGTGTGTAGGAGTCAATGGAAACCTGGGACGTTCAACACTGCTCTTTTGCTCCTCCATGACATCACCATGGTAAATGTGTAAAGGTTTGTGGATTATTGTGATGAGCCTTGATTTCCCAACATGATGGCTCAGGTGCTGCACCATTGTGTTTCTTGTTCTCCACACTTTAGGAATAAGCATAGAGACCCTACACTAGACTGCTTTCAATGCTTTGCAAAAAATATTTGATTAACAAAATTCTGAGGTAGGCACCATGCAAGTTCCCTTTTTGTAATTGCTCAACAAAAATAGAAGGGTAAATAACTTGTTTAGTTTTTCACAGAGAAGTGGGAAAATGAAGATTCAAAACCCAGGCAACAAAGGCCCTGAATCTGTGTTTCCTCCCTTCTGGAGAAGCATGACATTTTGCTTTTCTTGAGCAGCCTGGTCTCCTTCTCCTGTGACCTCTGACATAGTCCCATTCCTTATACAACTGCACACTAAAAAGCAGCACCACTGTTTCCCTCTTCAGCCCCTTGCACGCTAGTCCCATCCCTACACTTGTACCGCTCTTTAGTTCACCAGGCATAGCCGTATCAATGTCATCTTCTCTCACGCTCCTTTCTGGTTGTTCTTTTGTGTTCATGGCATGTACCTGCAATGTGTGTGTGCCCACATTTGGGTAGAGCACAGAGAGTGTCTTCCTCACTTGCTAGCCACTTTTTTTTGGTTTAATATAGGGTCTCTCCCCCTCACTGAACTTGAGGCTCACCAATTGACTAGTCTGGCTGCCCAGTAAGCTCTAGGAATCCCCTTGTCTCCACTTACCAAGTGTTGGGAATTCAAATGTAGGCTGCCATGCTAACACTGTATGTGGGTCCTGGGGATCCAAACTCAGATGCTCACACTGTGCAGGAAGCACTTGAACCACTGAGCCATGTCACAGCGCCCTCAAAGACAGTCCTCGACCCTTTCTGTACTTATTCTCTAGGCACCCTGGACCTGTCCTTTGAGTATCAGAGTTGCAATCCAGTCATTATGTATTAAACACTCTTCCCTTCTAACCTCAGGTTCGCTTCAGACAATCATGGCTGTCTATCTCTATCATCATTTTATATCTCTTGAGTACTTGAGTATTCATTGCACTAAGATTTTTTTATAAATGAGAAAGTGAATAAACTTTCTCAATCAGAGACATGGACAACATATGACTTAGATAGTTTTTGCAATAAGAGACAGAGTGCATCTATCAGCATATACATCCCAGCTATGTATGTGTGTGTGTGTATGTGTGTGTAATGTTGCTACCTTACACAGAAAGTGTATAAAGAGTGACTCACAGTTCAGCTTGTAGTTGTAAGACAAAGATGTAAAATGTAACCAACAAATGAAACTTGGTGGCAAGTTAAAAAATTAGGATTGTTTTTTAAATCATAAAAATTATTGTGAACTAATTGACGTACAAACTTAATAGTGAGTATACATGGTGACTCATTCTTATCCCCCACCTCTTTCTTGCCACCAAGACTCATTTTTAAAAATAATGTGTTTAGTGCTTCTTGGAGAGTTTCATACAATGTATTTTGATTGCATTTGCCCCTTCCAACTCCCTTAAACCATGAAGTTCAGTTTGTATTGGTTAACTACTCTTGGGTATGGAGACAACCTGGCATATAGTCAACCTATCTTTGGCTACACGATTAATGAAAATTGACCCTTCCTGTACTAGCAGTATCCAATGCTAATAGCTTCTCAGCTAGAAGTGGCCTTTGCACCCTCCTACCTCCTCCAGGCTGGGATTTTGTCTGTTTGTAATTTGTGTCTGTCTTGTGCATGCTGCCCCAATTGCTGTGAGTTCAGATGTGCAACTGCCCTGTTGGGTACGGTAAACACTTTTTCCCTGAAGTCATCTATCACCCCTGGTTATTGCAATCTTTCTACATCCTCTTTCTGGAAGATTCTCTGAGTCCATATGGAAGGAGTGTGATGTTGATCCCCCATGTAGGGCTCAACACTCCAAAATCTCTTATTTTCTGCATGTTACTAAATATGGGTCATTTTTGAAGGCCTCCTCTTCAGTATCAAGTGTCCTCTTAAAAACTGAAGAGACAGGAACTGGATAGGTAATGCAGCAGTTAAGAGTACTTGCTGCTCTTCTAGAGGACCCAGGTTCTATTCTCAACACCCACATGTAAGTTTACAAGTGTCTAACACTGATGCTCTCCTCTAGCCTCTGCAGGTACCAGGCATGCATATGGTACACAGACATACATTTAGCTATAACTTTCATACATATAAAATTTTAAAAAATTAAAAATGGAGCTACATACCTAAATGTACATACAAGATAAAAATAATTGACATTTTTCAAGTATGTAGTATATGTTATACTCAGCACTACATAAACTAGGTATGGTAGCACATGCCTGTAATCCTAACACTTAGGAAATAGAGACAGGAGGATTGGGGATTCAAATTATCCTCAGCTATGCAGTGAGTTCAAAGCCAGCCTGAAATAGCAAAGCCCTGTCTTTAAAAAAATTATATGTGCTTCTTGCATGTATACACCTGTATACATGCATAGATGTAGGAAAAACTCCCATACATATGATTGTATACATTTATGAAGTACACATTATTTTTTATTTTTTTCTTTTTTCTTTTTTTGGTTTTTCGAGACAGGGTTTCTCTGTAGCTTTTTAAGAGCCTGTCCTGGAACTAGCTCTTGTAGACCAGGCTGGCCTCGAACTCACAGAGATCCGCCTGCCTCTGCCTCCCGAGTGCTGGGATTAAAGGCGTGCGCCACCACCGCCTGGCCACATTATTTCTTTAAAAGACAAGTGTTCAACCTTGTGAAGTTGTTTTCACTATGATATCCTGTTTATAGGTAGGAGTATAAAGCTCAGAACAGTTAAACATATTGACTTTCAGTCAAACAACTAGCAAAAGACATAGCCAGAATAGGGGCCACATGTTTGGGGACAGAGAGTGCTCCTCATCACCACACCCCACCATGTATTAGTGCACACATTTGGAGGCCCTAAGTAGAAATGCAAACACTCATTAAGTGCTAAGATGAATATAGATTTAAATCACTCTCATCAAACAGGCAAATGGAAGGACAGACTATGTTGAAAATCTTCCTAGACCTGAAGTCTGTCATTTCACTTCATTTTTATTCTGCAATGAATTTGATCTAGTTGAGGAAGACTTCCTTATTGGCATCTCATTCTTCCCGCACTAACTTGGGGGGGGGAGGAAGAAGGGCCATGATTTGAACCCACAAAAATACGCTTTCCCAGGTTGCTCTTAGAGGCCTGTTTTAACGGTGATTCTTTTCATTTTATGTTTTAAGGAGGACTCCACAGGGGCCACAGTCAGCTGCAGAACTGAAACTAGATGGATGGCCCAGTGTTAAGAGCCAACCCCCAACTTTTCTGAATTCTCTGTGATAATTCATGCAAGCATTTGTGTTTTCATTCTGACAAAAGTGTCAAAAATCAACATAAACACAGTTTGAATTATTTAGGAAACAAATGGGAAAGTTGAGCAGAAGTCAAAATTTCAGAGTTGTTGGCAGTCATGAGATTCGAGTAAGTTAGACCTGGCTGCAGTCCTTAACGCTGTCTCTGCATGTGTCTGAAGCTTGTTGCTATGGTCCCTACATTTAAAATGTAAAATTTTACAATTTTTTAAACTGTAAGTTGAAGATGAAAACCCTACGTCGCAGGAAAAAATAAATTTAATAATGCCTTGAACTAGTATATTATAAATTAATAAAATATTATTTGTAATTACTCATCCATGAAAGAATGATTTGAATTAATCTGACATAGTAGAATATTGGCTAGGTACCCACTGACCCTTTCCCTAAGGACTTTTCATAGATCGACGATACTGTGAGTGTGACAGCTGGAAACTGGCTTTTTTTTCTCTAAAGGATTCATACTATCTCAGAAGCTGCTGAAGCCTAGCACACACCTAGAGGGACTCCATAAGCAAGGCATAGACAAATGGATATCCCAAGGAGAAAACTGCCTTAGCATAACAATGAAAACAGGTAAAGCTAGGCAATAAAACAGAGCAAAACAAATAGATTCCATAAATGTAAAGTGAAAACCAAACCACTCCCGCAATTATAGCACTCATATGATTTATGCCTTTAATTTGTCTAAATCAGTGACCCATGGCGTATTGGCATAAAAATTTCAAATTCAGCAGAAACCTAAATCACTGTAAGGAAACACTGCATTTTTATTAGTTATCCTTCTCTCATTGACTTCTCCCAAACAAAATGAATCCTTCCCCGAGCAAGGCAAAATGAAGTATTGTACTTACTGAGATATTATTGATCCCTGATTCTTAGCATCCAATACGTCACAGACACATAGATGCAGTCCTTGCCTGTGAAATCTATGGCTCAGGATTACATTCATGAAATCTTGGCTTCTGCGGAATGTTAACCCCGCATTCTAGCCTAGAGTATTTGACAGGAAGATACTAAAACAGACCGCGGCAAATTTGGGTATAACACAAACATGAACAAAAAAGTGAAATAAATCTTCTAGGGAAGTCAGTTTGAGATAACTCATAGAAGCCACAATAGCATAAGCATATATACTCGGGAAAGCTCAGTAAATGGGGCCCAGCCCTGGGGTCTAGGAGACAGACTGTAAGATGCAATAAAGTCCCAAAAGTGAATTCTGATTTTGAAGTACATCCATTGATATTCACATACCCGAGGAGAAGGTTCTGATTGCCCTTTGAGATAGAGGAGGCCAATAAAGAAAGAAAGTGCTCTTCACATGGAGACCCCTGCTGACTTCCAGAAATGATTCAAACCTTGGGAAGGAAAATCTGAGTTTAATTCACAGAGACCCACGTTATCCTCTTGCCCTACAGAGCTGCGAGACAATAAATTTGTGTTGTTTTAAGCTACTATTGTGCTTGTGAGAATGGTTATGAAATCAACAGAAAGCTAGAATTGCCATTTTGGAAGTTATTTCTTACAACACGCATTAGTATTGTATTAGAAATTCAACTGGTGCTCAGTGTCATCGACTAAATGCAGCTGCACAAATGTAAACAAAACCTCCATCACAAAGTACACTCGTCGATGGTCCTGCCGAGTTTTATGAATGACTACCTCCGGGTTTGCTGGAAAGATGAGGTTGGAGGAATGGTGAGGAAAGATGCCAGTGGGCTATACTCTCGCTTCCATGCCCTCCTCACGTGGAGTGGGAGAGAGTTACACAACCTCCCTGAACACAGAAGAATTCAACACAAAGAAAAAAGTGGAGATGGTGGTCTGTACCCTCTTGGATTGGCTCATAGACTTAGAAAGAAAGAAAGAAAGAAAGAAAGAAAGAAAGAAAGAAAGAAAGAAAGAAAGAAAGAAAGAAAGAGGAAATATGTCTGGTGTCATGAAGGTGGTGTGGAAGAGGTTATATGAAAGAGGACTTCTAGGTGAGCTGCGAGACCTGAAATTTCGGGAATAGGAAACTAGAATGTGATTGTTGGAAGGGGTCTCCGCTAATGTTCTGGGAGCACAGGCCAGAAGCCACCACGGAAAGGAACGTGGGAACTGCTGGGAATTATCAATGAAGAGTCTGCATTGTGGTCCTGCTATTGTCTAGAGGGCTCAGCTAGTATAACAAGGCCTTTTCCTGAGTGAAAGACTTCAGGCTTCGGAAACCCAGCCAGAATCAGGCAATAAAAAGGGGTCAGGGAAAAGCAGTCATCCTGTACACATGGCTGATGTCTCTGTTTGAAGCAGGTCTGAAATGGGGGAACAAAGAAACTTAATGTTTGGACTATTATGTATTTAAGATCAGACTTTACTGCAATGAGACTGTTCCTGTGACTTGAAAAGGACCACAGAAACTGCGGGACTTGTCCAACTTTTCAAAACTAGAATCTATTGACAGACAGTGGCAGATGGAGGATGAAGTCTGTCAAATTTGTCTTATTTGTGCTCATCAAATCTAACATTTTTTTTTCTGATATTAGTTATCAAAACAGCAGAGTGGTTTGAAGGCCCAAGGAAACAAAATCTTGGCCTAAAACAATGACATTAAAAAGAAGTCTGAATATATAGTAAGTAATCTGTAGTTACATCATATTAACCTAGAGATGACTATATATAAAATCGTCATGAACCCAAATAAGGACAACAACAAAAAAAGGTAAACGCTAGTGAGTAGGTAAGACAAGGAAAAGTACAAATTGGGATAAGAAAAGTGACCTAGGAGATGAACTTTCCACCCAAAGATTTTGAGAGGTTCAGCTATAGGATGTTAAAGAAATTTCTAAAGTGAAGAAACAAACACATCTTCAAGTCAACAGAACACAAGGCCCCTGGCTTCTGATCATAGCTCATCTCTTGTGTTCCCAGGTAAAAGAAAATCTACTTGCTCCAACTGGCCTCAGCCCTCTCCATAATCTCTATATTAGTTCCTTTTCTTGAGACAATAATAAAATATCTGACAAAGGCAACCTTAGGGGAGGAAATATCTACTTTGGATCATAGTTTCAGAAGGTTAAATCTAACATGGTGGTGAAGGCAGGGCCCCTCATGTAATGGTCAATCAGGAAGCAAAAACACAAGATCAGAGCTAGAGGCGAGTCTCATATAAACACACACACACACTCAAATATGGGTATATGTGATAAAAACAAGCAGTGTGTGTATTTCTGAGTGTGACCTCTATCACTGAATATGATGATTTCCTGTTCTATCCATTTTCCTCATGGTTTAACAGATATGGCTTTAAATTTTTAATTTATTTTTAAGAATTCCATATATGCATACAAAGAAATATGATCACACCTACCCATTTCTCCCAAACCCTTACATATTCTCAATAAACACTTCCCAGTTTTGTCAACCCCACCTGCTTTTTTTATAACTTATTAAGTCTTGTAAATGCTGCTTACATGTGCACCCACAGAAACATGGGAAACCTACCGGCGGCCATAACTTCAAAAAAGAATGATTTGTCCTCCCCCAACAGTTACCCGCTACCAAAGGGGTGAAGGCTTGAGTCACCTATGCTTGTATCACGGCTGTCTTGATCTTGTGCAGGTTATGTGCAGGTAACCATAGCAACTCTGAGTTTATAACGATAGCCATGACATATCCAGAAGAAATTATTCTGTAGCCCTCCTCCTACTCCCCCAGCTCTTACATTCTTTCTGCCTTCTCCTCCTCCGTGTTACCTAAGCCTGAATGGTGTGTATGAGCGGGGTTAATGTTGATGCCTTGTTTATGGTTGACCCTTCAGTCCCTTATTCTCAGTACTTTGACCAATTATGCATCTCAGCATTGACTGTGTCTGTTGCAAAGGGAAGCTTTTCTGACAAGTTTGAGAACATCCCCAGTTTGTCAGCACCAGGAGCTGGGTAGCAGATACTGTTCCTGGCATGGCAGATTCTGGATCACAAACTGAACCTTCAAAACTCATCAAAGCCCTTTCAGTTTATGGCACATAAAGGAAAAAATGCTTTAGGTACCATTTTCTTTGTTGCCACCCACAACTTCTCAACCATTGCTCAAAGGTAGGAATTAGGTTCCTTATTGCACCAAAGGCTGCTTTAGTCAGGAAGCTGGACGTAGCAAGCAGACATGTTGATATAGGTACTCATCTCTAAGTCATACGCTGTTCTCATCAGTCAGAGGGTAAGGGCAAGTGCATCCAAGCAGAAGGCCGAAAGGGTCAGAACATAATTGGGAGAAGAGTTGGAAGAGCGACCACAGGCACAGCACAAAAAGTGACTTGCCCCACCAGCCCCTGGAGAGTCTTGGAAGTAAAGCAGCTGCACAGGAGGGGACTGGCTGGTGGCGCCAGCTGGTGGAACATATTTCATGCAGAATGTTACCTGTTGCTTTCCATAGCAATGTCTGCAGTACTTCTTAAAAATAGAATCATAGCAGAAGTCATCCTAGGCATCCCCTGCTTCTAAGCAGCCATGCCTTGCTCTTAGCAACAATGTGGGGGGATGCTTGGCAGAGCTGATAATGTTTGCCGAGGGAGTTTAAAGGGTCAAAAGCCCTAAAAGTCAAGAGAATTGCTGTAGTCTTTCTGGAATTCAATGTGGGCTCTTGCTGACTGTGGCCTGAGTCTTCTGTGAGCATGAATCATGTATTTCCTTGGTGTGTATATGTTTGCATGTTTGTGCACCTCATTTTATGAGGCAGTGTTTTTCCTTGGTACCTGGGGCTTGCCAAGTAGGCTAGAATGGCTAGTCAGTGATCCGGAAGGATCTGTCTGTTTGTGTCTCCCCAGCACCAGGATAACAAGTGCATGCTACCATGCCTGGCTCTTTCTGGGATGCTACTTGAGGTTCTCATGTTTATTCAGTAAGCACTTTATGGACTCAGCTTTCCTTCCTGCATTGTATATGCTCTTTAACTGTTGTAATGAATGAGGGGGGAGAAAGAAGCTGCTAGATCTCATCTCAGTGCCACTGTACACCTGACCAGGTCTATCTTATCTTTGACATTAGTCTCAGTTGCTCCGCCTGCTTTCTGCTTCCCTAGCCTCTATGGAGGCCTCTGTGCTTATGGGTTTAAAGATTTGGTATGAGGTTTATGTATTTTTTCCTGGCAACAAAAGCCGGATGAGTGCTGAATCTCCTTGTGTTCACTGAGGCAGGGAACCACAGCAGTTCCAGTTCTCAGAGCTGGATGCCCAGGGCTCTGACTTCCCACAGTTCACTAGAATCCCGTTCTGAAAGAGCAGAGGGGAGACCTCTGACCCGCAAGTGAAAGAAAGGTTAAGAGCCAGGAAACCAGTCAGTGGGTGTTCTTGGACACAGCTTTCCCATGTGACTTCTGACTTGGTGTTGCTGTTCTTCAGGAACCTGAGAACAGCTTAGGTAAGCTGCCCTGCCTGGGCTCTCTCCTCCCCTGACTCAATTCTCTTTTATCTTCATTCCTTTGTCCCTTGGCTTGAACACAGTTCATACTCTGAAAACACTTCTTTTTATAAGTGGGTCGTGCCAGTCAGGATTAACAGTTACAGACGGAGCTAGGCCTGGTGGTACCGATATATAATCACAGGTATTTGGGAACTGGGGCAGAGGATTGCAAGTTCAAGGTTTGACTGGTCTACAGAGCAAGATTAAGACCAGTTAGTACAACTTAGTAAATCCTGCCACTAAATTAAAAAAAAAATATTAAAGGGTTGGATATATAGGTTGATGATAACATACTTGCTTAGAATGTGAAGGACCCTGGGTTCAATCCCTAGGACCATAGAAAGAGAGAAGAAAGAAAGGAAACAAAAGAGGAAAAGTGTTATAAGTAACTCTAGATTTTGGATACTAAATTTCAAAATCATACAAAGTTTATGGACCTTTCTTTGTGCTGCTATAGAGACACCAGCCAGAAGGTTTAGACATCTTGCATTTGTTTCTCATAGTCCCCGAGGCTAGAAATCCAAGTCCAAGTTCCCAGGAGGTCAGCTTTTTTGTGAGGGCTTGCTTGCTTATAACCTCACATGACTTGCCTCACGCACCAGAGGAAGGAAGGAAGCAAAGGTGAAACACAGAATGGGAGATGAGGAAGGCAAGGAAGGAGGGAGGAAAGAGGAAGGAGGGGTAGAAGAATGAATCTGTCTTTTCTTCTCCCGTCATGGTGATGGAGAACCATTCGCAGGACCTCACCTCAACCTAAGTAATTCTCAGATCTATTTCCAGAGATCATCCCGCGGAGGGTCAGGGCTTTAGTATATAAATTCTGTAGTACTTTTCCTCTACAGCCTAGGACACTTGGAACACCACTGCGAAAACAGCAGACTTTGTGTTAAACTAGCAACCATAATGAACAGAGTGGACATCAGCTTGTCTACAGGATCACAGCGCAACTGCGGTGAGGACCGGGATGAGGTTCTGGAATCCCTTAGCAGCGTTCACTCCAGGATGTTCACTTTGGGGCTGTGAGCATCACCACGGGGGAGGCAAGCTGCAAGTTTGCTATGATCAAGAGCCCTCAGAACACGCAAACACTGCACTTCTCTACATGGAATGTCACTGACAGAAAAGCAAAAGGCAAAGGAAAAACCATCTCTCTGGAGCCCCCTGGCTAATGGTCAGCTGGGCCGTTCCATCAGCCTATAATGTGAACCTGTTCAGCTGCATTTTCCAAAATGAAAATGGTCCCAAGAAGGGGAGACTCCTCAGGCATAAACTCCTCGTGCAAGCTCAGTACTCAATGGGATGTTTGCAAATTAAAACAAGTCCCCTGAAGCAGACGCTAGCCTTCTGCTAGATGAAATACGCTGAGGGTATCGGCTGCAGAGGAATCTTTGAAGGAGTCCTGAGGTAGGTAATAGTCTAACCACATTGCCAATTTCCCTTCGCAGTGCATAACTTAAAATGCCTTTCAGAAGCAGAGAATAAGATCCCCCACGCTCATCCCCTGTGGACTAAGGGTGAAAGCCGGCTCTCCCACATCCCGCCGACCCCTCTATCTGGTAGTAACAGACTCTTCAACACTAATAAAGAATTTTTTTTAATCCCTTATTAGCTGATTTAGTTCCAGCCCCAAGATTCCTTTGCTATAACTTTTCTTTGGCAGCTCATTTCCTGCCAGGAGTTGTTTGTTATGAAAACCGATGGGAAATGAATAATGTATAAATTATAAAAGCTACCCCATTTTTACCTCCCTCGTTATGGCCCACTGTGTTTCCAGGAGCATATGTGTTAGTGGGGTGTTTTCAGTATTCATGACATGAACTTCTAATTTATGAGCTCTTAAAGGCACACTAGTCATCAGCATGCTAATTATTAATATTGCACTCTGAGGACTTTTCTCGGGAGCTCTATTGCAGCAGAACAGAAAGCTATGAACTAGTATTCGGCCACTTTCCAGATACAGGGCCAAGTCAGACTGGAGCGCGAGTCTCTGACACTGATGTGTGGATGGCTGGATCCGGAGTTATTTACTACGTGAAATACCAGCCTTGCCATTTTTTAAATGTTAATGGCTTTATGGCAAAGACAAAAAGGCCTGTGCTTCCCACCTGGAGATTTCAGAATTTCGCATCCGGCCGTGGAAATGCCTTGACAATGTTGGAAATCACTTTCACTTTTCTCTTAATTACCTATAGATGTTTATGAAGTTTCATAATTTCAGATTAAAAAAATATGTGAAATAATGTGTGTGTTTGTGATGACCGAGTGGAGGAGACTACATTTAATATGGTGTATTTACTGATTTGGAGTAGGGAGGACAGATTTTCTTGTTGGTTGTATAAAAAGAAAACTGGAATTAAAATTTTAAATAGAGTATATGGATTTATTTATTTCAGTCAGGTTGTTGAGCCAAATTCAGAGACTACACTAATTGACTCAAGAGCATGAGTCAGCAAATTAGAAAGATTGCCCAGGGCCCAGGTTATTTTTCGAGATGTGGACTGAATGTCCACACAGGTTTTTAGTCTATATCTTAGTCTTTATTTATTGTATATGAAACATAAAACTTTTAACTCAAGTTCTGGGGCTATTGATGCGGGAGATTTGAAATAACCAAAAATAGTCCTTTTAGAATAAATCAGTTTTAATAAAAGAAGAAAGAGGGGCACACTTACAAAGCCAAAGCTCCAACGAAGCAGAAAGTCAAGCAGGGAAAAAACAGGGGCGTCTCTTCCCAACCCGGTTCTTTTTAAAGGTACCTTTCTCCTCTGGGGCAGCCACGCTCCTGAATGCAGGGATTGGGCCAGCTGCCCCAACATCTCCCCCTTTTGTCTAAATAAGGCAGATTCAGAAACCAAATAACAACTATATACAATGGGAATTGATCATATAAAATTACAAGAAGCAAGCAATATTAGGCGAGGAACATATAACAAAAATTTTACTAAACATTCTACCTTCAGGAAGTCTAAATAATGTAGAAGGTAGCTACAATTATCTAATCTTCAACCCTATCAAAGATCTGAGAAGGGAAGTAATATTACTAAAGCAACCAGGAAGCACAAATGAGAAACTTCCAAAATGTGCAACAGATGACAGAGACAACTGACTACCTGGGCAACCACACGAAATCTTGTTAGCAATGTTGAGGCAACCAACTTTGGCTGAGGGCTGATATAACCTGACATACCATTATTCAATGGCAAGGAACCTTTAGTAGAACTATTCTATCCTGTCTTGGCAAGATAAGACAATTCTGTTTTATCCACTTATGGATATTTTGTATCTTAGTCAGTAGTGGAGGTATGGGCTTTTCTTTGCCCAAAGGCCAGTTCTGCCAAGAAGAAGACAAACTCCCAGTGGAGTGCCTTTGGTGCTCAACGTTCTCTTGGGAGTAGAGCATTGTTGCCAGGAGTGATTGTGTCTCATAAGTACAAAACTCTAGGTTAGATTAAAGGCCATGTTCTACAGCTCTTCAAAGAGGTCGAAGATTATGCTATCTATACTAAATATAATCTCTATGTGTCTAAAAAACCTGATTATCCTAAATATAAATATGACAAACATATAACTCTCAACACTTATCTAACTGTATGACTAATAGAATAGACAACTGTGCAATAAATGAAGACAATGATTTCCAAATGTAAACAGGGTCATTACATAAATAATATCTGAGGTAGAAATGTACATTGCAATATGGTAAACAATGTCATTACATAAATAATATCAGAGGTAGAGATGTACATTGTAATATGGTATATATCTCAATATAACAATTGTTTCAAACAGAGGTAGGATCATACTCTCATACAATGTTCAATATATCAATATACAAGAATCAGCACCCATATAGTTTTCAAAAAACAATAACTCACAAAAATCAATTATTCCTTCAGACCACCAGTTAATCCCTCCCCCCTTTTTTTGGAAATATATATATTTTGGAACATATATATATATATATATATATGTATATATACATATACATACACATATATATACATATATATACATATATATGTATATATATACATATATATACATATGTTCGTAGTTTATACCCCTGAGTCCATATAAAGCCTTCCTCAACCCCTCAACCCTATACCAGCCACCAATTAGTGTCCCTAAACCTGAAGGTAAAGTTTGTTGGGGGGGGGCGTCGTCATCTAAAGAAACTTGTTGTGAAAGTATGAGGACCTGAGTTCAAATCCCCTTAATCCATGTAAAGCCCAACACTCTAATACAGGTCTGTAATGTCAGTGTGACCATGGGAAGATGAGCTGCTTTTGGGCTGGGTGTACACAGCAGAAAATAAACCATGGACCTGAATCAAACAAGGTAGAAGGTGACGATCAACACTATAGGTTTTCTTCTCACTACTGCATGTATGTGCATGATTTATATGCACATATAAATATAACAAAATACACAATGCTCAACTTCATACTTAAATTTTAGGGTTTTTTTTAAAGACTTTCATTACATAAGTACTGAATTTTAATCAGTGCAAACCCTCTCTCTTCCCCCTTCAATTCCTAACATGACTGTTCCAACTTCTTTTTAAATTCATAATCTCTTCTATAATAGTTATTGTGACTTTCTACACACACACACACACACACACACAAACACAACCTACTGAGTGCATTTAGTATTGTTTACATGTGCATGTATTTAGGGCTGATCATTGGGAATTGGATCAGGGCACTCAACTTTTAAGAAGACTGATTCTCCCTTTAAGTAGCCATTGATTGACTGTATCCTTTCGTGTAGGGGTTTGGCCTTTGTAAAATTCCCCCTGTCCATGTTAGCAGTTGACTGTTGGTATAATTATGCAGGCCTCAGGTGACTATATTGTTCAGATTTCTTGAATGTAGGCTTCCTGCCCCTGGGGAAGGCACAATTTCTTAGCAAGAGTGTTGGTTTTCCAGCTCCTATAAACTTTCTGCATAACCATCCCAAGGTAGAATTATATTGGCTTAGAAAAGTAACAATAGTATATAAACAGATACTTCACTTTCATTTCCTGACTGCCCAGACCTGAATAATCACACAGAAACTATATTAATTACAACACTGTTTGGTCAACGGCTTAGGCATATTTCTAGCTAGCCCTTACATCTTAAATTAGCCCATTTCTATTAATCTATATATCACCATGAGGCTGTAGTTTATTGGTAATGTTCTGGAATCTTTCTCTTTTGGCAGCTGCATGGTGTCCCCTTGACTCTGCCTACTCTTGCTCTCTACATCTCTGTTGGATTTCCCACCTGGCTTTATTCTGCTAAACCATTGGCGGAAATAAATCAACCAATAAAAGGAACACATATATCAGAAAGACATCCCACATCATCTCCCCTTTACTGTCTAATTAAAAAGGAAGGTTTTAACTTTAACGTAGTAATCATCACATACACAAAAAGTTATCAAGCAAAAATTATTACAAAAATTACAATACATAATACTTTCACATTCTGCAAATTAAGGAAAAGATTCTATCATCGATTCTGTCTATGTGAGTCTAAGGTTTTATAGCTAATTTATCTTTAATCATAACTAAGGAAAACTATAATTATAGCTATCTAGTTTTCAACTCCATCAAAGACCTTAGAAGAATATAATACTACCTAAGTAAATAGGAAGTGCATTGTAAGCAACTTACAAAGTTCTAGAATTGACAGAGACATCTTACTGCCTGGATAGTCATCCAAAGGTTTTTGTAACATGAAGTCATCCATCTGCAGCCTATTGACCTATAATACATGGCAGATTTTCAGTGAAGTAGGAAATTTGAAGATCTATTATGCCTTGTACTGGCAAAATTTGTCAGTTACTTTCTTCTGTGCCCTGCAGAATGTCTGGCAGTTTCCTTTGTGAAACAAGAACCCTAATGGACCATTTTGTCTTTTGGAAAGTTCAGTAGTCACTTTTCTGTGGGTCCTGCATACCATCAAACAGCCCAGAAAAGAGCAGTTTCTTACCCAAATGGCTAGCTGCATCACCTTGAAGACAAATTCCATAACAGATTTCTTCAATGCCCATCAACTTTTATGAAGTAATTGGTGCTGCCAGAAGCAGACATGTCTCATTGTTTGAAAGTCTAAAACCTTTTGAATGCCATATTTCACAGGTCTTTGAAGTGTTGAAGATTATCTAGTTGAAACATATCTGTGTATATCTATAAAATCTAGCTAGCATGACTAAAAGTTTTATTATTATAAATGACCATCTATTAACCTCTATTTCTTAATTATATATTACATTTTTGGTATTTCAAGACAGGGAAACATTACATTTTTAAATGAGCTGTGTAAACATAATACCTTAAACAAGAATAGAAATATATATATATATATATATATATATATATATATATATATATATATATATACAGTGTAACAAAATTGACCTTAAATTTGTATCAATAGACTAAAATCCATATCTATGTACAGTATTCATTTCTATATAATATCCCTTCTTTGTATTTTTAGAAAGAGGTCAATTGTGACCATTAACTATTTATACCCAACACATTTTAAATAAAAGCAAATATTTATAAATAATTATTTTGTGAATCTGAGCCTAGTTTTCTTCAAACTGTTTTCTGTGGTTTGTTGGGCAAAGTATTTTTAGGGTACACAGAGACCTTTCAGGGGGTCTTGTTTCATCAAACAACATTAGCTATTAAGGAATCCACAGCTTTCTATTCTCTATGGAAACAAAATCAGAACCGCTTTTCCAAAACATATCATTAGAACCAAATTTTGAAGTCAAGATACATTTAACATATATGTTAATTTAGGTTAGCAACTCTCAAGATCAAGTGTCTCTCTACAGGCAAAAAATTCAAAGAAAACACAATAATATACATAATCTAGACTATGTGTATTTTCCAAATTTTCATGGCCCATTATGATTTTTATTTTATTTTTTTCTTTAAGAACCTCAGTTTAATATCCTTAAATTATTTTTTAATCTATGACTTTTTTGATCTTTTATCCTCTCTGTCTTAAGCCCATTCACATTTGTCAAACTTACTGTGGCCCATTTAGAGACAATTTTTATTTGAATCTGTCTTTACTGTTTATCTGTAATCCTTTTCTGACTAGGAATATTTTTTAAAATGCTAAGTAAGCATGGTTATGACTAACGCTGTGGCTTTGCCTGTTGACTCTACCCCCATCCATCATGGCAGAGGTATGTTTACTGCCTCTACCAGTCATGTTCACCCATTCAGTCCCAGAGATGCAGCAGGTCTAAGTCACCATTAAGCAACTTGTAGCATGCTTCTCACAAACCCCATTTAAGTACTCCAAAGAAGGATGCCTCTGCTTGCTACCAGCAAACAGAGCCTATCTGAAAAAATGCTGTTACCAAGAAATTATCCATAAAGACCCCTATTTTGTGGGTCACTTCTTTTAGCTGCATTTTTTTCAGATAGACTCACAAAGACTTCTGTTTTGTGAGACTAAAAGTGCTTTTTAAAAGCTTTCTTAGGCTTTATGTAAATGTACATTACTGAATGGGTATCATTATGTAAACAGAGATTGTGCTTTTCTTTCCTGGCTGCCCAGACCCAAATAATCAACATAGAAACTATATTAATTACAACACTGTTTGGCCAGCTTAGGTGTACTCCTAGTTAGCTCTTACATCTTAAATTAACCCATTTGTATTAGTCTATGTATTGCCGCCAGGCTGCAATTTACCAGTAATGTTCTGGCACCCTTCTCTTTTAGTGTCTACATGGCATTTCCTTGACTCCAACTATTCTCTCTCTCTCTCTCTCTCTCTCTCTCTCTCTCTCTCTCTCTCTCTCTCTCTCTGTGTGTGTGTGTGTGTGTGTGCTTGTGTGTGTTCACATTTCTCACCTGGCTTTAGTCTGCTAAGCCATTGGCCAAAATAGCTTTATTTATCAGCCAATAAAACCAACACATACACAGAAGGACATTCTACATCAGTAGTAGGTTCTCCTGTAAGATCTATGACCTCCCCTAATAGCTGCTTAGGTATAAATTCCTTCCCATCAATGTTTCCACTTTATGGCTACTTTGGATAGAGCAGTGATGAACATAAATGAACAATAGTAAGACACAGAGTGATAGTTTATCATATGGTAAATCTGTTTTTGGCTTTTTGAGGAACTCTGACATCTGTAGTCACTGCACCAGAATGCACTTCTGTGAGCAGTGAGTGAGAGTCTCCTCTTTATCCCTTTCAAACCAGTGTTTGTAATCGTCTTAGTTATTCTGACTTGGCTAAGATGAAATCTCAAAGTAATTTTAATTTAGTAGTTTCCTTCATGTCTAAGAATGTTGAACATTAAAAAAATTTCTTAATTATTTGCATCTTATCTTTTGAAAGCTATGTTTAATTCTATACCCCATTTTAAAATGTTTGGTTTGTTTTCTTAATGTTTAGTATGTTTTAAATCAAAACCTTTAAAATATCTCAATTTTATATATAAAAAGTAATTTACCCACTTTTATTAAAAATAGATTCTTTTTCTCATGCAATGTTTCCTGGTTATAGTTTCACTCCTCTCTCCTCCTCCCAGTTCCCTCACCTCTTTTTCAACTTTGATCTACTACCTAGATTTTTCAAACAACAGTTAATACTAATGCTCTTCAAAGTGTTCAACAAAACAGGAACAGAAGGAATACTGTTCAATTTATTTTATGAGGTCACAGTTACTCTGATACCTAAACCACATAAAAACCCAACAATGAAAGAGAATTACAGACCAATATCCTTTATGAACATAGACATAAAATGCCCAATAAAATAGTTACAAATCAATTTCAAAAACTCATCAAAAAGATCATCTGCCAAGATCAAATAGACTTCATTCCAGAGATAGAGAGATGGTTCAATGATGTGGGAGGGTCTTCTGTTTGAGTTGATTTCATTGGTTAATAAAGAAACTGCCTTGGTCCATTTGATAGGCCAGCCCTTAGGTGGGTGGAGTAGACAGAACAGAATGCTGGGAAGAAGGGAAGTTAGTCATGCCTCTCCTCTCTGGGACAGACGGATGGAGCTAGCCGCCAGGTCAGACATGCTGAATCTTTCCTGGTAAGACACCACTCGTGGTGTTACACAGATTTTTAAATATGGGTTAGAGCAAAATGTGAGAATTAGCCAATAAGAGGCTGAAACTAATGGACCAGGCAGTGTTTAAAAGAATACAGTTAGTTATTTCAGGGCATAAGCTAGCCAGGTGGCCAGGAGCTGGGTGGCAGGAACACAGCCTGCTGCTCTTCACTACAGAATGGCGCCCATGTGGATAACTGAATCAACAGAAAGCTTGAGAATGCTTGGGAAAGAATAGAGTAAAGCATGTTTTCTTGGTAGCAGCAATTTCTTGGGTCTGCTCTGCTTGCTAGAGGCAAGCAAGTACTCTCATCTAAGAGAGGCTTCCTGACTCAGCTTTAGCTGCAAAACCCTCCAGCTCTTAAGAGGTCCTGTTATGAAACACTTAAATGGCATTGATAAAAGCTGACTGCATGCTTGTTTGTTTTCAGCTGTAGCAGGAAAAAAGTTGTGCTGTTTTAAAATGCCAGTTTTCTGGGCCATCCTGCCAGAGCAAACACTGACTCTTTCAGGCAGATAGTCTGACTGAGTGTGGTCTGTGAGCAGAATGTTGCAGCTTGCTTGCTGGCAGGGACCTTGAAACGCCATAGAGTTGTGACCATAAAAATGGCTACAGCCAGTACTTCTGCCATGAGGCAGGAAAGCTAAGGAATGGGATGGATCCAGCCATCAAAGCCATGGCTCTCCATATTGCTTAGTAATTTAAAGGCTCATGTGGTCAGAAAAAGAGAGAGATATACAGTAAAGAGAGATTCAAAGACAAAGAAAACTTCTAAATGATTTACAGTGTGTTAAAAATATATGTAGGCTAAAGGTTAAAGTTCTTAAAAGTAAAACAAACAAACAAAGAAGAAAGAGAGAAGTTGGGTGTGGTGGTACATACCTTTAATCCTAATGCCTGGGAGGCAGAGACAGACAGATCTCTGTGAGTTCAAGGTGTTGTAGAACACACCTTTAATCCCAGCACTGGGGAGGCAGAGGCAGAGGGATCTCTGTGAGTTCAAGGACAGCCTGGTCAACAGAGTTATTCCAGGACAAAGATATACAGAGAACCCTTCTCAAAAATAAAAGTAAAAATAAAAGAAATAGAGGTTAAGTAAAGCTGCATAAAGATGGAAAATACACAGAGAATCTTGATACTGTATGCTATTATGCTCTTTTTGAATTGTTCGAATGCTGAAAAAGGAGCAACAGCTGCTAAAAGATATTTGTTTATAAATGCTGCTGAACTAATCCAACATAGATATTTTGAAAATACCTTGACTTCAGAATTTGGATCTAAGGATATGATACTTTGGAAAAGAGATTCTTCTTTTGTTTTCACAGAAGATGAGACTCTATGGATTGCTTCTATCCCAATATGGTATGATAGATCTCACCGTCCTGAAAGGTTGCTGTGAACACCTTCAAAAAATTACTTCACTCAACTGCCAACTGAGAGGAACCTGGCACACAGGTTATAACATGAAAGACCTAGATAACAGTGCCCCCATACAGCAGGAAGCAGTTTGGAGAGAAAAAACTGTGCCCATATTCCCAAATATTGTTTATAAATGTTCTTTTACATTTAAAGGAGGATATGATATAGGTATGAATAATTTGCATTGGTATTGATTTTAAGGTCAATTTTGTTATATGTAAATGTATTTCTGATATTGATTAAAGTATTGTGATTGTGTAGTTCATTTAAAAATGTAATGTATAATTAGAAATATAGGTTGTTAATGGATAATCATTGATAATAGTCAAGCTTGTAGTCATGTTAGTTAGATTTTCTAGATATATAGAGATATATTTCAGTTAGATAGGCATTCTTCATCTCTTTCAAAGACTACAGAATATGACATTTAATGTTTTAATAACTTAGCTTTTCATGACAATGAGACACGTCTGCTCCTGGCAGCACCAATCTACTTCAAAAGGAAGATGGGCATCGAAGAGGCTCCTTATGGAGTTTGGTAGCCATTTGGGCAAGAAACTGCTCTTGCCTGGACTATTGCATAAACTAGACACAGAGAACTCTCAGAGAGAGGACTGCTGAACTTGCCTAAAGGTGAGATGATCTTTTGGGGTTCCTGATTCATGAAAGAGTCTGCGAGACATTTTGCAGGACACAGCAGATACTGAACTGCCTTTGAAATTTCCTGTTTCATGGAAATGTCTGCTGGAAACTATGGGCCTGTAGGCCAAAGATGGATGCCCCAACGGTACAGAGGAACTTTGGGTGACTCTCCAGGGAGTGAGATGTCTCTGTGATTTCTAGAGTTTTATAAGTTGCTTACTTCTCATATACTTAGGTAATATATCCTTCTGGGGTCTTTGATAGAGTTGAAGAATAGATAGATAGTTATAGTTGTTTTCGTTTGTTATGATAAAAGATAAAATAGATATAAATATTGTAACTGTAATTCTTACTGGATAACTGTTTTTGTTATATGTAATTTTGCTATGCTAAAGTTAAAGCCTTCCTTTTTTGTTTAAGCAGCAAAAGGAGAAATGATGTGGGAGGGTCTTCTGTTTGAGTTTATTTTATTGGTTAATAAAGAAACTGCCTTGGCCCATTTGATAGGCCGGCCCTTAGATGGGCCAGACAGAACAGAATGCTGGGAAGAAGGGAAGTTAGTCAATCGTCATGTCTCTCCTCTCTGGGACAGACGGATGAGCCAGCTGCCTGGTCAGACATTCTGAATCTTTCCTGGTAAGACACCACTCGTGGTGTTACACAGATTATTAAATAGGGATTAAAGCAAAATGTGAGAATTAGCCAAGAAGAGGCTGAAACTAATGTGCCAGGCAGTGTTTAAAAGAATACAGTTAGTTATTTCAGTGCATAAGCTAGCCAGGCGTCAGGGAGCTGAGCGGCAGGAACACAGCCCGCTGCTCCTTCTACAGTTCAATATAAAAATAATCAATAAATTTAAACAAACTTGAAGGTCATCAGAAAAGGCCTTTGACTGAATCCAAAATCCATTCATGATAAAAGTCCTAGAGATATTAGGGATGCAAGGGACCTACCTAAACATAATAAAGTCAGCTTACAGAAAGTTCATAGCTAACCTCAATTTTTCTTTCTTTTCTTTTCCCTCCCTCCCTCTCATTGGATGATATGAATCTATTTAAATTATTTATTTTATTTTAATTTAGCTTTTTATGTCACGTGTATCTATAGAGTCATCCATTTCTTTCAGATCTTGTAGTTGCAGAATATGTGTTTGTAGAGTATTTTAATGCACTCCCTTTTCATCCCAAATTTCATTAGTTATATTTCTCTTTTGGTTAATTTAGCTAAAGATTTGTCAACTTTCAAATAGCCAGTCTTAGTTTCATTGCTTTTTTGTAATTTTTATTGTTTGTATTTCATCAGTTTTAGTTCAAAATTTGATTATCTCTTCCTGTCTTCTTCGAATATTGTTTTTTTTCTTATTTTTCCAAGGTATTCAGATGGTTGTTAAGTTATTGAACTGTGATCTCTCATGTGATGTTGGGTTCCCTTCTGTATGCTCTAAATATGTGTTATTACCATTGATTAATAAAGAAGCTACTTTGGCCTATGGCAGGACAAAATATAGATAGGTGGGAAAACTAAATTGAATGCAGGGAGAAAGAAAGAAGGTAGAGTCAGGCAGACACCATGTAGCTGCTGAAAGAGATAGATGTCAGAATCTTACTGGTAAGCCACAGCTTCATGGCAATGCAGAGATTAGTAGAAATGTGTTAATTTAATATGAAAGAAGTAGCTAGAAATATGCCTGAACCATTGGCTAAATAGTGTCTAATTAATATTGTTTCTGTGTCATTATCCAGGTCTAGTTGGCTGGGAAATGCAATGCAGTCTCTGGTTTCACTCAGTTTCTTTAGTGTAGGCAACCATTGGTATAAACTTCCCTCTCAACATTGCCTCTGTTTGTTCCTTTGGTTTTAGTGTGTTATATTTCCATTTCATTTTAGAAATTTATATTTCTCTTCTTTATTTCTTTCTTGGCACCATTGCCACTCAGTAGTGCTTTGTTTAGTTCCCACAACTCTATGTATTTCCTATAGTTTTTACTGCTGTTGATATTCATCTTTTTCTATTGGGCTCAGAGAGAATGCAGGATGTTATTCCATTTTTTTTGTATTTTTTGAGACTTGCTTTGTATTCTAATATGTGGTTGATTTTAAAGAAAGTTCCATGGGCTACTGAAAAGACTTGGTAGTCATTAGTGTTTGATGGAATATTCTGAAAGCATCTATTAGGCAGCTTTGATTTATGTTGTTTTTTAATACAGAGTTTCTCCTTTTATTTATTTTTTCTTAATGTCCTGTCTATTGATTAGAATGTGCTATTGAAGTCAACCATTATCACTATGTTGGGAACCAATCTAGGGTTTTACCTACAATATCATTTCTTTTGTGAAATTGGGTGTCCCTGTATTTGGTAGTTATGTGTTTAGAATTGTTATATTATATTGGTGTATTCTTTACATTTAATGAGTATGAAGTTTCTTTTCTTACTTTGTCTGACTAGTTTTGGCTTATAGAAAATTTTTTCAGATATTAGAATATCTACATTTTCTTCCTTCTTAGTTCAATTTTCTTCAAATACCTTGTTTCAACCTATTACCCTAAATGGTTTCTATCATTGATGGGGATGTGTGTTTTTTGGAGACACCTGTTTTCTAATATAATCTGTTAGTTTGTATTTTTATTGGAGATTTAAAGCTATTGATGACCAGAGTTATTAAAGATGTGAATTAACTCCTGTCATTTTGTTGATTTTACAGTATTTTCTCAGATCTCTTACCTGGCATTGTTTATTTGTTCTCTGTGTTCCTTTGGGTATGTTTATCATTCTCCTCAGATTGAAGTATCTCTTCCAGTGTCTTTTGTGGATCTATCTTTGTAGGCATCACTTTCATTTGTTTTTGTCATGGAAAATTTTGATTTTTTTCTTCAATTTTCATAGTTTTTCTGCATATAATAATCTAAATTGACAGTTTGATATTTCAGTACTCAGAGTACTCATTGCCAGCTCTTCTAGCTTTAAATATTCCTGCCAAAGAACCTGATATTATTCTAAAGTGCCCACCTCTATAAGTGACTTAACCTTTCTGTATTATAGCTCAACTTTATTTCAGAATAAGGGGAATAGAAATATATAGAATGGGGATAGCACCTGAGACATCATGTAATTTGTGACTGGAAGTACCATCCTACCATATAGCTGGAGCATAATACCTAATTTTCCATGGCAGCATGGTGGGATCATTTGTTGGGAACTGTGTCAAAGGTCACACTTAAGATAAGTCAGGCATCCATGCTCAGAGATAGCTTCCAAAAAAAAAAAAAGCTCAGGTAGAGAGCAGGAATTCCTTCTGGGAGAAGGGAGTCCTGTATTTGACTCTGAGCTCAGAAGGCTGACCAGACATCATGGACTACAACCTTAAGCAGCAGAATCCTCCCACATTTATTAGGTACCTTCACAATAAATTTGTATTTTTATGTAGGAGACATGTTACTTTGAGAGGTGTGTCGATGTGCGTGTGTATGCGTGTTTATGTGTGTATGTTGTGGGATATTAGTTTACCTACATAAATATGTGTAGAATTTGTTTATGTGGTAAAATACTAACTTAACAATGTAAAGATGTGTTGTATTTGTTTACCTTGCATGCCTGAGGCACCTTATTGGTCTAATAAAAGGTTAAATGTCCAGCAGCTAAGCAGGAGGTATAGGTAGAACTTCCAGGCAGAGAGAATAAGTATGAAGAGGAATCTATGCTCAGCAGAAACAGAGGGAGACAGAGTGAGAAAGGGGAGAAAGGGAGATGCTAGGGAGATACTAGGAGGCAGCCAGCCAGACAGCCAATCAGACATGGGGGAAGCAGAAAAGCACGACATATAGAAAGAAAGGACAAAAGCCCCAAGGCAAAATGTAGATAAATAGAAACAGGTTAAATTAAGTTAAAAGAGCTTGTGGGACAAGATTCATCTAAGGCAGAATATTCATCATTAATAACAAGTCTCCATGTCTTTATTTGGGAGCTGGTTGGTGGTCCAAAGAAAATTCCAACTACACATTTGTGTGTTTGTATGTATGTGTGTGTGTCTTGTTTCTATCTTTGTGTTAGAATTTGTAAAAACATATGGAATTTTTGGTTTAGGTTTTCTTTCTTTCATTTTGCTCAAGTCACATTTCTTTCAGAATGGGTGCTTGCAATGTTCAATATTAAGTTAATTCATAGCAAGGTATAATATCAATTTCTTCTGGTTGTCTGCTAGTTAGGGACTACAGCTTTTTATCCATGGTCTTCTAGTTGCTAGCGCTAATATGTTGCCTTCAGAGGCTTGGTCAAGAAACACACTTGGGGAACTCCACAGGAGCAGGATTGAGCCAGCAACCCAGGCTGGAGTGGGCCTGAGGCAGGAGAGCAGGATTGAGCCAGTGAGCTAGACCAGAGCAGGCCTGAAGCAGTGAACTCTACAGGATCAGGACTAAACCAGCAACCTGGTCTGGAGTGGGGCCTGATGTGGGAGAGTCTTCTGTTTTAATAAAGAAACTGCCTTGGCCAGCCCTTAGGTGGGTGGAGTAGACGGAACAGAAAGAAGGAAGTGAGGTAGATGGCTCAGTCAGATGCTACACCTGTCCTAAGTTAGACAGACCGCCGTGCCTCTCCTCAGAGAGAAGCCAGACGCGATGAAGCTCCAGCCCAAGATGGACATACGCTAGAATCTACCTGGTAAGGCACCACTTTGTGGTGCTACACAGATTATTAGATATGGGTTAGTCAAGATGTGAGTAAGAGGCTGAAACTAATGAGCCAGGCAGTATTTAAAAGAATACAGTTTCCATGTAATTATTTCAGGTAAAGCTAACCAAGAGGGAGCCTGGTGGGACTAAAAGCAGGCCTGCCCGCCGAGCTCCACACTACAGGGGCCTGAGGTAGCAAACTCCACAGGAACAGGACTGAGCCAGCAATTTGGGCTGGAGCAGGCTTGAGACAGCAAACTCCACAGGAACAGGTACAGGGGAGCAACTGCTGAGGGAGTGGGCTGGAGATAGATACCTCTGTGGGTCCAGGCATGAGTCTGGGACCTTTGAGTGAGTAGGCCTGAGCAAGGACTTCTGCGGGTCTGGGTGCACCCAAATCTGTGACCCCCAAGGGAGTAGATCAGACCCAGAGACCTTGGCAGGACCAACCCCAAGCTAGTGACCTCTGCAAGAGCTGATCCAAACCAGGGACATTTACAGAAACAGGCCTGAGCCAGCAACCTAGGCCAGTGCAGACCTAAGACAACAAACTCCATAGGAGTGGAGTAAACCCCAGGAACACTGAGTGATCTCCAGGAACACTGAGTGACCAACAGGGTAACTAGAACTGTGTCACTGACTGCATCATGAGGAGCAACCCTCTGAGCCTTGGATCCACTGGCACCTAGATGATTGACCACCAGAGTCACTACTACACCAATTAGAAGGAAAGATGGGTAGACAAGGTAAGAACACACACCTCTACCACAAAGTGCAACACAACAACTAGAACATTGTTCTAGTGACCCTACAATGACAAGACTTGAACAACCAAATATAGATGAAGCAGAAAAAAATGACTTAGAAAGTAACTTCAGGAGAATGTTTGAGACCCTTAAAGAGGAAATGAAAAATTCCCCCAAAGAAATGGAGGAAAAGGCAGACAAAAAATTGGAAGACATGAACAAATCCCTTAAAGAAAACCAAGAAAAAGCAATTAAACTACTCAAGACTTGAAAACTGGCAAATCAAATTCAAGAACACATCAGAACCATCACCCACATGATCAAGTCGGCTTCATTCCAGATATGCAGGGATGGTTCAACATATGAATATCTGTTACTGTAATCCACCATATAAACAAAGTAAAAAAATAAAACCACCTGATCATCTCATTAGATGCTGAAAAAGCTTTCAACACAATACAACATCCCTTTATGATTAAGGTCTTAGAAAGAGCAGGGATACAAGGAACATACTTAAACATAATAAAGGTGATATATAGCAAGCCAAAAGCTACCAACAAACTAAATGGAGAGAAACTCACAGTGATCCCACTGAAATCAGGAACAAGACAAGTTTGTTCACTCTTTCCATATCAATTTAATATAGTTCTTGAGGTCCTAGCTAGAGCAATAAGACAAAAAAGGAGATCAAGGGATACAAATCAGAAAAGAAGTCAATCTCTCTATTTGCTGATGATACGATAGTTTACATAAGTGACCCCAAAAATTCTACCAAGGAACTTCTACAGTTCATAAACCCTTTCAGTAATGTAGCAGGATAACAAAAAAAAAAACAAACAAAAAAAAAACAAACAAACAAACAAAAAAAAAACAGTAGCCCTCCTGTACTCAGATGATAAATGGGCCAAGAAAGAAATCAGAGAAACATCACCCTTCACAATAGCCACTAATAGCATAAAATATCTTAGATTAATTCCAACCAAACAAATAGAAGACTTGTATGACAAGAACTTAAATCTTTGAAGAAACAAATTGAAGAAGTCACCAGAAAGTGGAACGATCTCCCATTCCCTTGTGTAGATAGGATTAACTTAGTAAAAATGGCAATCTTACCAAAAGCAATCTACAGATTCAATGCAATGCCCATCAAAATCCCAGCAAAATTCTTCACAGACCTTGAAAAAACGGTACTCAACTTCATATGGAAAAGCAAAAAATCCAGGATACCCAAAGCAATCCTGTACAATAAAAGAACTTCTGGAGGCATTACAATTCCTGACTTCAAACTCTACTACTACAGTACTGAAAACAGACTGGTATTGGCATAAAAACAGACAGAAGGACTGATGGAAATGAATCAATAACCTGGATATTAATCCATACACCTTCAAACACCTGATTTTTGACAAAGAAACAAAAAATATTAAATGGAAAAAAAGAAAGCATATTTAAAAAATGGTGCTGGCATAACTAGATATCAACATGTAGAAGAATGAGAATAGATCCATATCTATCACCATGTACAAAACTCAAGTCCAAATGGATCAAAGACCTCAAGATAAAGTCAGCCACACTGAACCTCACAGAAGAGAAAATGGGAAGTACACTTGAAGTACGCATTAGCACAGGAGATCACTTCTTAAATATAACTCCAGTAGCACAGACACTGAGAAAAACAATTAATAAATATTTCGTCCTGCAACTGAAAAGCTTCTGTAAAGCAAAGGGCACTGTCAACAAGACAAAACAACAGCCTACAGAATGGGAAAAGATCTTAACTAACACCACATCAGACAGAGGTCTGATCTCTAAAATATACAAAGAACTCAAGAATTTGGTCACCAAAAGAACAAATAATCCAACAAAAAATGGAATACAGACCTAAACAGAGAACTCTTGACAGAGAAATCTAAAATGGTTCAAAGACACTTAAGGAAATGCTCAAGATTTTTAGTCATCAGAGGAATGCAAATCAAAACAACTCTGAGATTCCATCTTACACCTGAAAGAATAGCCAAGATCAAAAACACTGACGACAACTTATGCTGGAGAGGTTGTGGGGAAAAGGGAACACTTCTGCATCACTGGTGGGAATGCAAGCTGGTACAGCCCCTTTGGCTGTCAGTGTGGTGATTTCTCAGAAAATTGGGAAACAACCTTCCTCAAGACCCAGTAATACCATTTTTGGGTATATATCCAAAGGATGCTCAATTGTGACACAAGGACATGTGCACAACTATGTTAATAGCAGCTTTGTTTGTCATAGCCAGAACCTTGAAACAACTTAAATGCCCCTAAACTAAAGAATGGATAAGGAAAAATGTGGTACATTTACACAATGGAGTACTACACAGCAGAAAAAAATAATGGCATCTCTGAATTTGCAGGCAAATGGATGGAGCTAGAAAAGATCATTTTGAGTGAGGTAACCCAGACCCAGAAAGACAATTATCATATGTACTCATTCATAAGTGGTTTTTAAACATAAAGCAATGAAAACCAGTCCACAAATCACAATCCCAGAGAATCTAGATAACAATGAGGACCTTAAGAGTGACATGCATAGATCTAATCTACCTGAGAAGTAGAAAAAGATAAGATCTCCTGAGTAACTTGGGAACACGGGGACCATTGGAGAAGGTGTAAGGGTAAGGAAAAGGCAGGGAGGGGAGCAGAGAAAAACGTAGAGCTCAATAAAATCAATAAAAAAGAAAGACAATTGGAAGAACTTTTCCCCCTCAGTGTGGACTGCTCCTAGATCTCAAAGCCAGAGAAAACAAATGGAATCTCAGAGGGATAATGAAGGCTGAGAGGAGGTGGCAGGTCCTAAAAAACACCCATAGGTCTTTGGGGTGAGCCTAATGAAGCAGGACTGAAAAGGGGATTAGAGGTACACGCTGTGTGATCTCTTTGATATATGCTGATATTCAGCTTGCAGTACTTTATAGAAAACTTTTGCATCTTTTTTATCAATGATATTATCCTACAGTTTTCCTGTTTTTCTTTGTGTGTGTGTGTGTGTGTGTGTGTGTGTGTGTGTTTTAGAGTGATGATACTGGATTTGTAGAGGAGTTTGGATGTCCTCTTTCTGTTTCTATTATTTTAATTATTTAAAAGTTGTTAGTTTCAGTAATTTTTTTGAAAGTAGAATTCTGCAGTGAATCCATTTGTACATGAGATTTTTATTTAGCCAGAATGCATTTTATTTGTTTAAATCTATTTGTTATGATCTGTTTAAGTTGTTGGTCTGTTTGGTTTAAATTTGGTGGTTCTGATGAATCTAAAATTTGGCAGTTTCTTTTAGATTTTCTAACTTAATAGAGTTTCAAAAGTATTCTCTTATAATATTTAGAATTATTTTGGTGTCTTGTAATGTCTTCCTGATAGTATCTGATTTTGTTTTCTTTGGATCTTCTTTGTCTATTTGTTGGCTAATTTAGATAAGTGTCTATTGATCTTGCTTATCTTTTTAAAGAACCAGCTCTTAGATTTGATTCTTTGTAATTTTTTTTGGTAAGTGATAATGTTTTTTCTATATCATTAATTTCTACCCTGATTTTTATTATTTCTGCCAATCTACTGGATTTTATTTTTTTTTTCTTTGTTGTTTTCCAAACTCTCGAGTTTCATCGTTAGTTAATTTATTTATGGTCTGTCTGATGCTTTTTTCTCTTTTTTTTGTTGTTCTTTTTTTTTTCTTTTTTCTTTTTTTGGTTTTTCGAGACAGGGTTTCTCTGCAGCTTTTTTAGAGCCTGTCCCGGAACTAGCTCTTGTAGACCAGGCTGGCCTCGAACTCACAGAGATCCGCCTGCCTCTGCCTCCCGAGTGCTGAGATTAAAGGCGTGCGCCACCACCGCCCGGCTCTTTTTTGTTGTTCTTAATGCAGTCACTCAGCACTGTAAATTTTTCTCTTAGCATTAAATTTTAATGTGCCTTGGAGGTTTTGTTGTGTTTTCATTTTTCTTCGTTTCCATGATTTAATTTTTTCTTGATTTCTTCTATGATTTAGTCATTATTCAGTAGTCTTATTTAATTTCCATGATTTCATGTACTTTCCAGAGATTCTTTTGCTATTGATTTAAAACTTTATTGTACTGTGGTTAGATGTGACACATGGAGTTATTTCAGTGGGGTTGAAGCATGTCTTGGTCTAGTAGCTCTTTATTAAATTGCATGAATCAGAGTTTGTTCAAAAATATGTTTAGTATTGTAATGTCTTCTCGCTTAATTAATATTAATTCTAAAATTTTGGAAGACTAGACATAAAATCTTTATTGTAAAATATGGCTCTAATTTATTTGAATAATTAATTAGTTACTTTTATAGGCCACAGTGTTTTTATTCATACTATTTGTTGGTGGTACTGCCAAATATAATAAAATAATCACCTATATTGATTTATGTTAAAAAGTTACAAGCTGTCCTTATCTTGTGATTTTTTGGAGAGCTAGGGAAATGTATTCACTTATCAAAGTAGAATAGAGAGACTAGATAGATAGTACTGTTCCTAAAACATTCAAGTTGCATTTCTCATTAGTATCTTTGAAAAATACACTTAAATGGTAATTAAATTTTAACTTAATGAAAAAGTAAAATAACAGTAATTTCAGAAGATTAGTTTCTGATCACCCAGAGTACAAAGAAATCTAAAATAGACATAATTTACTCATTACTATTATCAAAGATAATAATTCTACCTTTTGGTATATGTGTTTCTAGTCTTTACATATAATTGATGTTTTTAATAGGTAATATTAGATTTTGCTATGACATTCCATTTTACATTATTCTTATGCTATAAGTATATTCTCATATAATTTCAAGGTCTTCATATACATAATAAAAATAACTATAGAATGGGGCTATATAGCAAGCTCAGCCGTTAAAAATGCTTGCTGTTTTTGCAAGGGACCTGATTTTAGTTAGCAACACACATTGTGAATTATCCAGGGGATCCAGTGTATTCTTCTGCCCTCCAGGGGCATCTGCACAGATGTGCACATGCATACGTGTGGATCCACGTGTGCACATGAGTTGGAAGTAGAAACAAATTTTTAAAAAATAGATCAGAAGCTGGGACAGTGTTGAGGATGTTATATAATTCTTAAACAACCATTTTAAAAGATTCATGTCGAGAAATTGACTCCTGCATGTTGTGTTCAGTAGAATGCATCCCCATTCCTTTCACCCAGTTTCTAAGTGATTATTTGTCGCAGTTGTTTTGGGAGTATTTTGTGTGTTCTCTAGAGCATGTGCTCTTCAAATAAGTGCAGATTAAAGCCACAAGCAGTTATCACTTAGTAAAGAGTTGAAATAACAGCAGACAGTGCTTCTGACCCGGAAGAAATGTAGCACTGCTGACACTGAGAAACAATGCAGTCATCTGGGAAAACAGTCTGGCCTTTGCTTTTAAAACTAAAAGCTAAGTATTTAGCTGTCATAAGACTTAATGACTAGTTTCTTGGGTATTTATTTCAGAGAAATAAAAAACTCATCTTTACCAATAAGCAAGTAAACAAATCATAGAAAAACAAACAAAAAATTCAAACTGTATACAAATATATAACAGCTTGAATCAATGAGGGAATGATCATACAAATGTGATATACTTCCTTTATAGAATATAATTCAATATTAAGAATGAAAGATATGCTTATATATGTTACAACTCAGATAAATTCCTGAAGAATTATATTGAGAAAAGTTAATACTAAAAGGTAATATATAATATACTTCTACTTATGCAGTATGCTAAAATAACAAAATTGCAGAATTTAGATAGAAACTATGGATTTCCAGGGGTTAAAAGACCTGGATGAACATGGGGCTCAGAACAGGATGGAAGAAAAGGGGATGAGTGTGTTAACAGAGGGACAATTAAGGGCATCCTCATGGTGAAGGGTCTCTGGATTGACTTCAGTGGTGGACACAATGAGCCTATGCATAGGAGAAAATTTTCTCACACACATACATGAACACTGATGGACATGCACATACATGAATTAGCAAAATGCTAATTAGATAATTTTATGTTGCTATATAGCATATTCTTTTCCCAAATGCCACCATTTGTCAAATTAGGTAAAGTATATATGTCAAGTCTCTGTTTATTATTCCTGTGAACCATAGAAATTTATCTCAATAGTTTTTGTTTTTGCTCTTTTTTGAGGCTTGGTCTCTCTGTGTAACAACCCTGGCTGTCCTGGAACTTGCTTGCTTTATAGACCAGGCTGGTCTCGAACTCACAGAGATCTGCCTGCCTCTGCCTTCCAAGTGCTGGGATTAAAGATGTGTGCCACCACTGACCATTTTATTTCAATAGTTTTTAACTGATGAGTTGTGCCAAAGCTGACTGGCAAACCTGTGTCAATGATTATTGTATTTACAGCTTACTTTTCAAATTGCTGCTACCCTTCATGATCAGTTTGAAAGATATCATCCAGGGAAGGGAAAAGTTGGCATTCTTAGACAGTTTGAGAATGTGAGAGCAATAGATATGCTGCAGTGAAAACTCTGAACTCTGCACAAATCCCTTCCTGAGTACATGCTCCATTATGCATTGAGTAGGTGCCCCCGAGCAAAACGGACTGGAAACTGGAAGTCAAGCTGGACTCTTTCAGTTTTCTGCAATTCAGAACTGCTTCTGGGAAGGTGAAGACTTCGTTTCAGTTTTAAAAAACATGTGCTTAGTCACTGCAGTTCATCCTGAAATGTAAGAGGTATGACTCTGAGACTCAAACACTGGAAATTTAAAAGAAGATGCACAGACACACAACCACATAACCACACAGACTGTGAGGAGTGAAAGTTGAATGTGAAATCTTGCCAGGTTGCTTGTCTTCTCTGTTCAACAAACAGAAGCATTAAAAATCAAAAACCAGAACCAAGTTAAACACAAATAAACAAAAACTATGATAACCAAATATGACATAATTAGTGCAGTTATTTTACAGATAAAATTAATATAGGGCTGGTGAGATAGATGAGCAGTTAGGAGTTCTTACTACTCTTTTGGAGGATTTCCAGAACTAGACTACAACTTGCCTGTAACTCCATGTCTAGGAGATTTGACACTTTCTTCTGACCTCAAGGACACCCACACACATGTGATACACATAAATACACACACACAATAAATGAATAAATAAATAGTGGCCACACACATGTAGTACACATAAATACACACACAACAAATGAATGAATAAATAGTGCAAACACATGTGGTATACATAAACACATACACAACATATATACATATATTTGTGTGCGTATGAATAAGTACCACCCACACACATATAAACACACAATAAATGTATGAATGAATAAATAATTTTAAAAAGAAAGTTAAATAAACAACGATAATAACCTAGAAGCTTGATAGCTAGCAGATTACTAGTATAAGAAATGCTGGAGAAGTTTCTTTAAGTTCCAGGGGAGCCTTACAATATTGTAACATAGGCATGCAGACAGAAATGAGAAACATTTGAAAGAATGAATACGTGTATATGTAAACAAGTATATATAACCTAAATATTATGTAAATACTTCTCCTTAATATTTAAAATAAAAGGTATCATAGAATTCAGATATAATATAAACTGTACAAATGACGGTGAAAATAGAAATGTACTATTTCACAACTGTGACAGTTTAGTCTACAAAAAATCAATTCAAAATTTAAGCAAATTCTCATGAGTTTGAGTTAACTACACATGCTGTTACCATAAGTAACCTTTGAAAAGGAAATTCAAAGAAATATAGTTAAAAGCTTGTGGAGAGTAAAGTGGCATTCTCTAAGATGTTAAGAAGAAGGATATGATAGGTAAAGGGCAATGAGAGGGGAATGGAGCAAATAGAAAATACAGAGCACAATGACAGATCCAAGTCTTGGTATACAACAATCCCACTAAGTATAAACGGTAAAAATATAGAACAGCAAATATTAGATTGGACTATTTGTGATAATTGAAGGAAAAAGGCGCAGGGACCCTGGAAAGGAGTGATGAACGGCTGGAAGACAAGTACGGAGATATGGGTGGTCACTGTGGCCTGTGACAGGTGTCTTTTTGCCCTCAAGCAGAGTTCAAAGGTTGAGCTCACCATGCTGATCATCTTTGATCTTAAGATACTATTGGAGTAAGTGTGCCTCCTCCTGGCCTCACTACTCCGTCCAAATCCCAGACGTCTGAAAGCCTGTCTCTCTCCTGTCGCCAGTGATCGCATGGTGCTCTTGATGACAGGATGTGGTCAAATAGAAGAAGCCTGATCCTAACCTGCATCACAGAAGTCGTGCTAACTCCTGTCCTGCCCCACTGCTTAAGACTGGTTTTTAAAGATGGTGTGTTGCTTCCTTTCTTGTTCAGAAAATAGAGTTATATTTCCTTTCCCTAGTTTGTGTCTGTGAACTCATGGAAATACAAATGCCCTGAGCTTCTAAACAAAAAAAGAGGAAAGCATTCCAGTGTACTGGAGATGAGAAAAGGACTCCTGGTCTGAGAGTGACAAAAAAAAAAAAAAAGAAATAATGATTAAATTATTCTAAACACGAGGACTGGAATCACACATGCCATGAAACTCAAACCGGAAACAGCATGTAAAGTGAAAGAATTACAGAATTCTTAGAACCAGAAATTTGGAACTTCTTTGGCTTGGAGCCACCCCACCCCACAGGCTCCTGATTGAAATAGCAGCCCCAGCTGATAGTATTTAGGCAGATTGTGAAGCCTTTGTGGCTTGGGGCCTAGCTGGCCAATGGTGTCCGGTTTGGGCATACTTTAAAGATTATATCTGTTTTCAGCTTCAGTTTAACCTGTTTCCTGATGGAGGAGAGTTATCTGTTTATGTTTCTTTCATTGGTTAATTAATAAAGAAAACTGCCTTGGCCCTTTAAGAACAGAAAATTAGGTAGGTGGAGTAGACAGAACAGAATTGTGGGAACAAGGAAGTAGAGTGGGGGAGACGCTTCAGGCATTCCCCATAGTGAGTCTCCATGCTTCTCCTCTCCGAGATGGACGCAGGTTAAGATCTCTCCTGGTAAGGCACCCCTCGTGGTGCTATATAAATTACTAAATATGGGTTAAAGCAAAATATGAGAATTAGCCAATAAGAGGCTGAAACTATGGGCCAGGCAGTGTTTAAAAGAATACAGTTTCCGTGTAATTATTTCGGGTGTAAAGCTAGCCGGTGGCGGGTGGCGGGACACAGCCCCGCCGCTTCACACTACAGTTTCCTGGTCTGACTGCTGTGGGAAGCTCATGCCATTGACTCCCACTGCAGTAGCTGGAGTTCTTCAAAGTGCCATGTCCTCTTACAATGATAGAATATGTCCTCCGAAACTATGAGCCGTGATCAATCCTTTTTCCTCTAAGTCACTTCTTTCAGGTAAAATTTCCATGTATAAGCTGTTGGTTGCAGTGACAAAGTCCTGGGGATAACTTGATGGAAGTTTGTGCCTTCTGGGTGATGGTTTCAATTCATGGTTAGGTAGTGTCATCCTCATAGTTACACAGAGGCAGAGAATCATGGTGGCAGGAGCATGAGGAGGTAAAAGCTGTTCTACTCATTTCAGGAAGGAGGGAGACAGAGACAGAGAAGCAGAGAGAGACAGAGACAGAGAGAGAGAGACAGAATGAGGAAATTACTGGAGATAGCATATAGCTTTCAAAGCCAAATTCCCAATGACTTACTTCATCTAATTAGATCGTATACACTAAAGTTTCCTTTAAATATCCAATTAAAATAGAAATTATTAAGAGACTTAGTTTATCAATGAAGTGAAAGCACTTCTGATTTGATCATGTTCCACAGGCCTCATCTCTGATAGTGCACTCAAGGGCATGACTTTTAACACGAGTGTTTGGGAGACTTTTTCAGATTCAAACCAAAACAGTTGATGTGAATGATCCTGTTTTACAATTATGATGTTATGATCTCTTCCAGGATTTGAATGAGGCTCATGCTGAGGCATCTGTGTTTTGCTCTTTTTTTCTGCATTCTTTGTACATTGATGGATTTGCTGGGGAGAAATCCCAGAATTAGAAAGAGCCAGGTCTTCTGGCTACATCACTGTTCTTAAGACCTAAGAATTGCTCTGAATTACTTCAACACTTAGGTCAGTAATCATCCAATCTTTTAACTATGTGACACTGCCTAGATCCAAAAGTACTTTGATGTTTTCTATTTAAGTTTGTCAAAAACACACTAAATCAGTTCCTTTTCTGATTTATATATGGAAACCACAGTCTTAAATACCAAGATGTGGCCTTTGCAGGGAGTATCATAAACTACCTTTTGGGATATTTTCTGCTGTGGTCCTAGTCATGAAGGGTTCGTACATTCCAGAGTAGGGGCATGTGGATTAGAAACGTTATGTAGGAGGATCAGAGATATCAAAGAAACACAGAGACACAGGATAGTGCCTGGAGGGTAACTCAGTGAATACTGAGTTCGCCCATGTTTAATTTTCATATGCTTTTATACCCAGATACAAAAGGGGTGGGAAGTAGTCAAAAGACTGCTTTACCATGACACAAAGGACAGCCAGAACAGTTTCTTGCTGCAATACTTGAGATATCAAGCTGTTATTTCCTGAGTAAAGCATTTGATGTCTCAGGCAGGATATGTAGTGAACACACCCTAAACCAAGTATCCTGTAGGCAGCCTCTCCATATGTCAAACCTCCTAAATAAAGGGGAAGGAATGTGCTTGAATTCTCAGACCTTTGGTCAAGGTGGAGTGGATCCACCTCTTTGGGCCATCTTAATGTTCAAAACACCAAGTAACCACACCCTAGGTCAAGATGTGTAGCCATACCTGTTATCAACAACTTGTAAAGAGCAAAAGTAAGCTCAAACTCTGCCCTCCAATCAACAGGTTCACAAGGGAGGGTCTTGTGAAGGGAGTCAAGGCAGGTGCTCTCCTTTGGATCCTATGGTTGGAGAGGGCCTTACCTTCTTATCTTCCTCCCACCCCCATCCTCCCATACATGGGACAAAGAGGAAATAAACAAGGCAACCTGATAGTCCCAATTAATAGTAAAAATTTAGGTGTGAATACATTAAGTGTCATCAAGACTATGGCTGTATACAAGTAAGTGACAAAATGGGGTTTTACTGTATTGATGTGCCATAGTTCATTTGCCTCATTTTCTATCAACGGGCATTAGTTATTTTCAGAATATTTTTCTCATTTAAGCCACCATTAATTATGCATATGTGTTATCTTGTTTGTCTTTATAATTATTATTATTATGATTCGTAGGGTTAATTAGTCTGTCCAAATTACCGATTGGAACATTTTGAACATATTTAATAGCAATAGGTATTTACTGTCAAATGCTCATTGAATGCTTGCAAACCTAGGTAAAATAACAGGCATTTGTTTCCTACGTCTCTACTAACACCTCACATTATCAGTGTTCTGCTGTTGACTTCCCAGTCTGGCTGAGCATGATAACATACTGCTTTTGTTGTGGTCTGTCTTTCTTTAGGTTTCAGTGATTGCAATTCCTGTATAAATAGCTGGTCAAGGTGAAATGGTATCTAAATATATCTCATTTCTGGAAATAACAACAGTATTTGCCTTGGCATTGTTATGAGGATTAAATGAAATGAGATACGTGAAATGCTTAGCACGGAGTTGACCCATAGTCCACAACAGAAGGTGGTTCTTGCTGGCTTGTGTCTGAAACTGAGCCTTTTCTATGGAGGAATGGATATCAAGCTAGGAGTCAGGCATTTCTATCCAACAAATGGATCTTGCTCTCAGAAAGCAGAACACCCAGTTTCCTTTGGCCAGCTCCCCTTCCCTAGTCACAACATCCTACTGAAGCAGTTCATCTCACAAAGGGGCATGTCTGTTGGACTCCTCCAATATTGGAGCTTGAGGTTTAAGTACCTAAGTCAGTAAGGGCTACTGAGTCTGAGGTTGGCCTAGTAAGTTAGAAAGTAATCTGAGATGCCACAAGGCAGAACTCATGCCTGGCACTGCTAACTGACCCAGGAACACATGACTGGGTATGTCTTAAATCCTAGTGTTGGGATCCAGTTTTGACAGGTTTGTATGGTCCAGGGTAGGGGCATGTGGATTAGAAATGGTAGGCTGAATAGACCAAGATACAAAAGAAATACAGAGACATAGGATAGTACCATGAGGGCAACTCACTGAATACTCAATATTGAATCAGCTCATGTTTATTTTCCATATGCTTATATATCCCAAACCAAAAAGGGGAAGAAGGCAAAAGACTGCTTTAACATGACACAAACACAATTACTTGCTTCAGTACTTGAGAGTTAAGCATCCTGATGTTTTGGGTGGGATATGCAGTGAATACATGCTAAACAGCCTGTAGGGATATATAGAAAATCCTGTAGGCAGCCTCTCCCAATGTCAAACCTCCTGTTTTAAAATGAAGGAGCAGGAATAGGCTTACATTCTCTGACCTTTCGTCAGGGTGGAGCAGATACACTTCTATGGGCCATCTTAATGTCCAAAACACTAGGTAATTGTAACCACACCCTAAGACAGGATATCTTGTACATAGCCACACCTGTTGTCAACAACTTTGAAAGAGCAAAAATAAGTTCAAACTCTCTGAGCTTACATCAAGGTGGAACAGGACTCACATCTGTGGGCCCCCACACCCTAGAACAGATCTTACTAGTGCTATTCTGCTAGTATTAAACTGATGCCTAAGCACATATCTCTCTTCCCATAGATTAATGCCTCTCTCAGCCCTCATTAGAGAAGCTCCTTTCTGTAGCGGTGATTACACAGAGACCCACAATCAGTCAAAGACAGGGGATAAGAGACTGTAGAGTGTTCAGTCCTTATCACATCCCCTCCTCCCCAAAGCACGGGAATCTTCTGGGAAAGGGAGCAGAAAGATTGTAAGAGCCAGAGGCACTGAATGACTACACCAGCACTGTTTTCAGACATGACAGGTCTGCTGTACATGTGAACTCACAGTGGCTATGACTATGTGCATACGACCCTCCCAAGATCAAGCCAGCCGAAACCTCAAAATAGTTGGGGGAAAGGTTGACAAAATCTCATCCTCTAGTTAAGGAGCTATTGGCACTTGATGACTGCTGTGAAGAGGAGAATAAGTTTTCTTTAGAGATATGGCTCTGTAGATGCTACCCATGCTACAGTAAATGGACCGACACCTATGCGCATGTAAGCAGAACTAAGTGACCTCTGAGTTAATACGGAAAGAGTACAAAAACGTGGATGAGAATAGCGGAGGTGGAAAAGTAGCAGAGGAATCAGAAGAGAAGGAAATGGCGCGTAAATGTAAGTAAAACATATTACATGCATTATGAAATTCCTTTTTTTTAAGATAGGGTTTCTCTGTATAGCCCTGGCTGTCTTAGAACTTCCTCTGTAGACCAGCTTGGCCTCAAACTCACAGAGATCTGCCTGTCTCTGCCTTCCAAGGGCTGGGACTAAAGGTGTGTGCCACCACAGGGCACACTGTGAAATTCTTAAATAATAAAGGAAGAGGAACAAGGAGGTGGCTTGCCAATAAAGGCGAATGTTGAAGATCTTGCTGTCTTGTGTGTTTATGTTAACATCAGCCAGGGTAAAGCCCTTATACCAGGGGAAGGAAGTCAAATCTGAGAGCATCTGGGGAAAGATGGCCCTGAGGTTTGCATGCATCTGAACAAGCATGCCCCTTCCATAACACTGTCTGAATTGAGTGCCTGCCATTTGTGACCAAAAATTTTCTGTGTGAAACACCAGTTTTAGGTAACAACTATTCCTTATGCACAGAAACTATTTTTAGCTGTGACTGACTTTATTTTCTTATTTATTTAAAATTTTAATTTTGATGCTACACTGATGATCAGTTTTGCATACTGTGAGAACTCCAGATTAAAACAATAATCCCATGCCACTGCACATACAATGATCAGGCATTTCTGACATCCAAGCTGTTGGATCCCTTTGCATCTGGACTCAGGGTAAAGCAGACTCTGGCAGCTTGGGGAGGGTTTATATATTTATATAAACATAGTCACACTGTGGCTCTGAATCTAGGGTGCCTGGATCTCATGATGCGGACAGCATTTCATTTATGGGTTCTTTAAAAATTCTATCTCTGGGCTAGAGAGATGGTTCATTGGTTGAGGGCACTGGATTCTCTTTTAGGGGACCTGGGTTTGGTTCTCAGCACCATATGGCAGCTCACAACAGTCTGTAACTTAAATCGCAAGGGGTCAGACTCCATCTTCTGGCCTCTGCAGGCACTGCGCACACATGGTACAGAGACTTGGAAGTAGGCAAAGCATTCATATTCCTAAAATAAATGTAAAACAGTTCTATCTGTGAAAATGCTGAGACTCCCATTTCCTCTAGGAATTCAGTTCTGCCACTTGCTGCCTGGTAAGTCCTGCACAAGGTCCAGAGTCACTCTGTTCAGTTGGTTTCTCTAAAATAAGGCTGACAGTTGTAGCTGTTTTGCGCTTATGATGACAAAACAAGGTAATGTTTCTTTTTTCTTTCTTTTTGTATGTGTGTTTCTGGGTGTATGCATGTGTGTGCCTGCAGAGGCCAGAAGACATGCCAAATCTCTTGGAACTGGAGTTATAGGAATATGTGCTGCCTGCCATGAGAGCTGGGATCCAAACTTAGGAGCATGACAGAGCATCAAGGGCTCTTAACACAGTTCTCTCTCCAGTCCCAAATGAAGTAACAAGTTATTGTGGCTCAGAGCAGAATTTGACCCTTAGCTCTTATTATTATCACCCTCTTTCCCCTTTGAAATTGTGTTTAAATGGGGAAGGAGGAGTCTGAGAGACCTATATGTCAAGAACTTCTAGTACTTGTCATTAATTATTGATGAAGGAATTAAGAAATCAAATGGATCAGGGGTTCCACTAACATGTATAATAAGATTATTTATTCCAACTCCATAATCTTTGCTAAGTAGTATCTTACCTAGAATAGGGCCCAGTGGGAGTCCGCGGTATCAAGTTTGGATATTTCATAGCTAAACATCAAGGGTAACCAGCTTTCCCTTATCACACGGGGAAGACCAAGTGCTAGGGTGGGGAGGGGGATTGATTAGCTAATTATAGCTGCCTCTTCTTTGGACAAAACCTTAGTAATAACAAGTTTAGTCAGAACGGAAGCCTTTATGCAGTAAGTAATGGCTTTCATTGTCATCAGCAATAGCATTTTGAATAGAATGGGATGCTGTGTGTAAGACAGCTAGGGTTACATTTTTTCTTCTTTCATGTGGAGAGTAAAGACATGGCCAGGTGTAGTTACCGATCAAGGAAGCTACACCCTTTGAATGCTCTTATCAGATGATGGATTACATTTCTGGTCCCTCCCTCTGGTGTTAGATACTCCTTTTTCTAAAAGTGTACTTTAACAGTTGTTCTCTTTATTGTCTGCAGTGTTCCAGGGAATGAAATGACTTTGCTGAAAGAATGTCTAAAGTAAGAGTAAGTCATCAGTGTGTATTCGTCCTAAGCCGAAAATATATTCATTGGTGACCTTTGTGCATTGCAGTGCCTTGATTGCCATCTGGTGCACTATTTAATCTAATCCCCCACATATGGATTCTCTCTCTCTCTCTCTCTCTCTCTCTCTCTCTCTCTCTCTCTCTCTCTTTCTCTCTCTCTCTCTCTCTGTGTGTGTGTGTGTGTGTCTATCTGTCTGTGAGTACACACTCAGGTGTATTATGCATCCATGTGTCTGTGTGAGTGCACACTCAGGTGTATTATGTGTCAATGTGTCTGTGAGTGCACATTCAGGTGTATTATGTGTCTGTGTGTTTATGAGTACACACTCATGTGTATTATGTGTCTGTGAGTGCACATTCAGGTATGATATGTGTCTATGTGTCTGTGAGTGCACACTTAGGTATGTTATGTGTCTATGTGTCTGTGAGTACACACTCAGGTATGCTATGTGTCTATGTGTCTTCGAGTGCACACTCAGGTGTGCTATGTGTCTATGTGTTTGTGAGTACACACACAGGTATGTTATGTGTCTATGTGCCAGTAAGTACACATATGTGTTATGTGTCTATGTGTCTGTGAGTGTACACTCAGGTGTGTTATGTGTCTATGTATCTCTGAGTACACACTCAGGTATATTATGTGTCTATGTGTCTGTGAGTACACATTCAGGTGTATTATGTATCTATGTGTCTGCGAGGGCACACTTAGGTGCCTTCACCTAAGACTTAAGAAGGCCTCGGATCTCTGGATCCCTAGCAGCTATAGTTAGAGGCATTGGTGGAATGCCTAACTTGTTCCATAGACTGGATTTGAACTTCACTCCTCATAATTGAGAAGCAAGCAGTATTTGACTACAGCGCCATCTCTCAGGCCCTCATCACCTTACCTCCTCCCTGACTGGCCTGGATCTCTTTGAATAGGCAGGGCTGGTGTACCAAGGAATCTTCCTGTTTCTTCCTGTCGGGAATCGGGACTGGGATTATATCTGTGTGCCTCTAGCCCAGCTTTTTTTGTTTTGTTTTGTTTTGTTTTTTGTTTTTTGTTTTTTCGAGACAGGGTTTCTCTGCGGCTTTAGAGCCTGTCCTGGAGCTAGCTCTTGTAGACCAGGCTGGACTCGAACTCACAGAGATCCGCCTGCCTCTGCCTCCCGAGTGCTGGGATTAAAGGCGTGCGCCACCACCGCCCGGCTAGCCCAGCTTTTTTATAAATAATTTCAATTCTAGAAATTAAAAAAAAGAGTGTCATGCCTATAAGGCAAGCACTTTACTGAACGATCTATCACCTAGCCCAGAAATGTTTCTTCACCCAGGCGAGCCATTGTTACAGTGTTTAAGCAACTTTTATGCAACCGTGAACTGTGTTTGGTGTTACTTTCTTCTCACAGATCATATGGACAATAGGATTTTAAAAAAATATGTAACATGTTAGTAGGAAAGACATCAATTTTTAAGAGTTAAACATTTGTAAATAATATCTACAATATGCCACTCAGGTAAGAATTGGATTCTCAGTTATTTATATTAATTGTCCTCAGCATTGTTTAAGTGTTGTGGTCTTTGCTAAATACCCGGTAGATGCACAGCTTTACCTATCAGTCTTGTAAAATGGATGAAATAGTCCATATGTACGGCGACTCACAGTCAGGCCAGTCACCTGGGGTAGATACTTTTCAGAGCCCTTCTGCGAGTGGCCATGGATTTAATTATAATATGTTTACCACTTGTAGTCAAGGACACTCTAATAAAGTGAATTTCCATTGTTGAAAGCAGAACAAGTCATTGGTTAGAATAGAGAACATTATAGTTCAGTGACAAAACACCGCAGAAGAAACAAGTGGAAGCCATCCAAGAGGAAAAAGGAAGTTCCCTGAGGTTCCCAGCATACAGGCATACAGATGGGACAGAGAGCGTATGATATAGTCTATCCTGCATTTGTTGGGGGGAGAAGCAGCTATGGGTGTTATACTGACATTTTCGTAAGTGGTGGTCTGGTTTCAGAGGAGTCTTCCATAGCGTGTCGGAGTCACAATTTGCATCATTATATTCAACTAAAGGGTCTGATCTTGCCTCCTTTAAGTCACATAATTCTCATTTAATGTTCACGGAAGTTCTGTCTAATTCCCAAAGGGAGAGTAGAGTTCTAAATTATGATATCCTCCTGAAGAGTTACGAGTGTCACCCTATTAACACTTGACATGTGGGAAAGGCAACTCTTTGAATGTTGAGATAAAAATATGTCCCTCTAGTGGAGAGCTATATTTTATCTGTGACTGAGTACTTTAGACTCAAGTGACCTATATTGAGGAATCGAATTAATAATGAAAAGATTAAGGGTTGATAGATTCTTGCCACACAGGAACAGGAAGTTTAGCACCTTGGCAGTAGCTGAAAGAATTTGGGACATGATGCTATTCCCAAAATTATCAGGAAGAGAAAATATAATAAAGGAGAAAAAAATAGCGAGAACAGTTTCCTACTCCCACCTCCCCGGATGCTCAAGCTCTTGCTTCCTTAGATGGAGCAGATACATCAGATTTCTCTTTTGAAAAAGTCCTGAGTTTTGTGGGCTCTTTTCCAGCAAGAAATAAACCAAAAGTTTTTTTTTGTTTATTTTTGTAGTGATCATTATGTCCTCAGAACATAATTCTCTGAATCCCACTTCTTAGTATTCTAAGAAAAGTTGCTGGTTTATATGAGATAAACCGTGTCATCTTCAAGTTACAGTCCAGAGAAAAATGCATCTGGTTCCGTAGCAAGCCTAACTCCTTAACAGAATTGCTTCTTCACGGGACACGACTTCTCTGAGTAGACTTTCTTGACTGCCTCCCTCCAGCCCTTCATCGATTCTTCTTCCACCCCCTCTTCCTCCCCCACTTCTTTTTCCTCCCTTGCCTTCACTTCCTCTGCCTCCTCTCTTTCTTCCTCCCACGTTAGTTCCTGTCACAGCTCAGAAAAAAAAATCTGTCCCAGATTTTAAGCGCTTTTAAATTCTTATGATAGGAAATGTACCCTGAATTTAATCTGATTATTTAAAAAAGACCTGCGGACTCAATTTCTTATAATAACTTGTTACGATTGTATAGACGCCACATCTTGAAGAGTTAGCTGAAGTCATGAGAAAGAGGAGGAGGAGGAGGAAGAAATCTGAAGTATAAAACCACCAGCCTAAAGCCATATTTATTCAATGCATAATAAACTGAAATCAGGTTCTGGAATTTCAGAATCCCACATCTGACTGGTTTTGCTTTTGTTTTGTTTGTTTGTGTGTTTTGTTTTTGGTATTGAATGCTGAAAGTCATTTACATGCATTTGTGATATACTTCTGCTTTTAAAGCTGGTTTGGGGAGGCACCACGGTGCCATCACGAGGCTGTGAGTGTTCCTATGAGTCCGTAGTTGTGTACACTTGACTTCTGGTTCTGGAACACCAAATAACTTCTGTTGACAGCATCAGTTCCTTAATGAGCAGATTATCTGGGCTTTGGATCTATAAAGTAGACATTCTGAGACACAAGTGTTTTTCTCAGCATTTTGTTTGGGTCTAACATTTTTTAAGGATGTAAAATGATTCCTAATGCAAGGTATTCTCGTAAAGAAATACTGGCTGATTTCACTAATACAATTAAATACTTTTAAACACAAATATTTAAGCCTTCAAGAAACTATGATTGAAATTGAAGTTCAATCTTTCTGCCCTGAGTGCTGTCTTTTTTAAAAAACGATTTATTTTAAAATGTGTGTGTGTGTGTACATGTGTGTACATTTGTGTACATGTGTGCAGGGCCAGGTAACTATGGAGGTAAAAGCATCAGATCTCCTGGAGCAGGCTCCCCTCGAGTTGGAGCTATAGGTTGTTGTGAGGCTGTGAGCCACCCAAGATAGGTGCAGAAAACTGAACTTGGATCCTCTAGGAGACCAGCAAGTGCTTTCAAACACTGAATCATCTCTCTAATCTCTTGGAGCTGATTTTCTTATTCAAATTATTTTTTTACTAAAAGACTAACAACATAGTATAGATTCAGCAAATGTTGATTTTATATAAAAAAAGGTGGGGTGGTCTTTAATGTCCCTGACTCCCTAGTATTCATACTGTGTGTCCTTGTTAGTCTTAATAGTCAGCTTGGCACAGCCTGGAGTCACCTGGTAAAGGAGAAGTGTCAATTGAGAAATCGCTTAGTCAGATTGGCCTGTCCACATGTCTGTGGTGGCATTGTCTTGATGTAGGGAGACCCAGCTTACTGTGGGCAGTAGATACTGCTGGCTTGTATAAGGAAGATATCTAACCATGGGCCTGACGGTGAGCCAGCAAGCAGTGCTCCTCCATGGTTTCTACTCACGTTCCCACTTGTATTTCTGTCTTGAATTTCCCCAACAATGGTCTATAGCTTGTAAGCTAAAATAAACTCATTTTTTCCCTAAGGTGATTTTAGTCCATGTGTTTGTCACAACAAAAGGATCAAACCAGAACACTGCCTCTATTTTTCCAATGAAAAGAAAAGAATACATTGAACCTTGAATAGAAAGATAGCCCATCACAATAACTAAATAGTATGACCCTTTATTTACCCTGACATGGAAACACTTCATGTTAGATTCTTTCTTAAAATATGGACACATTGATGTATGACCTCAGCTGTAACATGAAAAGAAGGAAACAAATAGCGTAAGGGTACATTCCTACCCATAATCTCAGTTTTTCTTTACAGGTAGAATGTACATACAAGGCACAACATAACGTACCTGAGAGGAAATGGGTAAGGTCCTAACAATGATGCTGCTTTAAGAATAGGCTGTAGGGACTCAATGATTTGTCAGTATACGTTCATTATTACATGTTTAAATTGAAGAAGGAGCTTAAAGTGAACTCCCTGTGTAATTATTAATAGTACTATGCTCATATTTTAAGATAATTTGCCAATTAAGTGTCTAATTATGTACTAAGTTTGAAATGAGGTACTTCATTGTTTTGGTCAAAATCTCTTACACAGATGTTAGTGAAATAATTATTTGTGATGTGACAGAGAAAATGACTAGATCAGGCTGGTAATGAGGGTTTAGCTACGTTTTTCATTTTAGAGCACTGTGATAAAAGACATAGGAAAACCTAGTGTTTGTAAGAAGCATTTTTTGTGCAGCTAACTATAGGTTTTTGTGCTCTCTCTCAATCTATATACATACACATACATTTAATCATTGCAATATTTCACAGTGTCTGAACAATATTATACAATATAGGAATTCTGCAATACTTATGACTCTCAAACTGCAGTTAATGCTCTAAAGTGGAAAGAAAGTTTAGAATTGATAAGAAGGCATACCTTCTATATTAGGTAGATATTATTATGGTACAGTTTTAAAAGAAACTGCTGTGGGATAACCCTTCTGCATGCTGTGAATAATGTTGCTCTCATTTGATAATATAAGCTGCTTTGACTTTAGCAAGGCAGAATATAGTCACGCAGGAAAGTCAAACAGAATACAGGGAGAAAGAAGGGTAGAGCTGAGAGAGACCCAAGAAACGAGATGCCAGCAGATCAGTAAAGGCCACAGCTATGTGGCAATATATAGAGTAATAGAAATGGGTTAATTTAAATGTAAGAGCTAGTTAATAATAAGCCTGAACTATAGGTCAAACATTTTGTAATTAATACTAAGCTTCTGAGTGATTATTTTGAAGCAGTCATAGAACAGGGCAGGACAGAGAAATGTCTAGATACAGAAACACTCATGATATATTGTGCTATAATAAACACTCACGGGACTCTTGGTTCAACTGGGCAGTCTTGGTGTTGGCTAGTCTTCCTCATATGTCTGTGGTCAGTCATGAGAGACCCCAGTGGAGTGACAGTTCATGGACTGGCTTGGGCTGGCAAGCATTTGGGACGTTAGCTGACATGATTAGGATGAGTGGCTACTGACCCATACTGCTTGTTTTCTTCTGTAAGTTAGGCTGGGGTTATTCTTACAACACAAGAAAATAGAAAAGGAGGTCCACATGGCTTCTTAAGGCCCAAATCTAGAGATTTCCCACTCTGATAGTGGACTAGAATCTGCCTTTGCGTGACCTGGTTACTTGGTGTACTGGTTTCTGTTGTTGTGATGAAATAAGATGACCAAGGGCAACTCAGAGGAGATATGGATTTATGTAGCTAGAGCCTGTCATGGTGGGGAAGGCGTGGTGATAGGGAAACATGGCAGCGGGAGTGAACAGGAAGCTGGCTGATCACATTTTTATTCATACATAGGAAGGTAAGAGAGAGAGAGAGAGAGAGAGAGAGAGAGAGAGAGAGAATAAGAGAATTGGAGTGAGGGAGTGAGGGAGTGAGGGAAGGAGAGAAAGCAAGTTAGCAGAAGGGAGAGCAAGTTAAAGAGCATAAGAAAGTAAGACAGAGGGAGAGGGAAAGAGAGAAAACAAGTTAGAGCATGAGATAGATAGATAGATAGATAGATAGACAGACAAATAGATAGATAGATGGATGGATGGATAGATAGATAGATAGATAGATAGATAGATAGACAAATAGATAGATGGATGGATGGATAGATAGATAGATAGATGATAGATAGATAGATAGATAGATAGATAGATAGATAGATAGATGGATAGATGGATAGATAGAGAGAGATGGGGTAAGGTTATATATAAATAGTCAAAGTCCACCACCAATGATGTAATTCCTCCATCAAGGCCCTACCCTCTAAAGGTTCCATAACCTTGACAAACAGCACCACCAATGTGGAATCAAATGTTCAAATACACAAACCTATGTGGTGCATTTCTCATCCAAAGCATTACGCCTGGGTAAGAAAGAGTCAGTATAAGAAAGAATAGACTACTTCAAAAAGAGAAAGAAAAGCTTTAGAAACTCAAGAAGAAGATAGGATAATGGCAAAGTACTCAGGAAAAGAAAGAGAACAGGCAATAGAGCCTATCACAGCAGAGGGAGGGGAAACAGAAACCTTTTTCCAAAAACAGGCCCAGTGGCCACAGCAGTTATACCCTCAGGTCAGGCTCGCAGCCCTCAGAAACCACTCCAGCTTCAGGTTTGACCAAGACAGTGTTCCCACCATGCTGCATGACTCAGTTGGACAACAGTCCTTATGTGATATCTTGAGAGGGAATCAATTGTTTGAAACTGGACTAGTCAAGAGGGTCTAAGGACTGGAGCAACAATTATTTGGGGAGCTTGAATTTAACTAACCTAACCACACCTTTGGGTGGGATGTGTCTTGAGAGGCCATTGTGGAGAACAGGACAAAATGTCAGCAAACTGAAAAGAAACTTGACCCAGGCAGTGAATAAATTAGACTCTCATTGCTTTTTATTTTAAGAACCAAATTCTGACTCAGAAACACATTTAGATTCAAGTTCAGTTAATAACAATGTATTCTCTGATGGCTTAAATGTGACCATAATAAGACATATTTCTAAAGTGGGATATAAAATATTTATTTGGTACTCTTCAGGTGGGTTAGTTAAACATGAAGAAAGTGACGGTATCATGGCGGTACTACTCCCATGGTATTTTGTAAGAGTGAACTTTGCTTTGTGTTTTTATATAATTTTGATGTTAAGTTCTTACTGAAAAGTAATGCAAGGAGAATTAAGTATACAAAAGTGGAGAGCCCAAGGTATTTTTACTGAGTCAAAAGGGACCCAACCCATTCATAACAAATACTTTATTTGTAAGGTCCTTGCTTTCTAGACAGGCTTTCAGGACACAGTCTAACTACTAATTGTATTCTGTGTGTGTCTGTTTGTGTGTCTGTGAATGGTTTTCATATGCATATGATATCTATGCATGTATGATGCATGTTCATGTGTGTATGAATAGTATGTATGTATGATATATATGTCTGTATGGTGTATATATCTGTGTATTTGTATTGCCATAATCTATTTGTGGGGATAAGAATGCCTATATGATATGTATACATGTATGTGTGTTTTACCATAATCTACTTGTGGGAGTCAGAATGTCTATATGATATGTGTGTATGTATTACCATGATCTACTTGTGGGGGTCAGAATGTCTATATGATGCGTGTACATGTATGTGTGTATGTATTACTATGATCTACTTGTAGGAGTCAGAAAACAACTTTCAGGAATCCAACCTCAACTTTTCATCTTTTTTTCTTTTTTCATTAAAGAAAAATGTGTGTATTGTGTACACACACACACACACACACACACACACACACACACACACACACACACACACACACTGAGGCCAGAAGGGTACTTCAGACCCTCTAGAGCTGGAATTACAGGCACTTTTAAGCTTTGACTTTTAACTGCTGAGCAGTCTCTCCAGCTCCTCACCTTGCTTCTGAGGCAGAGCCCCTCCTCTTGGTTCTGTACTGTGTATGCCCGCATATCAGGCACAGGAGCTCCAGGTCGTTCTCCTGTCTCTGTCTTCCAATCTTCATAGAAAAGCCGCAATTACAGATGTGTGCTACTGCACATGGCATTCTGTTTTGATTCTGGGATTCAAGCTCATGGCATTAAGCTTGCAGGACAAATATTTTTACCCATTGAGCCTTCTGCTCTACCCTTACTTAGATGTAAAGATTGCTTTGAACTACATTTTTTTCAGTATAGTGGAATGATTTTATGTTATATGTTTTCTTTATGTGTCTGACATCTTTTATTCAGCATGAAGTTCAAAATGAGACTGTGTGTCATTGCAGTTGGTTTGATCTTTTTACCAGTAAGGACGACTATTGGTCCATTCTATTGGGATGAGCCTTTGGGTATCTTCCAGTGGGAGGTTATTACAAATACTTCTGCTATGAATACACCAATATGTTTTTTATACACCAGTACTGCATTTATGCTGTGAGCATATCCAGAAATAGAGATGGAAGGGGGTGGATTGTATATATTTGTAGTTGAAAAACGGCTGCCAACTCAAGTCAGAAGTAAAATTCCTACTACTTTGTCTTGCACACATTTTAACATTAGTGAACTTGCTTCTCTTTTTAAAAGTAATTGTAAAAATTGAAATTTCCTTTGATAAGGATATGTAACCTCAGACTTTCAGGTTAACAACCCCAGCGAGATGATTATTAAAATAAACTCCTTTTGATTAAAGGGAAATGCTGCTCTTAACAAAGTTATTGTAAATTCAACTTCATGAGTGAAGTGAGAGCTAAAATCAAATGATGGCACCTGGTTTGCATTTGTTCTTTGGCCCTTTTATCATTTTATTGCATTATAAATTCCTGACCTCTGTGCTTTCCTTAACTTAAAAATAGTTTTTATGTCAGATAATTATTTTTCTTTTCCCATTGCACCCAGTGACTTTGCTTCCTTTATCAAGTATGATCAAGGTTCAATTAAAGTTAAATTTTATTTCAAAGCAGCCTTGTGTGTCATCCTATGACATAGTCTTATGTGGAAGAAATACTTGTGACTTTGTTTGCTTAATCCTTGGCTCAGGGAATCAGTAAGTATATTCAAATACTCCTTTCCAATCCCCAAACAGAAACTCTTTCTCAAATTGTAGTCAGTTCAGAGAATATAATTTTTGAACAATTGATATTTCCATCAGTTACTGGCTTGGAAACTGTGGTTTTCCATCAATAATGACATTCCTGCAATCTCTCCCACTACATTATAAATACATAATGAATGCTAGAGTAAGAGGGGTCACTAGAAGACAGTGTCATTCTAGGGTGCCAAAGTAGTATGGCTTTAAAGCCTAGTGCCTCCCAGCAGCTATAAGAATTGTGTTCCAATTCAAAGCTTGTGTCAATTAAAGCTGCAGTCATTTTTGGATAACACTGTTCATTTTGATTTGATTATAAGGGTAGGTTCTTTTCTGTTTAACTTAGGGAAATGTTTGAAGAAGTATTAAGACATACACCATTTAACCACTAATTATTTTAATTATTCACTAAAGATAAGCCACATGAAAAGTCACATTATATTCACATGCAGGTTATAATTTTTCTGAACAGTGTATTCCAATTTTATGGGTGAATAGCAACCAGTGGGAGCAGAGTATTATTTAAATATATAAGCCACCTTTGGGTGAAATTAAAAAAAAAAACTATTTACCAAATGACACAGGAAAAACATCCCCCAGTAAAAGGAAATAGTAAGTGTAAATTTTTTTCTTTTTCTTTCTAGTTTTTCAATTGGGACATAAAGTTATACATATTTATAGGTTGCTGTGTGGTATTTTGATACCTGTGCACAGTATTGAATTTTCAAGCCAGTAAGTAAATCAATGTCTTTATAGTCACATGTATTTCTGGTAGAAATATTTTTTACCTTTTCTTCAAGCTCTTTTGAATATACAGTATGATGATTTGTCATGATCCTATTGAGCAGTGACATATCAGAGCTTCAGGTCACGTTTATAATGTAACATAAACCTTTCCTTACCCGTATCTAACCTTCCCAACCTCTAGTATCAACTCTGCCACTCTGTTCTCAACTTCTAGGAGATCAGTTTTAAGTTTTCCATATGAATGAGATAAAGGGTGTAGTTGGTTTCCTATGCCTTTTTTTAAAACCAAGCATGTCTTCGACTTCAGTCCATATTGTCATAAATGACAGAATTCCATTATTGCTATGACTGAATAGTATTATATATATGTATATATACTATATAATAAATATACATGCACACACTTATATACATGCATATACATATGTTTGCTTTATGCATCTCCAAGTTAAAGAACATTTATGTTGTTTCCATTTCTTGGTACTTGTGAGTAATAATGTGGCTATTGCCCTACTCCTATTAATATGTTTTCCTTATCACTATATAATAAATATCCAACTAATGATAACTAGAAGGGAACAATAATTTTGGTTTAATGCTATTGGTAGCTATGCTTTACAAAAGATGATATAGATATTTGAAAGGGTTAGAATAAGTGATTTTCCCAAAATATTATAATACAACTGATGGGGTTTAAAGTTATAAATTTATAGAAATTTCCTCTTCTCTCTTTTTTTCTTTCTTTATAGGACAACTTTCTCCTAAAGAGTCCAGCATGGCTATAAGCTTAGAATCCTTCTGCCTCAGGTCCTTTGTTAGAAATTCCATCTTTTAACCTATCTAGATGCTACAGATTAAAACATCACAGTGCAGGTAGTTTTTGTTTTGCACATGACCAACCTCCTGGATATCAGTGAGCACACACTGGCTGATAACAGCAGTCCTACAACATCATGGTCCATAGTCTGGTTACCACAGAAGAGCTGCCATCATCAGGTTTAGTGTAAATTGTACAGTAACAAATCATGTCACTTTTCTCGCAGCCTCTTTGTAGTTGGTCTCAGTGTGCTTGGTATTAAAAGTATGTGCCAATAACAGTGCAGGTAATCTGTTCCCATTTGTCTCTCATTGATAAAGCTGAGTGGATATAGGAATGGATAAAATTGTCCATTTTCAAGGTAATAATAATCAGTGGAGCAACTCAGCCAACAAAGCTAACAGTAAAGGATGGAAATGAAATGGGAAAACATTGGAGATGAAATTCAAACAATCTATATGAAGTTAGAAAGGAAAGGTGTCTACAGGAGTATAGACACCAGCAGGCTTTAGGAGATCCTGACCGTGAAGCCCAAGGAACCCAGTGAGGGTGAGTTTATCAACATAGGCAAGGAAAACAGGTGCTGGGGAAAGATGACCATGCCTGGAGGAAGGGCATCTGCACATTTCCAGCAGGAAGAACCCTTGCAAATGGCACTGAAATTGAAAACTATCTTGCAAGCGTTTCAAATTTTGAAAGTGATATAATAATCTGCCAGAATACAGAAAAGATCTGAGTTAGGATCTTGTATGACATCCGGCAGAAAGCAAACTTTATCTGTGCTTCAGAAGGTTCTGTGAGGTTTGTTTTCTCTTGTTTTTTTTTCTGTAAATATAGCAACAAAGCATCCAAGTCAGTGTGAGCAGATACAACAAAATATTACAGACTTGTTATTTTAAATAGCAAAATTTTTATCTCACAATCCTGGAGTATTATATATCTGAGATGAAGGACTAGCTAGCTAGATTTTATTTCAAGGACTAGTCTCTTAACCAGCAAGCAGTCAACATTTTTTATATGTGTCGCTGGTCTTTTTGATAATTCCAAAACAGAGGGGATAAGGGTAACAAAACAATCTGTAAGAGCCATTTCTTTCTAAGCCACAAACTCTTATGACTTCCTTTCACTCTAAGTGCCTTCTAATGCCTTAGCTGCCCTCAAAGAGCCATATTGGGGTTGCAGACCTTCAATATGAATTTAAAGGGAGCATCATTCATTAGAACGCCTTGGCATTCAACATCTGCATTCTGCTTCTTGCTCGAGTTCATGAGCACATGACCATGAGAGCTATTTAGAAATGTGTAACACGAAATCAGTAGATCAAGCCTGTGGCTTGCTGAAAGTTTGAGGTTGTCCCAGACTAGCACTACCTCCTGGCTCTCAGCAAAAATGAATCCTGCACAGTGGAAAATACGGCTAGTGTATTAATTACTTGACTCATTGTTGTAACCAAATATCTGACAAGAGGTGACTTAAGGGAGAAAGGGATGATTTCAGCTTATAGTTCCAAGGGATATGCTCCATCATGGTGAGGAAGAGGGAAATGCAGTAGGAACACAGGTGGATGGCCACATTATATCTAAAAATCAGAGCAATAAAGATGAATGCTACTGTCATAGCCAGTACCCCCGAAACTTGCCAATTTAAGAAAAACTAGTAAGAACATACAAACCACCAGAGGTAAGAAATAACAAAAGGCAGCAAACAATGTTTTGGACTTAATACCCAACTATTAGAGGCATAACAGATGCTGGATGTAAAATTAATATATGAAGTAAATAAAGAGATAAAAATGAGCAAGGAAGGAGGAAGTTGTTCAAAATAATCAAATAACTGACAAGCAAAAGTCCATTTTTACACTCATATGAAGTTCTTCAATGTTGCAGTTGCATTACAAAACACAGTTGCATGCTCATGCATGTGGGTATTCACAGGTAAAATAACTAAAAATAGCATTTAAAAGTCATTAAATAAAAATAACAAAAAAATAAGGATAAAAAATTCCTTAAACAAAATGTCTCAACTCCTTAGGAAGGCATAGCTATTCTAAGCATGTATATATTATCTAAAACAATCTTAAAGAGTGAACAAGTAAAAACTGTTTGACTTACAAATGTGAGCTGGTAGATGCCTGTGATTCAGACACTTGGAAGGCTGGGGTGGAAGGCTAGGCTATCTGAAAGAAACTTCAACAGATAACAAGAGTTTATCTCAAAAAATTAGTCAAAATTACAGATTATTAGTACTAACTCTAGCATCACACAGAAGAAATTGGCATGACTTTCTTATTTCTTAAAAGGATGTGCAGCTAATTAGCTATTAGTAATTAGTAACTGTTGTGTAGAGATGTTTCTTTGAAAGTATCTATGTCTTGGCATTTTGACAAGAACATTTTAAATTTTTCTATAAGTTCTTTGTTGATTTAAGAAGACAAGCCTATATAATTCTGAGAATGGTTTTACTATGTCTTCTATGGAGTCAATCTTATTAAAGGCATTATTTAAACATATATAATTTTGCAAGTTTCTTCACACCAGAAAATATGAGGCTCAAATGCGATCTCAGCAAATTCTACAGCATTTTGAGAAGCAAAATATTTCCAATGTCATGAAAATCCACAGAATTCAAAAGGAAAGTCTCCCTTCCATTTATGAGCCAAAATGCAAATGAAGCAATTTGGCTGATAAATGTAAAGGTATCAATCAAAACATCAATATAAAAAGCAATAAATATAAAAAGCAGTCAGTCAAAAGTGTTTGCTTTATCCTAGAAATTCAGTTCATTTTTATATTTTTTGATATTAGTATATTTAAAGCTACATGGTTTCAAATCATCAATAAACACTATATTTCAAATACATTTTTAAAAAAATATATCCAATTATAAGTAGAAGAAAATTTCATTAATCTATTAAAGAGTACATTAATACTTATAGAAACTATAATTCTTTAGCAGAGGCATTTCTTTCAAAACTAAGCATAAGACAAGGGTTCCCAGATTATATCTGGACTATAAATTCTAGTCTGTTAACCAATTTGTCTATTTTTGTCCCAGTACCATGCATGATGGAGGATTCTCATTGGCTAATAAACAAACTGCCTTGGCATTTTGATAGGGAAAGATTTAGATAGGTAGAGTAGACAGAACAGGAAGAAGGAAGTGAGGTAGATGGCTCAGTCAGATGCCACACCTCTCCGAAGTTAGCAGACTGCCCTGCCTCTCCTCAGGGAGAGAGTCGCCATGAAGCCAGCCATCAGGACAGACATGCTGAATCTTTTCTGGTAAGACACCAGTTTGTGGTGTTACACAGATTATTCGATATGGGTTAGTCAAGATGTGAGTAAGAGGCTGAAAATAATGGGCCAGGCAGTGTTTAAAGGAATACAATTTGTGTGTTGTTATTTCGGGGCATAAGCTAGCTGGTGGCCGAGAGCAGGGCAGCGGGAAGCTGCCCACAGCTCCACACTACACCATGCATTTCCACTTGAATAGCTCTGTGTATCTTGAAATTAGAAATGATGATGCCCCCAGAATAGGTTTTATTGTTCAGGAATGTTTTGGTTATATATAGTCTTTTGTGCTTCTATATGAAATTTATGTTTTTTTTTTTTTAAAAAAAGTTCTGTCAAGAATTGAATTGCAATTTTTGATAGGGATTGCACTGAATTTGTGTGTTGCTTTTGGAAGTCTTCTTACAACATCAATCCTACTAATTATGAACATGGGAGATCTCTCTATCTCCTGGTGTTTCATTTATCTCTCGAAGTTTTCACTGTGTGGGTTTTCAGGTCCTTGGTTCTGTTGAGCTTTATGTTTTAGGTCCAAGGTATGTTGTTTCTGAGGCGACTGCAAATGAGGTTGCTTGCCTGGTTCCTTTCACAATCTGCATGTCTCTGGTATGTTGAAAAAGCACTGATCTGGGCATGTTCATTTTGTAATCTGCCACTTTGATGAAAGTATTTACAGCTCTAGGAATTTCTAGATGAGAGAGTATGGAATATACTTCAGGATATAAACTCATTTAAAGGCTTATAGAATAGCACTCTGGTAACCCAGGAAATAGGACCAACAGTCAATATGCAGAGAATTTCCTGAAATTAAAAACAAAACTCAACTGCAATGCAAACTATCAACTGAATGTTCAGTCTACAGATTGTGAAAAAAATCATTGACTACTATACATCTGAGAGAGGATTATTGTCTAGAATATACAAAGAACGATGATAATGAAACTCAACAGAACACTAAGAAAACAGTCACAACCCAACTTTAAAGTGGGCTGTGAAATCAGCAGAGCATTTTCTGATGAAAAAGTGCAATTGACTAAGAAATATATTTATGTTTTACCATCCATAGCAATCAAGAAAATGCAAATTAAAACTACACTGAGATTTCATTTTACTCCAGTTAGTATATCCAAGACTTTAAAAAAGGCAATAATTGCTGGGTTGGATGTGGGGAAGAAGAACACTTCTTCATTGTTGGTAGGAGTGAAAACTGGTGTATCCACCAGGGTGGCTTAGATGGGAAGGGGAGTGAGGGGAGGGGGAGGGAAATGGGAGATGGGGAGGACACAGAAATTTTTAATAATAAAAAATTTATCCCAAGCATCCCATTCCCACAAGCTCTCCCTATCCTCCCCTTCACGCTTTTCTTTCCCCATCTCCCCTTGCCCCCAACCCACCCCACCCCCAAGTTCCCAATTTTTGCCTGGCAAACTTGTCTACTTCCAATATCCAGGAGGATAACTATATGTTTTTCTTTGGTTTCACCTTATTGTCTTCTCAAGGATCATGAATTATAGGCTCAATGTCCTTTATTTATGGCTAAAAACTGATTATGAGTGAGTACATCCCATGTTCATCTTTTTGGGTCTGGGTTGCCTCACTCAGAATAGTGTTTTCTATTTCCATCCATTTGCATGCAAAATTCAAGATGTCATTGTTTTTTACCACTGAGTAGTACTCTAATATGTATATATTCCACAGTTTCTTCATCCATTCTTCCACTGAAGGGCATCTAGGTTGTTTCCAGGTTCTGGCTATTACAAATAATGCTGCTATGAACATAGTTGAACAAATGCTTTTGTAGTATGATTGGGCATATGGGAGCAGGGAAGCATATATCCTAATTAAGGGAGCCATCTTAGGATTATTAAGAGACTTGACTCTAGAGGGGTTCCCAGGTATCCAGGGAGATGCCCCCAGCTAGTTCCGTGGGCAGCTGAGGAGAGGGAGTCGGAAAAGGCCAGATCCTATAGCCATACTGATGAATATCTTGCATATCACCATAGAACCTTCATCTGGCGATGGATGGAGATAGAGACAGAGCCCCACATTGGAGCACTGGACTGAGCTCCCAAGGTCCAGATGAGGAGCAGAAGGAGGGAAAACATGAGCAAGGAAGTCTGGACTGTGAGGAGTACTCCCATCCACTGAGATGGTGGGGCTGATTTATTCGGAGCTTACCAAGCCCAGTTGGACTGGGACTGAAAAAGCATGGGATAAAACAGGACTTACTGAACATGGTGGACAATGAGGGATGCTGAGAAGCCTAGGACAATGACACTGAATTTGGACCCTACTACGCATACTGGCTTGGGGGGTGGGGGCTGGCCTGTTTGGATGCTCACCTTTCTGGACCAGGATGGAGTGGGGGAGGAACTTGAACTTCCCACAGGGCAGGGAACCCTTACTGCTCTCTGGACAGGAGAGGGAGGAGGAATGGAGGGGGGAGGGGGTAAATGGGAGGCAGGAAGGAGGCAGAAATTTTTAATAAAAATAAAAAAAATAAAAAAATTTAAAAAATGCTAGAAATAGATTTATCATCTGACTCAGCTACACCACTCCTTGACAAATACAGCATGTTTTTATCTCATGCAGAATCTAAATAAAATAGCATTTTAAAGAGACATTAAAGTGGTAGAAGAACTATGTGGATATGGGAAGGAGACCAGGGAGAGATAAGTCAAAAATGTAATTTTAGGGGCAGAATTGAAAGTATATTATGCACATGTAAGAAAATATTACATTGAAGCCCATTATTTTACATAAGTAGTATATACTAATAAAGGGGAAAGGGGAATTTAAATTTAAGTACTTTAAAATATATTGTTATTTCAACTTTTAAGAACTTGATATTTTTCAAAACAAGAAGTTGAGAAGATTTTTTTTAAAAAAAGAAAGATCTGTCTTCTTAGCTTGCAAATTTCAAGTATATATTATTTACTGAAGCCATTTTGCTTTAATTCTCCAGGACTGCAAAAAAAGTAATATATGAAAAGAAAAAAAAAACCAGATTTCTCTTTGTTTTTTAAGGGGGGCATACAACGCTCCAAATAGAAAACTAAATGGTATTTATAAATAAGTCAAAGTAACAACAGATCCTCATGAGACCGCTGAATGTAACACTAATAATCAAACTCAGACTTCATGTACAGAGACTTCCTAGAAAATTATTTTGAAAAGCTAGTATTGTCACAAAGTATTTGTAGTACTTAGGAAGACATTTAATAGTGACCTAATTTACGTGATAAAAATTATAATAACTCAGAACTTTATGAGAAAATATAATATAACAGTGTGTGGTGGTATATACCTGTAAATCCTGTGCATCAGATCTATGGACAAGAGGGCCAGAGGTTCAAGACCACTCTCAGCTAGTTTAAGATAAGTTGAACTTTTTAGACAAAACTTAAAAACAAGAACATTTTCTTCATACAAATGCTTAATATCATAAAAATGTTACTGCTCCTATGCTGATCTATGGATTAAATGAAATTTCAATTTAAACTCCAAAAGATATTTAAAAGGCAATTTATGACCTAATTTTTAATTTTAGTAAAGGTTCAATTGCCCAACAATAACCAAGAGACTCTTGAAGAGAACAAATAGAAGGAACTGAGAGGAGTAGCACTCCCAGAAGAGAACTCTAATAGTTAATAATTAGCTTAGATTAGCATCATATGCAAACTGAACAGGCTCAGGCTCTCAGTATGAAACCCACACTTAGCTGGTACCTTGCTGTGTGGACAAGGCTTTGCAACTTTAGGGGGAAAAGATGGACTTTCTAATACATAGTACAGAAATTATGTCTTATATAAATAGAAGAAAATAGAAAACCCATCGAGATGTGATTCCTACAATATTCCTCAAAAATGTAAAATGAGCTGTTTATGTATGCTAGCCTTCCTTGATCTTCTTTGAGTTATAGGGGTGTCATTCAATGTCCTCATCCTTTACTGTTTGGAATTATTCCCTCTATTTTCTTTACCCTTTCTCTATATTTTCCTTTATAGTTTTTAAAGCAAGAATAACAATGGTTGTTTTGGGAGTTAATTTTAATCCAATATAATCTTAGCTAAAATTCATTATACTTTTAAAGGTTCTATTTCCAAGCAAGAACACACTTCCTGCTTTGAGATGGCTATGTCTGCAGGGTGGGGGGTACTGTCCAATGTAGGATAACCATCTAAGAACAGCTTAACAAATCTTCCCACTGCTTATAAAGATAATGGAAAGATAAGCTACAAAACAAGAGGGCATATTAATAATATATAAAATGGACAAAGTTTATGTACATATGGTGCATAAATATTTGCATAACTGATGTGAATCTGTAAGAGAGATAAACAACCCAATGGAAAAATTGGCAAGAATCACAAATAAGCAGCTTACAGAAGAAAAATACGCATATGGCCAATCATCTTATGAAGAGACTCTAAGCATGTGCAGTGAAAAGGGAATGAAGACCTAGGTCATGCTAAAAATATATTATATTATCTCTATGTTAAGGAGAAGCATGGTGACTATGGTGACTGACTATAGCGACTGACTATGACGACTGACTATGGCGACTGCCTGAAAAGTCTGCCTTCTCTCTCCCACAATTCTGTTATGTCTACTCCGCCTACCTAATTTTCTGTCCTATTAAAGGGCCAAGGCAGTTTCTTTATTAACAATGAAATTAACACATAGACACTCCTCCATCAGATAAAGGTATCAAGCTATGTGGCTGACACAGATAAGAATTATGGGCTAATATAAATTATGAGTTAATAAGAAGCCTGAGGTATTAGGCCAACCAGTTTATAATTAACATAGACCTCTGTGTATTTCTTTGGGACTGACCAGCTACAAGACCAGGCAGGACAGAAATCCCTTTCAACAAATGGTGTCAAAGTGGAAAACAATATCCATATAAAACCTGAGAGAGTAATTCTAGACACCAAAGACCAGAGTTTAGCATGGCTTCTGGGTAGCAGCATTTTCTCAGGTGGGCAAGTTTGACTCATTTAAGAGAGATTTCCTGATTCAGCTTTAGCTGCAAAACCTTGCAGCTCTTTTAAGAGGCCCTGTCATAAAACACTTAAATTGTGTTGATGAATATCCAACCGCATGCTTTTTGGTGGTGGCAGGGACTTTGAAACTCCATAGAGTTCTGGCTAAAAACATGGCTCCTGCTAGTACTTCTGCCATGAGGCTAAGGAATGGGGTGTATCCAGCCGTTAAAGTCACGGCTTTAATCCTCGCCATATCACTTAGCAAATTAAAGACTTATGTAGTCAGAAAAGAGATATAAAGATAGATTCAAAGATGAAGAAAACCTCTAAACAGTTTACAGTATGTTTAAAAATATATGTAGGCCTGGAGAGTGAAGCAAAAGGACAAAGTATATATATGGAGAGAGAGAGAGAAGTTGGGTGTGGTGACACACACTAATCCCAGCACTTGGGATGCAGAGGCAGGTGGATCTCTGTGAGTTCAAGGACAGCCTGAACTACAGAGTAAGTGCCAGGACAGCCAAAGATAGAGAAATCTAGTCTTAAAAAACCAAACAAATAAAAAAAAGAAATAGAGTTTAAAATAAAGCCATGTATAGATGGAAAATACACAGAGAGTCTGGATACTGTATATATTATATTGTCTTTGAATTGTTTGATGGCTGAGGAAGGAACAACAGCTGCTAATGGACATTTGATTATAAATATTGCTGGATTAATCCAACATATGTATTTTGAAAATGTCTTGACTTCAAAATTTAAGTCAAAAGATATGTTACTTTGAAGAAGAGGTTTTGCTTTTGTTTCCACAGGAAATGAAAGGCTGTGGACTCATTCTGGGTTAAGAAAAATCAGGTTTGATGAAGGAAGACCCCCTGAGAAATTGCTGATAATAGTAGATAGCTCAGATGTCTGAGTTCTATACCCAGAACAGCCTCAAGACTGCTGGATGAGATGATCAAGCCTCACAGAATATTCTAGTCAGGATTTGACCATAATTCAAAATTTTCTTTAGGTCCCCATAAGATTATCAGAGCCCCCAATCAGCAGGAAAAACTATGCCCAAAACATTCCCAAAAAATAAATTATGAATGTTTTTCTTTGTTTAGAGTGTTGGTTACAAGTTGTGGATAATGGTTGGGAAAAAAGCTAAATAAAGGCAATTCGATTCAGATTTCTTATTTGGAAAAAAAGGGGGGGAAGTGCTGTGGGACAATGGTCTTGTATCCTGTCATTTGTATTATTTTAATAAAATGCTGATTGGCTAATAGCCAGGCAGGAAGTAGAGGTGGGATGATGAGAACAGGAGAATTCTGGGAAGAGGAAAGATTCAGTCTGCAGCCGTTACCCAGACACAGAGGAAGCAAGATGAGAATGTCTCACTGATGATAGGTACCAAGCCTCATGGCCAACACACAGACAAGCATTATGGTCTAATACAAGTTATAAGAGTTAATAAGAAGCCTGAGCTACTAAGCCAATCAGTTTATAATTAATGTAGATCTCTGTGTGTTTCTTTGGGACTGACTGGATGCAGGACCAGGTGGGACAGAAACCTCAGTCAAAGTTAAATTAAGTTATGTATGTGTGACAGCACAATTCTGGGCTCAATCAAAGAGAATTCTTGATACAACTGTATATGATCTATGCTTTTATAAGCAAGAGAGTAAGACAAGCTTAAAGATAATTTTAACTTTCAGAAAGAAACAGAGAGGTGGACTAACAAGATATTAGTAACAGCCTAGCTTTTTGAGGTAGATTAGTGTTCATTGTTAATCATAGCCATCATTTCTATCAGATACAATTGTCCCCTCATATAACACATACAAAATCATTTTTAGTAAGAGAAAAATCTTCATTTATTATTTATTTTTCATTAAATCATGTTTACATAGATGATTAAATGTATAAATTCAAGTTAGTCAATCATCCTATACCAAGTCTGATTAAAATACTTTAAACCTCATATGTCAAAGATAACGTCAAAAAAATCAATGTACAGCTCCAATTAGGAAACTTTTCTCTTTTTTGTTTTTCCAGATTTGATGGAGGAGTGTCTATGTGTTACTTTTATTAATAAAAAACTGCCTTGGCCCTTTAAGAGAACAGAAAATTAGGTAGGTGGAGTAGACAGAACAGAATGCTGGGTAGCAGGCAGTGGGGAGACGCTTCAGGCAGTCGCCATATGCAGTTGCCATGCTTCTCCTCTCCGAGATGGACACAGGTTAAGATCTCTCCTGGTAAGCCACACCTCATGGTGCTACACGGATTACTAAATATGGGTTAAAGGAAGATGTGAGAATTAACCAATAAGAGGCTGAAACTATGGGCCAGGCAGTGTTTTAAAAGAATACAGTTTCCATGTACTTATTTTGGGTAAAGCTAGCCGGGTGGTGGGACGCAGCCCCGCCGCTCCACTCTACACAGATTTAGTCTATTTTCCTTTATTGCTTGTCAAATTACATATTTCTATCAACATACTGTAATCTATTTTTTTTACATTTTTTCTCTTATTGAAAATAGGTTCTTTTCTCATACAATAAATATATCCTGATTATAGTTTCACCTTCCTCTACTCCCATTTTCTCCCCTACCTTCCTCTTCAGGTTCACTCCCTTTCTGTTTCTTTTTAGAAAAGAACAGGCTTTTTGGAGATAATCAAATGTAAAAAATATCACATTGAAGTTGAACACAGCAGCACAACAGCAGGGAAAGCTACATATGTGGAGAATTTTCTATCTCTATCTTGAGTACATACAGAAAGCAGAAATATACTGTATACACTGGTCTTATCTTTACACCAGCACACACTGCTACTCTCCTAGAAACTTGAGGGCACAAAGGAGGCATCCTATCCCTGGTTATTTAGCCTGCGATATAGAATCTATATCTGTGTATGTTTCTCTTGTCAGAACATTGCACAGTCCATAAATGTTCATTCAGGAATTGCCTTTTTTGCCTTCACTCTACCCTGCGTCATGGCCAGGGCCAGGGAATGCTTCCTCCTGTCTAAAGAAGGTCTCTTAATCTCAAATGGTTTGTAGTATAGTTGCTTGACAAAGGTTCTAACATTAAACCTCTGTTTCCAAGTCTTGAATTTCTTCCATGGCTGTGTAGTTGCTTTTTAAAGCTAGAATTTTCTTGTTAGAGAATGCACATTTTTTTTGATACATTTGTTCATCAGAAGATTGGGTCAATCTCTTACATCACCCTAAAGCTTTAGGAAGTGTGATGTCATTTTGAAAGCTCCTATGTCAGCTACTTGAACTTAGACACACAGGTTCTAAAATACTGTCATCGATGGTTACAGCTCTATTCTGATTTTTCAAAGTGTAGTTAACTAGAACAGTTATTCTCAACCGGTGGCTTACAACCCCACTGATAAGCCCCTATCTTAAAAAATACTTATTATGATTCATTAAGGTAGAAAATTTTCAGTTATCAATTAGCAAGGAAGATAATTTTATGGTTGGGGTCATCACAGCATGAGGAACCCTAATAAAGGGTCACAGCATTAGGAAGGTGAGAACCACTGGGTTAGAAGAGCTAGAGGTGGGAGTTTCGATGAGCTTTGGATGAATCTTAACCTGTTATTCTGGAAATACTTGAACTCATTAGTTAAAAAAGATTAACAAATTTACAACTCAACTCCTTTTTCCACGTACTTGTTTGAAACCTTAAGAAATGAAACAAATAAATGAGTGAATTGGCTGTTTCCTCCTTAAATTTTTGTTTTAGCAGACAGTGAAGGAAGATTTACAAGGAAATACCTAAATATATCTTAAAATATCAACATCTATTCTTGTTGGTGAAATTCCTTTAAATAATGCTGAATTATTTTAAGTTATACACCTTATTTTTGCATAATAAAATATATGAGTTCTTAATAAAATTTCTTCTTGGAAGAGACCTTGCTTCATTCCAGATTAAAGGGTTGTGTCTTTGCCTGCCTGGATTCAAATTTCACTTTTATGACTTACTTGTTGTCTGTCTTTGGACAAGATTCTTAGGTCTGTAAACCTCAGATTTGTTTATAAAATATGACAGCTAGTAAAACCTTTCTTGGGTCTTTGTGAAGATTAAACTACATTCATTTACAAAGTTTATAAAAACAGCTGGTTCTAGTTGCTGTTCAAATGGTTGCAGCTAGCTAGGTCTGCCCTTGAGTTCATCTTTTTGAACAGCCTTATCTGAGCAGTTTGCCATGCTTCCTGTTATGCCTGGGTGCTTAGAACTTGGAATTGCTTAGGTTTCATATTCTATCACCTAACAGCAGAACAGCTGCATGTTGCAGTATCTTTAGAAAACGGCATACTGAATGGAAAACTAGGCTTCCCGTGTTTTTGGAAGACTAAGCACAGAACGTTCACCGGACAGCACCTTACACACACAGTGATACAGCAGTGAATGTCTGCCTTCCATTTGGTCTATGTTGAAGAGAAAGACCTTGACTTTGAAAACCTCTATCAAGAACATTGCAAAGTCAATCCAGTGGCATCTTTGTGCTATCACTGCCAGGTTTTGGGTTGTCTGCATGGCTCCTGTTGGGTAACCTGGCCTGCCCTTGGCTTTGAGCCCTTTCTTCTCAAAGAGACTTTATTAGGGCTGAGCCAGAGTCCATACACACACAGTGGGCACCATGGCTCCCAGCTGCTGCCCATGTGTCACTTAGGATACACTGTCCTTGCAGGCTACTCTGAGTTGTTTTCCCAACTTCTGCAGTAGACTTTAAGTTTCTGACAGTTCAGAAAACCTGTTCTATGTAGTCTTTGCTCAGTGCAAGCCAGGGTATCTCATGTCTGATCCCTTATCCACACTGGGAGTACTATTATCTGTCTCCCCAGGCTGGAAAAGCTCAGTCCTGTGCATATTCAAGGTCTGGCCCAAAGTATTTCTCAGTGTACAGCTATAACTCTCTTCTAAACTTTTCATTATGTGTTTATCAAGCTTAAATCAAAACTTTCCCTCATGGTCTACCGCCCTTATGCAATTCAGGTCTTTCTGCCTCTCTTGTTTCATCCACTCCATCTGTGTGCTTTGGCCTCACAAACCTTTGTTCTTTGGACAGTACAAGGTCATTACTGCTTATTGCTTTCACATTTGGTTCTCTCTGTCTGGAAACCTCTCACCAAATTATTGCCTTATTAGATTGTTTTTCCTTTTCAGTGAAGTTCTATGTGCATCAAAGGACATCAACTCAAACAGCATATTCTGTGGCCCCATCACTCTTGTACAGTGGTTCTCAACTAGGAGTCTTGTGGTCCTCCAGGGGACATTTGGCAGTCTCTGTAGATGATTTTGCTTATAACCACTACAAGGGACAGGACCTCACATAGAGGATGAAGGCCAAATGTACCCTAAACATTGGAAAATGCTCACCAAAGAATAGTCTCTTACAAATGTCAGTGTTATGAAGGCTGAGAGATTGCACGTAGCAGTCTTACTTTATTTACTTAAGGAACTTGGCACTGTGAGGAACTGATTGATTCATCGTTCATGATTGTAACTTGATGCTACTTGTGTTCTGAATTAGAATATAAATGCCAGGAAAATAGAAATCTTGTCTTTTAAAGATTTATTTGAAATTTCATGCCTGAGAACACTGTATTTGCATCATTTCCACTGCTCCTTCTCTTCCCTCCAGCTCCTCCCATCTCCTGCTCCATCCCTCATGGAGCTCATGATCTCCTCTATAACCATTGTTATGATATACACGTATGTAGTTTAATAGATATGAAGCATATATATATCTATATATATATGTGTGTGTGTGTGTGTGTGTGTGTGTGTGTATGTGTGTGTGTGTATTATAAGTATATTTTTAAAGTAAACTGCTAACAAAAAGGATTCCTTCTGGCCTTTTCAAACATCCTCAGTGTAGTTTATCTCTCCTCTCTTTCTCTCAGTATTAAACTCTCTTCCTTCTTCCTAGTTACATTGCCTTCCTGTTTCCCTCCCCATGCTCCTTCAAAGCACCTGTGTCCTGCTATCTCCTTCTCTAGAGCTCCTTTTTCCTCTTTCCCTCCCCAGTAGCGTTTTTGTATCTCCACATTTCTTTGGTTACCCTAGGATTTGTAGTCACATGCAAAGATTTAAATATAGAATCCACAAATATGAAAGAACGTGCAGGCTTGTCTTTCTGGATTACTTCAGTCAATACAATAGTTTCTAGTTCTATCCGTTTAAATAAAATTTTAAAGTCTTATTTGGGTTCATCTTCTTATTGTCTTCTCAAGGATCACGAATTATAGGCTCGATGTCCTTTAATTATGGCTAGAAACCGATTATGAGTGAGTACATCACATGTTCATCTTTTTGAGTCTGGGTTACCTCACTTAGAATAGTGTTTTCTATTTCCATCCATTTGCCTGCAAAATTCAAGATGTCATTGTTTTTTTTTTATCGCTAAGTAGTATACTAATATGTATATATTCCACAGTTTCTTCATCCATTTTTCAATTGAAGGGTATCTAGGTTGTTTCCAGGATCTGGCTATTACAAATAATGCTGCTATGAACATAGTTGAACAAATGCTTTTGTAGTATGATTGGGCATCTCTTGGGTAAATTCCCAAGAGTGGAATTGCTGGGTCCTGGGGTAGGTTGATCCCAAATTTTCTGAGAAACTGCCACACTGTTTTCCAAAGTGGTTGCACAAGTGTGCTTTCCCACCAGCAATGGATGAGTGTACCCCTTACTCCACAACCTCTCCAGCAAAGGCTATCATTGGTGTTTTTGATTTTAGCCAATCTGACAGGTGTAAGATGGTATCTCAAAGTTGTTTTGATTTGCATTTCCCTGATTGCTAAGGAGGTTGAGCATGACCTTAAGTGTCTTTTGGCCATTTGAACTTCTTCTGTTGAGAATTCTCTGTTCAGTTCAGAGCCCCATTTTTAAATGGGTTAGCATTTTAAAGTCTAGTCTCTTGAGTTCCTTATATATTTTAGAGATCAGACCTTTGTCAGTTGCAGGGTTGGTGAAGATCTTTTCCCAGTCAGTAGGCTGCCTTTGTGTCTTAGTGATAGTGTCCTTTGCTTTACAGAAGCTGCTCAGCTTCAGGAGGTCCCATTTATTCAAAGTTGCCCTTAATGTCTGTGCTGCTGGGGTTATACAGTTATCCTCCTGGATGTTGGAAGTAGATAAGATTGCCAGGCATAAATTGGGAACTTGGGGGTGCGGTGGGATGGGGGCAAGGGGAAATGGGGAGAGCTTGGGGGAATGGGATGCTTGGGATATAGGAAGGGTGGACATGGGAGCAGGAAAGCATATATCTTAATTAAGGGAGCCATCTGAGGGTTGTCAAAAGACTTGACTCTAGAGGGGTTCCCAGGTGTCCAGGAAGATGCCCCTAGCTAGTTCCTTAGGCAGCTGAGGAGAGGGAGCCGAAAAAGGCCAGATCCTATAACCATGCTCATGAATATCTTGTATATCACCATAGAACCTTCACCTGGCGATGGATGGAGATAGAGACAGAGCCCCACATTGGAGCACAGGACTGAGCTCCCAAGGTCCTGATGAGGAGCAGAAGGAGAGAGAACATGAGAAAGAAAGTCAGAACCGTGAGGGATGCATTCACCCACTGAGACGGCGGGACAGAACTAAAGGGAGATCACCAAGTTCAGTTGGAATGGGACTGATGGAACATCCGACCAAACCGGACTCTCTGAAAGTGGCTGACCATGGAGGCTGACCGAGAAGCCAAGGACAATGGCGATGGGCTTGGTCTCTACGACAAGGACGGGCTCTGTGTGAGCCTTGTCAGTTTGGTTGCTCACCTTCCTGGACCTGGAGGGAGTTGGGAGGACCTTGGACTCAACATAGTGTAGGGAACCCTGATGGCTCTTTGGCCTGGAGAGGGAGGGAGTGGGGGTATGGGTGGAGGGGAGGGGAGGGAAATGGGAGAAGGAGTGGAGGAGATGGAAATTTTTAATAATTTTTTTTAAAGTCTTGCTATTCTTTACAGCTGAACATGGCTTCATTATGAACTCATCCCACAGTCTCATTTTCTAGTTGTTGGCTCAGAGATAACTAGATTGTTTGCATGTCTTAGCTATTGTGAAGAGAGCATCAGGGAACATGGATGAGCAAATATCTTTGTAGTAATGTCAAGTCCTTTGGGCAAGTGCCAAGGAGTGGTATAGCTGGGTCATATGGTAGATGTAGTTTTAGCTTTTGGAGGATTCTCCACTGTGATTTCCATAGTGGCTGGTACCCTTTGACGCCTTTGGTCATTTAAAAATAATAAAAAGTTAAAGATCTGTTCTGACTTAGAAATCTCAAAGTAGTTTTAATTTTTATTTGTTTCATTGCTAGGGATAATGAACATTTAAAAAAATATTTTATCCGTTTCGTCATGGTCACATCTCTAGTGTCTACTCTGTACCTGACCTTGGTAGGAATATTAACAGTATTTGTTGAATTAATAAAACCATGACAAATCTCAGTGGGAAAGTTAACTCTGTATTGCTGTGCATTATATTTGACCACACTGTACTTGCACTGCATTTTGTATTGGTTATTGATATATATTTTGGAGATAATTGACTTTATAACAGAGATATGTCCATGACAGATGAAATAAATTCATTAATAGACAATATCTATTGTAGAAATATTCCAATTTCTGTGTCTGTCACAAGACTCATTTTTAACTGTGCTCTGTGTACTGTCCTTCAATAGCTAGTACTTTTCATCCTTGCTTTATTTTTACCTGTACTTTCACTATCTAGAAATTAATAAAAAGCAATGTACACTTTGAGAAGGTGTGAGAACTGTCTGAACACACTCTTTGCCTGCCATTGTGTGTCAGGTTAACACCTCCCTAGGTGTGGAATTTGTAACACAACTGCCTTCCCCTAACATGCATGCTCCATTTCAGTATTATGAACATGGTGATAATGAGGGGTTAACTTCAACATCACCTGCTTAAAATCCAGACATACTTGTCTGTCTAACTAAAATCAGAAAGGTCGTAATGGGTCCACAAAGAGTTGATGCTGTCCCTCTTTGCTTGGTTTTCCTAGGGGCAGAATAGTGGGTCAATCACTGAGAAGAGTTTGTTTGGCCTACATGGGATCTGTTCTGTTTTGAATAGTTTTAGCTGCTACTTTTAGCCTCCTAGAATGTGGAATTGGACTATTTATCATGGAATTGGGGCACCATGTACCTTTTGTTCTAATGGGCGCTAGCCAGATGTGTGTGATGAGAGTTGATTGCACCTCCATCATTTTTTTCACCACTTCTGGTATCTAAGAGAGTAGAAGAGGAAACAAATTCATGGAAATGGGAAGGTATGCTGTGTCTATCTTGAAGGCTATATTGTGATTGGATTATCAAGTCAAGATTGTTAATTACATTGTTCAAATGTTCAGTAGCCAGTCACATCTTTTTCCCCATGTGTAAATGGACTATCATTGTCCCCTGTGATGGTGAACTTATTTCCGAATGGTAATTGTCATTTTTTTCTACTTTATGAGTTTTGTAGTTACACCTTAAAATCTTTTATGTGTTTTATTTTTATATGTGTAGGTGTTCTCCATGTATGTGTGTCTGTGGACTGTACGTATACCTGGTGGTGCCCACAGAGGCCAGAAAAAAAGTGCCAGATCTCTTGTGACTGGAGTTACAAGTTGTGAGTCACCGTATGTGTGTTGGAAATTAAACCCTTGTGCTATGGAAGAACAGCCAGTGCTGATAACCACTGAGCCATTCCTCCAGCTACTCAAAGCTATACTTTCAGATACACCATAGTTTAGAGTTTTATACTGTCTTAGTAATTAAGACTGCTCAAGATTAGCATTAAAATGTGATTTTCTGCATAAGTTTCTCTTGCCTTCAAGCCTATTTTATCCAGTATTATTGTTTCACCCACATTCTTTACTATTAATCCTTTAATTGACTAAAATCTCTTTGAGTTCTCAGTTAGGTGTGTCTCCTAAAATTTTGTTCATTTTATCACTTGTAAACTGAACCCAGGTTCAATGAATGCTTTACCACTGAGTGAGATTCTCAGCCTTGGGGGTTTTGTCATGGTTTTACTATGTAGCTGAACTTGGCAGTGAAGACCATACAAGCCTAAGTTGACTGCAGATTAGCTACTGAGTTTTTAACACCAATGTATCAATCCTAGATAACCACTAGATACATATGCATGTGCGCACACACACACACACACACACACACATACACACAACTTCTAATATGTTGTGTTTATTGCTATTACTTAATAATTTGTGACAAGTTCATTTCATTTTTTCCTTTTGTTTTTTAATTTAAAATTGTTGAAGGATGTTTTCCCCTTCATTCAAATTATTTTTGATAGTAACAAGTCAGGTGTCTGTGTTACTAATTATCCAAGCTATTATAATATGCTTGCCTATCTTAATGCTATATAAAATAATGACTATCTTTGTCATACATCAGAATAAATAATATGTGATCCTAAAGTAGCTTTACTCAGATCATATTCCTTCAAACTTAAATAATGCTATTATCCTATGTTTTAGTTTTAATCCTTCCCCAATCAGATAATTAGACTGTGTTTCATATGTTGGATGATTTTTATAATTTTATATATCTGTATATAAAGATAAACATACACACAGTGTATATATGTATATATATGAAGAAATGAGACACATGTATGTATATGTGTATATATATATGTACATCAATGCCAAATTTACTACCTTTTCTTTCTTTCGCAATTTAGAGTTGGTGAAATAATTTTCCCTCTTCTTGGTCAATGTATTGTAAGGTATCTTCTAGTGAAGATTTGACCAATTAAGAAAGCAGTAATTACCTTTGGGTGATATGACTCTCAGTTTTATAGTAGAAAGTCTGAACAAATTCTTGATATTCCTATGGATTAAACTTTGAATCAAGTTTTATTGTGTATCTACTTCAAGTTCCTGGATCTCACACACCAAAGAGAATTGAAATATCATAGACCAGGATGTGTAAGGAGCACAAAGATGGAGCAAAGTGGAAGGGATAGATATGATCAAGGTACATTATATATATAGGTGGAAATTTCATAGAGAAAATAACAAAAAAGAAGTACAATGACACACCATCATCACTATTAGATCACTATTGTCATTTTCTGTTTAAAATTGCTCACTATCATTAATTCTGAACAGTTCATATTCATGTGATATGCACATGAAAGTACAAGCAGGGATATGAGACCCTTACAGGTAGTGATCCTCCTAAGCTAAGTAAACTATTTTAACTGATCAAAGCTGTCTTCACAATTATATTTGTATCAGAAGAAACAAATATGACATAATTTATCTTAAGCTCATACAATATGGCTTTAGTTTGTTTTATATATTGAGGTTCTGCAAAAATATTTTAGCTCAGAAAGAAATTCTTCTAAGAAAACCAATCCAAAGAAGGAAAGATATATTTTGGTTTTAAATGTGTCGTTGCCTGCTTGTTATTCTTTGAAATTGAATCTTATTATATACTGCGGCTGTCTTAAATCAAGTGTAAGCTCTGCTTTACCTTAAACAAGAAACATAAAACTTTTTCCTCCCTATCGCCACAGCCCTGGCTGGACACAAAATTTAAAAAATTCTCCTTTCTACTCTTCCGTCCTCTTCCCTTTTCTTCGTTTCCCTCCCTCATTTCCTTTTTACTTCCTCCCTTCCTCTCTCCATTCTGCCTTACTCCTTTCCTCCTTCCCTCCATCTCTTCGAGACAGAGTGTCATTATGTAATCCAGGCTGGCCTTGAGCTCCTGCTTCTCCTGCCTCAGTTTCCCTCTTGCTAGGATTATGTATTTGTGTCACCATGCTTGTCTTCCTGAAGAAACTTGTTAAAAGTTAATCCAATATTTGAGAACAACTAACTGAATATTACACAGAACAGATAGAGGACATTGAATATTTCCAATGCAAAGAAGAGGCAAGTGCCTAAGGTGTTAGGTATCCCAATGGCCCACATGTGGTATGATTACATATTATGTACATATATGAAATATTACAGTGTACCCAATAAACATGCTTGTTGATATATGCTTATTCAAATAATTCCAAAGAAGTTAGTCTAGATTAGGGATAATCTAGTTTACTCACTGATATGGTCTTCCAGAAAGGTCTTGCTGTGTAGCTCCAGGTGGCCTGAGACTCTTGTATTAGAGTCTGGGTTGGTTTCCAACTGGAATCTTCCTACCTTCATCTCCTGAGTGCTGGAAATACAAGCATTAGCCATCATGCACAGCTGTGGGAAAACATTGAATACTTTTGAGCATTTTCCAATCTATACAATTATTTATTCTTTTATGAATGATAACTTCATATTTATGATGAACAAGTCTAGAATAAATGATTATCAATGCGACCTATTAATTCACCCTTAAAATTTTCCTGCCTCCTGAGAAAGGATAACAGTTGTGTCTTATTGATGTAAAATGTTGACACAATGATTTGTTGTAATATAGCCAAAATGGCTTTCTCTGAATTCACTTCTACTTTGTGCAGTAAGAAACATAAACCCATCTTCTTCATATGTCTCTCCTTTAGCTCTTGACCATTTGGGTAGAACTAAAAATGTAATTTTGTTGACTCAATAAAGTGAGACAATTAGATACACCTAATAATTATATCACTCTTTGAGATTTGTTTTTAACAATTCAACAATTTAAATAAAATCCTATTTCTTAGAAGTATTTTATGAAGGAATTTTAACATAGACTCTAGTTTACAAATGACAATTTGGATGCACATCATCAAACCCAAATTAACTCAGTGTAGTGTAGTGAGGAGCAGCGGGCTGTGTTCCTACCACCCGGCTCCAGGCTGCCTGACTAGCTTGTCCCCTGAAATAACAACACACAAACTGTATTCTTGTAAACACTGCCTGGCCCATTAGTTTCAGCCTCTTATTGGCCAATTCTCACATTTTGCTTTAACCCATATTTAATAATGTGTGTAGTAACACGAGTGGTGTCTTACCGGGAAAGATTCAGCATGTCTGACCTGGCGGCTGGCTCCATCACGTCTGTCCCAGAGAGGAGAGGCAGGGCAATTGCCCGAAGGCATCTGCCTCACTCCCAGCATCCTGTTCTGTCTACTCCACCCACCTATGTTCTAACCTATCAGGCCAAGCAGTTTCTTTATTAATTAACCAATGAAACAGCAGATAGATAGAAACACTCCTACATCAACTCAGTAACGTGGTCACTATTCCTTTTGTTTATTTTTTTCTCTGTAACTTAAACAAAGTTATTTAATTTCATTGTCAAATCTCTGCTGGGAAATACAACAGCTTAGAACTGAGGAAATGGGTACATGCCTTGACCACGTCTTACACGAACAAAGACTGGATTCTAAGCCTCTATCTTGGGCTTGGGATTCTTTCCTTCTTGTACATTTGAAATAGTTGTGAAATTCTAACCAGTACCTAGATGAAGCAGTAGATTCTGCATACTCAGCAGATTCTCCATTAGGCTAGTTCTGAGCTCTTGAAGAAGACCCTGATGTCTATCAGTGAATTTCCTTGTGTACCTATTGATTTTTCTTGGATTTTGTTCCAAGTTTTGTTCTGTCTAGATCTTTTTCATCCAACACAGAAGTCAATAGTTACATGAGGATATTAACGCTCAACGTGTAGACATTCTCATTCTAAACAGAGATGTTCTATAAGTATCTTCCGATAGTGATATTGTACCACAAAGCTTCTAGACAGCAAAGGAAAGAGTCAATGGGGGAAAGGATGAAGAATGTAATGAGGTGATGTATTTACAATGCATGTATCTGCTAAGAGGCTGACATCCAAAACATGTAAGAAATCCAGGCTACTCAGTAGTACTAAGGACCACTACCCTGATCCAATATGGGTCCAAGGTCCTGAACTGAGATTAGTTGAAATGAAAGCAGGTCTTTTATTTGAAACCCAGCAGATACACCCAGAGGACATTCTGTTAAGCTAAATACCATCTCGGGATTTCACTTCCATGTGGAGCTTCAGAGAGCTGAACAGAGGTGGATAGTGAGGTTGGTCCCAGGGCTGGAGGGTGGGGAGGGAGGTAGCTCAGTGTGGCTGGGGTTGGGATAAGTAACACAGTGGTTGAAAGGCAAGGGATTCTCCGTGTGAAAGGAGCCATGAATCGGTCCGTGCCGGAACACAATGACTACAGTTAATAACTATTCTTCTGCTTTTGAAAATTACTTAAGATGGGAAACTTTTAAAGCATTCTTACCATAAAAATCACTTAAGAATGTGAGTTAATGCATAGGTAGTTGGATTATTTTGGCCATGACATATTGGGCTGGAGAGGTGGTTTGACATCATCTGCTCTTCCAGAGGACCTGGGCTTGATTCCTAACACTGACATAATGGAGCCAGTGCTCTCTTCTGACCTCTGTGGACACTAAGCACACACATGGTACACAGATATGCATAAAGGCAAAACACACATATAATATTTTTAAAGTGAAAAACTTAAAAACTAGAAACAAAAGCAGTGTGAATGTAGAGGGGAAAACGTTAGAGAAGAAATGGCTTTAAATTGTGAGATCAGAAGTTCATGTACATTTATTGGATAAGTTCATTTGAAATGTTCTGCCTGGATTTCCTCTTCCGTGTGTGTGTGTGTGTGTGTGTGTGTGTGTGTATGTGTGTGTGTATGTACATGAGTGTATCAGAGCTTCCACAGAAAACTCTTAGAGCTGTTTCTGCCATTGAGTAAACAACATATACTGGCCTTTATTTGATCACAGATGTTGACTGAAGATGCCTCAAACACCAGTGTGTTAATGTTTGGTCCACAGCTTCATGGGCCTTTCTAATTAACATTAGAATAATTATTAACATAGATAATTATGGAATCACAGCTAAACAATTCTGTCTTTCACTATCTTTTTATCTAACTTTCTCTTCTCTTTTGGAACTTTGTATTATTTCTCAAATTGCAGCGTTTTACAACTAAATGGGAAATGGTGGATTATGATTTAGCCAAACTCCCTTTCTTACCAAATGACAACAATGTCATCCAAAGATGCTTGTATATATCTTGTATTCAAATAGCTTTTTCAGAGATGGGAAATGAGTTCTATATTTTCTTTACCAATCCCTTCCAGCCAGCACCAGCTCAAACTCTAAAGACAGTATTTCAGTTAAATCTCATAGCAAGTAACTACAGTGCTGCATCTGTTCCCAAGCAAGGGATGGAAGAGCAGAATCTTGAAGAAAATGAGTTGTACACACACATGACAGTAGTCTGGGAGCTGGTGTGCAAATTAGACTGTGAAAGCTGGTTTCTGCTACGTTGTTCTTAAAGCTAAATGATAAGATGGTAGATTACAAAGTCCTTTTGGTCAGTCTTAAATGAAGGGGGCTTAAAGGCTGTGAGACTCAGCACAGAGACCTTATATACTTCCCTTGGTATGTTCAAACTAAGTGAGAATAAACAGAGGATGAGAAACAAATGATGGGCAGAATAGCTATACATTGTTCCTTAAGGGTCATCTAACTGACTAGAGCACACACAGAGTGTGGGGATTAGACTGGGAACACGCTCGTATTGTTTCTGTCCAGTGACAGTCGTAAGAGGTTATCACTGTCTCCCACCAGAATTATGACTTTATCAGACCAACCTCAGTTTATCTCATTGCACAGCACTAGTGTAAATATATTAAAATATCCTTAGAATTGAACAAAAATTAATTTATTTGCACTGCCTACTAATTAAACGGAAGAACTAACTCTACTGCCAAGCTTTTAATTTTTTGTACTCAGTAATTTACTTATTATAATAATAAGAGACCTTGGCTTAGTGATTTAAACAGCAAAAGGTTGTTTTGGGATGTCATGAATTTGTTCTAGCTAGTTAGCCAAAAATGGAAGAAAAAAAGAAAAAAGGAAAACCCCTGAAAATCAAGCCTATCAGCCCTACGTTAAGGGAGTTGGGGATTAGATAACTCAACAACCAAAATTATTTTCTCTAATTCACTGGATAAAATAAGTAAGTTAGAAAATTCTCTCTGTCTCTCTCTCTCTCTCTCTCTCTCTCTCTCTCTCTCTCTCTCTCTCTCACACACACACACACACACACACACACACACACACACACACACACGAGGCTATTCCTGTTAAGAATGGAGATTTCCCTTTCTTTTTGTTATTGAAGATGACTATGAGGTGAGTCACTTCAGAGACTTGATCTTCACATTTGTCTACCTGAAGTTGAGAGAGCTGGGGTTGTGGGCATAGACCAGGTTATCCTACTAGCCTGACAGAAATCTAAGCCTTAGTTTTGGTTCAGTAAAATGGGACGGAGCTGTGCTGTGGGACAATGGTCTGTACACTGTCACTTGTATTTTAAATAAATGCTGATTGGCCAGTAGCCAGGCAGCAAATAGAGGTGGGGAAATTAGGCAGGAAGTAGAGGCAGGGCAATGAGAATAGAAAATTCTGGGAAGAGAAAGAGTCAGTCTGCAGTCATCACCCAGATACAGAGGAAGCCAGACACAGAGCAAGCAAGATGTGACTGCCTCACTGAAAAAGGTACCAAGCCACATGGCTAACACAGACAAGAATTATGGGCTAATGTAAGTTATAAGAATTAGTTAAGAATAAGAAGCCTGAGCTAATGGGCCAATCCATTTATAATTAATGTAGACCTCTGATTCCTTGGGACTTAACGGTTGCAGGACCAGGCAGGACAGAATCCTCTGCCAACAGAGCTAAACAGACAGCCCTCAGGAAAATCCCAGCCTTCGGCTCGCTCAGTAGGCTCCAAATCTCCTTTGCTGGCTCAGTAGGTCCCCAAAGTCCCTTTGCTGGCTCAGCAGACACCCCCAGCCCCTTGATAACTAAAGATAGTTTTTCCTACCCTGCTGCTGGAAGGTCCCTAACCACTAGGACTTCCAACCAATCAGCCCCCTACTAATCTTTCCTCTACCAATCAGCCCCAGATTAATCCCTCCTCTCTGGTATTCCCCTAACTTCACTTAAAAGGAATTTGTAACCTTCTGTGGTGGTCACCAAGCATCACCCCAACATTGGAATTAGTAGAGCACTCTTGTTATTGCCTATATGGCTGTTGGTCTTCTCTGGCGCCTTCTCTTAGACCCTAACAGAAGTCTCACAAGGTTAAAAGCGAAACAAAACAAAACCCAAACTGTAAGCAGAACTGCAATGTTGCCAGAGATCCCTGCCCTTGCTGGCTTCTAGAAGATTCCCACATTCCATAACTTATGCCCACATGCTCTATGTTGAAGGCCAAAAGAAAAGCATCTTCCATTCTCTCAGTCCTGATGCTCTCCGCATTTCATCTTCACTCATCAAAGCCCGGATGCAAACCGCCACCATCACAAAAAACGTCTCCTGCAACTCTGCCTTTCTTGTGTTCAGGTCTCTCCATCCTGCTTTTCCCTCCTTTGTTATTAATTTTTAGTGTTCACAGGTTCTGTCCAGATTCTTTTCTCTTTTCATTTGTGCAGCTTTGCATGTAATTATAACCAGCGATCGTATCTATTCATTGGGAAACACACCTGCTTGAGATTGTCCGTTTGTACCTCTGATCCTCTGAGGTTTGAGCCCTATTAGCTGGACCTGTTTCCTAAGGGGTCCCTGTGTGTCATTGCCAGTGGCATCCATCCCTTCATCTCTGTTCACTTCTGCTACTCAGTAGTTACCTTTCTTCCACTCCTGCATTTCCATTTTACTAAGAGTCCAGATGTTTACAGTGCCTGCTTCAGGTGGGAGTGGTTAAGGGTTGGATTATACATGTAACTATATGTAGTGTTTATTTGCTATCAATATTTGCTAGGAGTAAGTTCAGTTAGGAGACTAGTATCTGATTATTTAGAAATATCTGAAGATGTATCATATAGAAATAGTTACAATACTATTATGTGGGTTTTCTTTGTTTGTTTTTGGTGATGTTGGGAGATGGAGAACCGTTCTCTCTGTATAACTACCCAAGCTTGCACTCAGACAGTCATTACTAAAAGAAGATAAATCTTAGCAGAAGATCTTTAAAATGCTTAATCACCAATGAGTACTTTCACAGAAGCACCATAGCCTTACATGAAAATGGACCGTAACTGAATTAATGGTAGACGCGAGAAATTATTTTGCCACATATTTTATTGCTTAATATAAACCATGCTGTGAAATAAATATGCCTTCATAAATGGTAAATTCAGAGTCAATCAATGATAATTTTTCCTGTTGAAGTTTGGTAAATAATTTAATAAATCTCCTACTAGAATCAGATGGAATTTCATATAAATCAGTAGATTTTTAGTTTAGCTGTTTAGTACCCATAATGAATACTTAATGTCTAACAGCATCTACTGTTTACATTTGCCTGGGGTCTCTAAAACACTAGGAGATGAAATGATTTTTTCTGTTGCTTGGTGTATGACTGTTGCAGAATTAAAGAGTTCCATGACTTTCGTGTTTGGGAAAGAAATTTCTTCCTGCAGTCTCTTGTGAGACGGGACAGGGGTGGAACTGCTCTTAACAGTGTGCTGTCTTGTCTAGATTAAATTTGTTCTGAGCTGTGCAGCTCTCAACTGTACCCTCTTGCATTCTTAAAACAAACCACAAATTCTATGGGACACATATTTTGTTCTTTGCTGAGTGCTGAGGATGTAAAATGATGATTTAAGGGCCATGAAACTGAAGTTGGTATGAAACGAGGAACAGTATGTAAATTTCCTTTAGAAACATAAAAGAAAGCTTGTTTTGAATATACTTAAAAGTTTAATAAGAGTTCCTTTCCTGGTGTTCTGGAAATGCAACTCCACAGAAAAAATAAATATATATCCATTAGCCTCTGCTAAAATGCACCCAGATTTCCAATTACAAAAGTCTTGTAAAGCCAATGATTTCCTCCTTTTAGAATCACTTAAAACAAGTGCAAGAATTATATTGTTATTTGAATAGGCAACATTCATAGATATTGAATAGATTTCTTTATAAGCTGTGGAGAATGTGACACTTAAATGTAATTCTATTTGAGTGCTTTGGGAAACTCCCCAGAAGGATCTGAAGCAGCACAGGAGAGGGGTAACTAGGGAGATTCTGAGGTTCCCAATCTTTTCTGTGTGAACACTGATAATAAAGTTCACAGAGGAAGTCACGACTCAGGTCTTTGAAGGCTAGCCTGGGTTCCAGGTATTGACAATATAATACTGGACATGCTAGATAATATCTATGTCCCAATAGCATATACTTACCTTCTGTTAGGGTAATAAACAAGACTCATCGACAAATCAATATATAACGTCCTGTTGGGTAGTTAAATATAAGCATTACCAAGAAAAATAATGCAAGATCATTTTTAAAAGTCATGATTGTAACCAAATTGCTTTGAGCTTCGTCTTCCCTCATGAGAAGCTTTTTCTTATGATTTTCATATGCATGGGAATTGGGAGCAGCTTATAAAGACACATTAAGGAGGTTGAAGGTTTACAAAAGTGATTACATTCCAATATAAAATTAGACTCCAGACATGCCGACTTTATGGTCAAGCACAGTTTCTGCACAGTTTTATCTCTAAGCCTACTGACCAAAGCAACAGCAAAAATCCAAATATTTTATCAGGAAGCCCGTCTTAAGCATACCTGCCATCTAGGTGTTTGTAAGCACCCTTTGCAAAGAGGTATCAGCAAGATGATCTTGTGCGAGGCAGTGTGTGACAAAGTGATACCTAATACTATTCAGTGAAGACTAGTCCTTCATCACTGAAGAGCCATCACCGCACTTGTTACAAAACAAAACCCTTTATAACACTATATTTTGTTTCCTCTTTCTTGAAAAATTCCCTCTGCCTCCATTGGGTTCTTACGGGCTCCCTATCTGTGGATATTCTGCATGATACTACATAGTTAAAGCTTAAGAAGATGACATCAAATATGAGAGAAAGCATGTGGTGTTTGTCTTTCTGGAACTGAGTTATCTCACTCAGAATAATTGTTTCTGGTTCAACTATTTGCCTGAAAATTGTGTTTTCTTAACCGCAGAATAATATTCCATTTTGTAAATGTACCGCAGTTTCAATACCCATTTATCAGTTGATGGATATCTAGGCTGGATTCTAATTTCTGGATATTGTGAATAGAACAGCAGCAAACATGGAATAGCATGTGTCTCTATAGTAAACTATAGATAGAGTCCTCTGGATATATGCTAAGAGTGGCATAGCTGGGTCTTGTGGTAGATCTATTTTCAGCTTTAGGGCATGTTCAGGCTCAGAAGTAATTGAGCAGCGATGCAAAATGGATTCCGTGGCTTTGTTATTGTTTTGTATGTGTATGAGTGTGTGCATGCATGTGAACATACATGTGCTCTGGTATTCTCTTTATTGTTTGTGTATTTTTTTTATTTTATTTTTTTTTCCTCATTTTTTTTTATTAAAGATTTCCATCTCCTTCCCTCCTCCTCCCCATTCCCTCCCCTCCCTTCCACCCATACCCCCTCTCCACCCCTCTCCAAGACAAAGAGCCATCAGGGTTCCCTTCACTATGTTAAGTCCAAGGTCCTCCCAGCTCCCCCTAAGTCCAGGAAGGTGAGCAACCAAACTGACAAGACTCACAGTGAGCCCGTCATTTTTTTAAGAGGCAAAGAATATGGAGTTAGGTGGGTATGGAAGTCAAATGTTCAGAAATTCTGGGAGATGCTGGGGGAAGGAAAGGAATATGAGCAAAATATATTGTACATTAACACTTGAAAAATAAAAAGAGTAATAAAAAAGAGCAAAACCATCTCTGAAAATAGTTCTCTATTTATTTTACTGTGAATGCATGGATTCATATACATATGAAGGCCAGAAATTACTCATTCTTCACCTTGATTTTCTAGAGAGATTTCTCCCTGACCTGGAGCTCATTGTTTTGGCTAGGCTGGCTGGCTGGATAGCCCTGAGGGTCTTTATGTCTCTACTTCCTAAGAGCTGAGATTACTAGCCTATATTCTCATGTCCCCTTTTTTATGTGGGTGCTGGGGTTTCAAACTTGTGACCTCATGTTTGTGCTGCAAGGGCTTTACCCACAGAACCATATTTCCAGTCCCCTCTTCATATCTTTGTATGTACTATGGAGAGATGCGGCAGGCCACTTGGAGAATTTGATGTCAGCTATGGCCCCCATATCCGGAAAGATAAACATTTATACATTGATTCATAATTTGGCATACACTCTCAGAGTTGTCAATGAGGTTCTGAGGTCCAAGCAGAAATCCCAAGATGCCCACTTCCCCCTCACTAGACTATCATGAAAAATAGAGAAACTTCATGTTTTTCATATAATCCTCCCACCATGAATATTCATGTAACCATCTTCTTTTTAATTATTGAGCAGCAAAGAACACACTGTTGTGGGCTCTGATTAAAAGAAAAAACTCATTTGCAAATATTCCTTGGCCAGTTATTAACAAAACCATATGCTTTGAAAATTAGAAGCATCCAAGAAGAAATGAGGAAGAGGAAAGATATTGGCATCTTGAGTAGTCTGTTAAGGTTCTGGACAGAACAATTCTCAGACTCTAAGTCCATTGCCATTTATGTCTATATATATTTTAGGGTCTGATCTTTATTTCCACTTGATCCCCCTTTACATTTTACATTTTCAAACTCCATAGTCAGGTTTCCTGTAACGGCGAATATATCTGTTTCTCCATATGATTCCAAATCTTAGGAAACTGAATTAGGCAGCTAACTAATAGAATAGAACTACAAAGTTTAACAAAACGTTTCCCTAGTTGAGCCTTAATTAAAACTCCAACTACAGTGAAGAAAATGGTACCAACGTAGGTGGAGAAGTCTTAATTGCCAGGTATCAATTATTAACAGTTTGGTTGGCATCATTAAGAAGATTTCAAGTCATTTTACCTACTAGGAGTCCTTTGACCATGCCCATGGCTTTTACCTACTTGATAAGTGTAAATAAAATTATACAAATCAGAATGAACATGCTCACTGTGACATGATATAACTTCGCCTGTTATTTTCTAGCCTTTCTTTTCCGTTCTCCACCTGCTCTTTCATTCTCTCCCCTTTGTTATTTAAAACCTTTATTGGAATCTAAGAGCAGAGAATAGGGGAGTCATTAGCAAGATTTCTGCAGGAGGCTTGTACTCAAGTGGCGGTTCCAAGGTCCTGAATTGCAAACACCTGCTTCTGTGTTAAAGTCTCACAATGGTGACACTCAGCATGGGAAAAGATTTCTTTTTTAGAAAATAATTCCCTTTAGTATGAGTTTCCCTTCAGGTATGCATGCATAAACACTTTTTTGTTGTTTTATTTTGTAAGAGTGGATCTTGTAATACACAGTAGGTAGATTTCTTCAGTGCTCAATACCCGAGAAATAGTCCTAACTTAGTCCTGTTCACTCAGATAATTCGATTATATTTTCAGAAAACTCGTGCTTGCTGTATTGCTGGTGTGCCTTCTCTTGCCTAGGAGAATCACAAGCCACTGGTGTGCCACGAAAGACTTAGACATGTGTGTGTATACTTCATGCAAGAATATTTTTGAAAAGCACCGTGTTCTATCTAAATAGGTTTGTGCCTGGTGACATTAAATGACATAACTCTATGTGTATTTTGGCTGTGAAAGCTTTTTTTTTTTTTTGCTTGTAATATCTCTATTCCTAAAATTCATATTCTTCTTACAACCAAACAGCTTGCTTCTGTTCTATTGCTTTTTATGTGCTAAAGGAATACATGATAGATTGAGTGGGGAGGGGTGGGAAGTCCATAAATCATAAATAAATAAGACCTATGGTTAGTAGTTTAGAAATGGTCTCCAAGGATACCTGCACATGACAAATCAGTGTCTGAGATGCAAGTGCCTGACATGTGACTTCTGGCTTGGACCAGAATTGGTGATTGTTTCTTTGGTATAATAAAATATCAGAGCTTAATCAGTTTAAATGTTATTGTGCTTAATATAAAATTCTAATGGATTGCATTTGGTAGGGTGGGTACAAAGCAAGGGAGACAATTAGAAAAATGCAGAAAGGTCTAGTACCACCAAAAAGTATGTAAAGCACTGGGGTCATCTATAAGCAATGCTCTTCTGGAATAGAGAAAACTTAGAGTATCTCTTGGAGCTCACACACATATTCTCATAGAAAAGACATGGGACTCATTTCTGAGCATGCTCAGTTTAAGGTTCTAGACTCCACCCCCACCACTTTCTTCAGCATCTTTCTGCTCTTCTGCTTCACTTCTTCTCCCAATGCCATAATGAGTTCTTATTCAAGGAAGATAATATCCACAGAAGATGAGACTCTAAGGTGAAGCTCAACTTTTGGAGGCAGCATAGCCAAAGCCATCCTCTATGATTCTCAGACATCTCCAGGGGCTAATAGTCATTTCCAGCTCTATATTGCAGTTGTGTTGGCTTGTTCTCCTTCCTCCCTGCTTGTCAGAATCTTTTCTGAAATAAATTACCCAAGATTGGTTCCCATGGATTCTATGTGGAAAGACAAACTTGAGATAAAAGCACAGATTACACTGTGGCAAATGGAAGAAGCCCTGAATGAAGTCCTGAGTGAATGTATATTATTGACATGGGCATGGCCATGTCAAGGACCAGAGCCTAATACACCTGGGAAAATAGCAATGCCTTCCCCACATCCTAATTTGGAATTCCCCTCTGTATGCTGTGAATATGTTGTATTACCATTGGTTAATAAAGTGTCTACCTTGGCCTATGGCAGGGCAGAATATAGGTAGATAGGAAAACTAAACTGAATTCAGGGAGAAAGAAGGCTGAGTCAGGCAAATGTCATGTAGCTGCGAAGGAGAAAGATGCCAGAATCTTATCAGTAAACCACAGCCTCATGGTGATACACAGATGAATAGAAACTGGTTAATTTAAGATATTTGAGCTACCTAGAAATATACCTGAGCCATCAGTCAAGCAGTGTTGTAATTAATATAGTTTCTGTATGATTATTCTGTGTCTGGGCAGGTGGGAATGAAAGTGCAGTCTCCACTTCCACACATCCCCCATCCCACTCCAGGTGAGACTCAGAGGGTGATAAAGCCTTCCTCTGGTCCCTGTGTAGATGTTGATAGTGTGTGCAGAAAATGTCCACCATAGCTTTTCATGCTCCCGCACAGAGACTGTTCCTATGGGGTCTAGGGAAATCTGCCTTCTCCATTCAGCTGTATAATAAACCCTACCTCCTTGACTCAGCCGGCTATAATAACCCAGCTATCCTGTTCACCTCTAGATGATAAACATGCACAGCTCCCAGATTGCTGTGGTTTCTCCATCAGAGAATCCAGTCCATCTGATCCCAGCTTTTCTGTGTTTTATCTCCTTTGAATTTCCTTACAACCGAGTCAGAACAAATCCTTGAAGCCATTCTGGGACACAGCACTACACATTTGCTCAGACAATAAATAGAGAAGGGCTATCTATTCAGTTCTAGGTGGGCCAAACTGCAGTTGTATAAGGCTTCATTGGAAAACTGTTCATGCTTTCTTATTAGCATTTCTACAGTATCCTGGGCCATCCGCCTTTCTGTTTAGCTTAGGATATTATGACTGATTTACTTTTTCTGTGTTGGGGCATATGAGAGTTTAGTGGTTATTTTTTCAGAGAGAAAATTAAAATAAGCATTCATGAAAGCTGATCCTCCTCTTATGAAACCCAGCACGTGAAAATAATCCCCGAAGTATAAATCCCATTCATTACAACTTTCATCATGCAAACTCCTAGCATATAGGTTAGAGTCATCTGAAAGACTGACCTGTTGATTTGTTCCAAACAAGGAAGATAATGTTTTTTGTTTTAATTAGAATTACTTGTTACTTAAGGATCAAGGCACCATATCCCCAAATGAACTTTTTGAGATTCTGGACACAGGGTGCTGTATCAAGCCTGTGTTTCTCTTCTCATGGTGCATTTATGGTTGCTCAGTAACAGAGCCTGCCTCTTAATTTGGAGTTGCCCTGTCCCTTCCTAGGCTGTGAGTTTATGATTCTTGTCTGTGGTTTTTTTTTCCAGGACCAGCCCCTGTAATGCTTGGATTGGGATCTCTGCTTTAACATAATGGAGGATACAAATTAAAAACCACTGCCCTCCTTTCAAGCCAGGAGGCAAGATGACTCTAGTGACAGAACATATACTTATGTTTCTCAAAACCAAGCACCACCACCACTAGAAAGGAAAACCAAAACCAGACACTTACAAGAGCTGTTTCTAGTACTCACAGCAGCCTTTATGATTTGGTCCAAACATCCTTAACATACTAATAGGGAAACCCAGGAACAGAGAAGCTAGTTTCATTCACACTCAGCTAGCTAATGATTTAGTGTGCTAGCACTTAAGTGGTTCGAATATAAATTTAAAGATTCTTCACTTTTGCCGTGGAAGGAAAAGGTCATAGGCTCTATCTTCTTTCAGGATCTGAGTTCTTTAAACAAACTATTCATAAAAAAGAAAAGAAAGACAAAAAGGAAATGGAAAAGAAAGAGGAGAAAATAGAAAGGAAAACAAGGTATTGGTAATTGCCAAATTAGGCAGCTCACAGTGTCTTTCAAACAGACAAAAACTCCAAATCATTATGCTTTTGAAGTGGTCTGGGTGGTTGTGATGAGCATGCTGTCAAAATGATAGATCAGTAGGAAAATGAGAGTACACAGGGTTGACACTAGAGCGTGTTAATTAGAAATCACAGGCTTCAGAGACGAAATGGACTGGTCTTGTCTAAACAGCACTTTCCAGTCTCTCAGTGTGTAGGCTTTATCTTATTCTGCACGTGTGGAAACAGTTCATTGTAAGACCTGGGCTGTATATAAAAAGCTAATGTATATTCTATTTCAAAGCCTTCTTCAATGTCACCTTATGAATGGGCTGAGGAGTTGGGCACAACATGTGTGCTGTCACCGTCATTAGTTACTGAAACAGAAGTCTTAGGTTTGTAGGATTGTGAAGTGGTGACAGGCGGAATAAAAGGATCCTTTTGTCCTTCCCCAGCCATTTAGGAAATAACTCCAAGGAATGGCCCACGGAGTCCTTCAGAATTTCAAGACATGACTTGAGTTGGATTGCTGAGTGGATGAGTGGAGGGGAAGCTGGAGCCACGCAGAAGCAATATAGCTCATGTTAAATATGTGCTGTTCTCTGAGAACAGCGAGATTTCGAGGCACCAGGTAAATCAAATCTCCTATGGATTTGTATTCTGTGAACTATACCCAAGTACTTCTCAGCCCTCTAAATGAACCTGGGTCACAATCTCACAGCAAACTCCCCGATTCTCTGGCTCTCACAATCTTCCCAGTTCTTCTTCCACAATGATTCCTGAGCTTCAGGTAAAGGACTTTTGTTTAAGATGTGTCCATTGGAACCAGGCTCAGCAACTCTGAATTTAGATTGGTTGTGGTTTTCTGGAATGGTCTATTCTTGTTGTAAGGAGAAGTTTCCTTGATGAAGGGTGAGGATGACACTTATCTCTGTGTGTTGAAGGTAAGTATTTAGAACATAGTTAAGGATTATGGTGATTTAATAAAGTGGCAGATTCTCCTTCAAGATCTATGACTTCACTAACCCTGGGTAACTGGCTAGGTTTCTAGTACCAGGCAGGCATTCTGCCCCTCTTATTGAGTGGGTCTTAAGTTCAATTAGAGAACTATTGGTTATCCCTAAGGTGTGACACCACTGCATCATTAGCCCTGTCATTCTATGCCAGTGATTCTTTTATAGTGGCTCATAAGTGTCATAGCTGGGTAGGATTGGTGGTTGCTCTCTTCCTGTTAAATATTACAGGGCACCTTATGATACCATGAAAGCTAGTCTTTAGGATGAAGGCTTTTAGGTCAGTTGATCTAAGGGGCCTCTGGGTCCTGTGTCTGAAGCATACGGTATCTTCAGTGAAAGGGAATTACCTTCCTCCTCTGGGGGCCACCAAAGGCAATGGCCTGTTAATGTTGGGTGGAATCTTTTGTACAACACTGAGCAACAACTTAGAAAAGTGTTTCTCATACTGTTGGGATTTTTGTTAGTTGGTTTTTGGTTCTTAGAAAGCACATTTTCAGCTTGGATCAGAAAATTTTGTTCAAACTATGTATGCATATTTATTTCAGAAGATATACCCATAAAGTCTCACCCACATGACGGCCTAAAGACGAACTGAGCAAGGATTACAACAACAGGTTTGGTATTCTGAATGGGAGAAAGTCCACGAGCCATCACTAAGGAATGATGAGATTGAGAGAGATGTCATACCAATTGGTTATCTAAAGGGTCAGCCCTGAAAATATATACATATAAGTAATATTATATGGACTGAATAGGTTAGATTTATGTATTTAGAAACACACACATACACACACACACACACACACACACACACACTCACACGTACACATACATCACCACCACCACCAACAGCAGCAACAACAATTAATGAAAAAAAGAGGCCATAGATTTGAAAGAGTGCAAGGAGGGATATATGAGAGGATTTGGAAGGAAGAAGGGAAAGGGGGAAATTATGTAATTATATTATAATCTCAAAAAACAAAACAAATACTAAAAATTGCTGTGGCTTCTGAAAAAGAAAGGAAGAATGGGAGGAAAGAAGGAAGAGAAAGAAGGAAGAAGAAGAAAGGAAGGAAGGAAGAAAGGAAGGAAGGAAGGAGAAAAAGGAAAGAGAAAAGAAGAGAATGAAGTCAAGCAATCAGACAGAAACAGCATTTGACTTTGAACATAAAACATCTATCTTCTGAAAGTTACTCAGAGCCCAGTGAAGTTGAGTTGTTGCTTACAAAGCCCTAATGGGCACCTTGGATCCTAACACATTGGCTGTCTTACATTATAAGCAGTCTGTCAGCTTTCTAAAGAACAAAGACCCTGGGGCTGGAGAGATGTCTTAACTGTTATACGCTAGGCTCATAACCAAAAATATAAGAACAAAGACCATGTCCCATAACTCTCCATGCTTATTAAGGTCTGTTTCTATTCTTAAGATTTTAGTAGCTTACATAAAAATTTAAACATATTTTCTTTACCAAAATGACAAATAAACTGTTGACATTAAAGAGTAAAAAAAGAAAAAGAAAAAAAGAACCCTGGGCTCCATGCAGCAGACCTCAGCTCCTAGCTGCTTTCTACACATCTGTTTCACACTGTGCTCTTCTTATTTTAATTATCTCATAACTGGGCTTTTCTCCTTCTACCCTTCATTCCTCACAGTCTGTTCCCAACCCCAACAGGCCCAGTGTGCTGCTAAAACAGAAGTCAGAATCTGGGCTTTTCTATTCCAACTTTCTGAATGGTTTTTATCAGCTTAGAACAGAAAGAGGGCCAGGTCATGTTGAAGCTCTACAGATTAAGCAATGTGGTAGACCCTGGGACAGAAGTATCAGCATCAGCAGGCAACTTGTTAGACATACATGCTCACTGCGCTGGCATCAGAGTGCCTGGAGAAGAGGTCCTGAACCCAGAAACCTATATTTTTGATGACTCCCTCAGGAAATAAGATCCCTTCCTAGCTGAAGTTTAAGCATCACTGGGTCTCACGATGGCAGTGTAGCTGCTCCAGGAGCCCACTCTCATTTCCTATGATCACATCTGGGACATCAGCTCACTATCCATTCCATTACCAGAAAATGTGCATGTACTGAGGTGCTGAGAGATAGGATCTCAACTTGTTTTTCTGAGGGGAAATGTATGAGCCCCACACTCTTGGAGGTTGTCCTTGCCCTGCTTACTGCCATCCCACTTCTGAGCTGTCTCCTCATACACCCTACAATTTCATGTCTATTTTGTTTACTGTTTGACTTCTTCCTCTGGAATGAAAGATGCACCAGAGCAAGGATTCTTGTCTATTTTCTTTTCCTCAACCACTTTTGGAACATACCTGACAAACAGTAGGGCTTACGTCATGTTTGCTATGTGAGTGAAAATGATAGAGCAGCATATTCATCTTTTGTGGTTAAGACATCAGAATGCTTATCTTATGTTTGAAGCACAAAAATCTGTTTCTCTCCTTTGTGATGCTCTTTGGGCTAGCAACAGAGAGAGGAATATAGATGTATACCACGCAAGAAGAGTAAAGTTCATTCTGAAACTAATGACAAGCTTCCAGATGGACCAGGCTGTCTACCAGGGACAGACCCAGGCTTTTAGAGCTGGACATGTTATGGTTTTAGTAACTAAGCTGGCAGTCAGCATCAGGAATAGACTAGTGCCAGAAATATAGTTGATTAAAGCATGCCACAAAGAAAAGGATCTTATACTAAGAACTCGTGTGTCTGCATTATGATGTCCCTGTTAATTTCTTCATATATTCCATCCATACACATATATGGCCATCCTACACATTCATCCATTCCACCCTATCAATATAGCCATTCAATTCCATCTACCATATCCATCATCCATCCATCCATCCATCCATCCATCCATCCATCCATCCATCCATCCAATACTTGACTTAAGAATGAACTGTTGAGATATATAATTCCTTGTTCCCATATCCACTTTTCCTATATCCCAACCATCCTATTCCCCCAAGCTCTTCCCATCCTCCACTTCACACTTTTCTCTCCCCATCCCCCCTCCCCCCATCCCACCCCACCCCCATGTTCCCATTTTTTGTCCGGCAATCTTGTCTACTTCCAGTATCCAGGAGGATAACCATATGTTTTTCTTTGGGTTCACCTGGATATGGGAACAAGGAATTATATATCTTAATTAAGGGACCCATTCTAGGGTTGGCAGAGATTTGACTCTAGAGGGGTTCCCAGGTGTCCAGGAAGACGCCCCCAGCTAGGTCCTTGGGCAGCTGAGGAGAGGGTGCCAGAAATGTACAGATCCTATTGCCATACTCATGAATATCTTGCATATCACCATAGAACTTTCACCTGGCATTGGATGGAGAAAATGACAGAGCCCCACATAGGAGCACCGAACTGAGCTCTCAAGGTCCCGATGAGGAGCAAAAGGAGGGAGATCATGAGCAAGGAAGTCAGGACCATGAGGAGTGCGTTTACCCATTGAGACGGTGGGACAGATCTAACGGGAGACCACCAAGTCCAGTTGGAATGGGACTGATGGAACAGGGGACCAAACCGGACTCTCTGAATGTGGCTGACGGTGGAGGAGGACTGAGAAACCAAGGACAACGGCAATGAGCATGAACTCTACAGCATGGACGGGCTCACTGTGAGCCTTGTCAGTTTGGTTGCTCACCTTCCTGGACTTAGGGGGAGCTGGGAGGACCTTGGACTTAACATAGTGAAGGGAACCCTGATGGCTCTTTGTTTTGGAGAGGGGTGGAGTGGGGGTATGGGTGGAAGGGAGGGGAGGGAAGGGGGAGGAGGAGAGAAGGAGATGGAAATCTTTAATAAAAAAAATGAGAAAAAAAAAAAGAATGAACTGTTGACTCCAAGATTAGGGTATTTGACTGGGTCTTTGAACTTTCTAGAGGGTATAGTGTAACTAAGTTGAGCATAGGAATGTGCAGAGTCACCAAAACAAGCACATTTTTCTTAGGGTAATCCTTACTTAAACTATCTTTCATCTGCCCCCCCCCCCCACCAATGGCTTTCTTTTAAAGCGCAACTGTTGGGAATATTATTTTAAGGTATGTTAGACTTTTGTTTTGCTGAATTTGTTTAACTCTGAAGTTGTGATACTTTGGTTGTCTCGAACACCTAATGGTTTAATAAAGATCTGAATGTCCAGTAGTGAGGCAGGAGAAAGGATAGGTGGGATTGGAGGTAGAGCGACTACATAGAAGGAGAAAACAGGGAGAGAAGATTCAGAATAGTAGCCCAAGAAGGAGGAGGACAACAGAGGCCAGCCACCGAGCTTCACAGTAATCCGTGGGATAAGAATAAGATTTAAAGAAGTAAGAGAATGGGAAAAACACAGAGGCTAAAGGGTAGCCAGAATAATATAAGTTAAGAAAAGCAGGCAAGAAACAAAACAAGCTAATGCTGGACATTTATAAATAAGAATATTTATATCACACACTCTGTGTGTGATTCATTTGGGAACTAGGTGAAGGGCTTCCCCAAAGAGTCCAAAGAGCCTAATATCATATTACCACACACACCATAACGCAGGTGTTTATCAGCTAAGTGGGAATTCATCAACATGGAAGAGTGTGTGGGTTTCAAAGGTGACGCTGCAGGTGTTTGGGTCTTGTCACTCAAGCTAGCATCACCCGAGCAATGAGTGCAGTGACGAGCTATTTAGTGACAAGAGTTAGAATGCAGAGCTTTACCCTTGCACTTGTGCTGTGCAGCAAATGAGCCAGGTGACGTCTGGAAATGTATGAGATCTGTTTCATCTGGAAAACCACATTTATCTTTCGGCGTTGCACGATTAACATGAAGAATCTCAGCAAAGCCTAGTGGGAAACCTACATGAAGCACTCGGTGTGGATATTAAAAGAAAACATATGTACAGAAGTCGCATATTCAAGAGATGGGGCATCTTTGTTTTTCTTTTTTGGCGTCATGGGATAGAAAGGATCAACTCAAAAACAAATATGAATCAGATTCTGCCAATGGTAATGCCCACACGCAGGGAAGGCTAATGATGCTGTCAGGAAGGGCACGGATGGCAAGGCAATCTTCTAGAAGCATCTCTTATATTTTAAGAGACTGGGGCTTCTGCTGGACCCCACAGCCAAAGTTAATAAGCTACCTTGAACTCACTTAAGACTGTTATGATACCATATATTCAAATTCTTGGCTTAATCTACCTTTAAGAGAACAATGTAACAACCTATCTTACCTGCCTTGAATTTCCCATGTTATCAGCTTTTGCAATCTAAGCTAATAATACATAGCTGCAATCTTAAGTTACATACTTTTCCATACTCCTCACCCAGAGTTACTTGTGCATCATTTGCTGAAAGCAGCAAATACAGAAGGTGAAAGCGACTTCCTAAAATTTACAATGACAGTTGAAAACATCCAAAATATGGATATTGGTTGACAAATGATGTGGATTTATCATGATGGCGCTTATTATCTAGGTCAGTTGGGATCAGTTGGAGGCAGTGACTTAATCCCTTTCCCTTGTAAAATTCTTTTAAAGATTTCTGTAAAATATCCCATTCCCTCATGTGATGCATTCTGTGCTATTCAGAAAAGACAGAACAAAGCCCCTTGTTAGGGATGAGACACCATTAACACAGACACAGACACACACGATCAGCACACACTGACAGCCACACCACTCACACACAGACTCACACAGACCCAACAGCTAGGCATAGAGACACATACAAGCACACAGGCAGAAACAGACAGACACATACATACAGAAGACACAGACCCAGGAACAAATAGATTCACAAGACAACCTTCGGGCAGGTAGAGGTTTAGATTCATGCAACAGACAGAGGAAGGAAGACACAGGGAGAATGAAGTAGAAAATTCAAATCTGGACTCACTCTCAGCTAAACGACCTCAAAAGGAAGTGCTTTAGTTCTTAACACAACACTGATGCATTGTTGGTAATTTGAGTCGATCCTAACATCTATAATCTGTGCAGCACAGGCAACTGCAGAGTCTCCTGTGTTTGGAATTTAGGAGATTACCTCAATTTCATCAGGTATGAACCTTGGCTGGCAAACTTAAGGCACGCAGGCTTCCTAATGTCTCAGGGAGAGAACCACACAGCCGAGCTGCAGCTTCTCCACAGTGTTGTTAAAATTAGGCTGAGTGGCTTTGAAGGCCGTTCTCTTTTGCAGCTCGCTTCTCCATGCTGCTTAGAAAAGACAGCAGCGAATGGAAACTGAACAGCAAACTGTGTTCTCACCATCTGTCTCGAAAGAAGGATGATATAGGAGTGACTGTCACTCAGGCTGCTTGGAAAGGCAAGCCATTTATAAGTGTCGCCAGTCCTGATTGAACACTCCACACAGAGTTGAAGCAGACTATTCAAAAAAAAAAAACCTTCTGAGGTGATTTCCAGGGCTGGCAGTCCAATAAAAAGGCTTCAGGCATCAAGTTCACGACATCTGCTGATAATGTCAATGTCTTTATTTGACCTGCTTAATTAAAATGTTGACGATAATAAAGATAGGAAACCCTCTTCCATCCCTCCGTCCTTTGGATTTCCTTGCAAGAATCTCCAAAATTTGGAGAGCAGGTTGGGGGCCAATGTATCCATCATTAGTAGTAACTATTCTCACAACTTCAAACCCTTTCAAAAGTCATACCTGTAGCAAGCAATCTGGTTTGAAGCCATGAGCAGCGTTGCACGTGTTGAAAAACTGAGTCTCGACAAACAGAAAAGTGTCAATTTTTAGAGCAGAGATGACATTATGCTTCAGAGCCTGAGGTAGGGAATGAGTGAAGGGTGCATGCCTTCAGTCCCCCCGCTAGAATCCCTAGTGCGCTGTCAAGACACCAGTTTGCTGGCCTACTTCTGACACAGAAGAAGCTGTTCTTACAGGGAAATTATTTGCTATACTTTTTCCCATCCTAGCAACATGAAAGGTCGCCTTTTTGGGTCATATATATAGGTCTGTATTGTGCGTGAACACACTGCCTGCTTTTATAACCAATCGAGGCTCTGTCCTTGCTCACCTGAGAGCAGAGATTATCAGTTAAACAGGCAACCACTCTGCTCAATGCCCACTGCTCAGCACCCTGCTCCTTATGGAGGGGCAACATGTCTAGCCTTGGACAAAACTGGGTATAGCATCTATTCAAGGATTCCTTTAACAGTGGATATTTAAATTTAAAGCAATACAGGAAAACTCAGTTTTGTTGCTTGTAATAGAGGGACGATTTTACAAGGAAACATCATTTGACTTAGACTTTTTCCACCTTCTTGTAGCAGTGTGCTGTATTTTAATAGACTTCCCATGTATTATGCAAACGGAATGCTTTACAGACTTGTCACAGATGGCATTTGGAAGTGACTATTGGCTGATCACTCCTTACCACGTTCTTTTTAAAAATGACAAGCTTTATCAGCCTACCCATAATCCTCAAGTTGAGCATAAATGACAAAATTAAAAGAAATTTGAAAAGAATTTCACAGGGAAGGAATGGCAGCATGGCTGGGTTTTTGGTCATGTCCTCCAAGTCCTTGCTTTAGGAGCCTGATCAGGAGTTTGGGAAGTGGGATGGTGAGCAAGAAGCGCTAGTGAGAAAATTGAGGAGTGGGTTGCTTAATCACAAAAGCAAGGTGATTTCTTCTTTCTTCCTTCCTTCCTTTCTTCCTTCCTTCCTTCCTTCTTTCTTTCTTTCTTTTTTTGTTTTAACAAGACAAAGTCTGGCTTTCTTGCCTCCTCTTGTGCATGTGTCCACTTCCTTTTCCACCACGTCACGATGCAGCGTGAGTCCCCTTGCCCTACGCCATCACTGTGTGTTTACCCTCCCCTGCCTGCGTAATTGTCAGCTTCTCCTAATTCTTCTTTTCTATTCGGTCTGTGGTCATCTCTTATAGGAACAGAATGCTATAGAGGCTGTTCTTCAAAGAATGACGACTATTAGAAAACATTTTTCTTACATGGCAGGTGAAAGAAACTTTCAAAGCTCTTCACTGAAGTTTTGAGTGTTGGGGGCGTGTAACACGAGGAAGTGGCTGGGACAAGGGACGGTAAACGTTTGAAAGATCTGGGGCTGTTCACACCTACAGAGTTCTGAACTGATGGCTACCAAGACTGCAGGTCTCATTGTCACCTCCGAGTCTCTAATGTTCTCCCAGATTGGTTTCGGTCCCCCCAACCCATTTTATGTTCAAGATGTCATTTGTATCTCCTAAAGTAACAGCTTTCCATCCATTTATCACATCCATTGGCCTGTCTCCTGAAAGACAGCATTTACTCCATTTTTATTCATGATTCCTTTCATTTATCTGGCTGCCCTAAACATTTCCATGTAGTTCCAAACCATTGGTTGGAAGAGCCCTCTATTTTCAATGAAAAGAATTTGGTTGTAAGAACTCTGGTTATAGAAGTCCAGTCAGAGACAGGGTTGTTGATAAGACAGGGAGAAATCCCTTGGAAATCATGAGCAAGAAGTACCATGCTGCCAAGGCTGCAAAGGGGATGACACTGGGAAAGGAGTCATGTGGGAACTCTCTAGGGAGTGTCACCAGTTACTGAGTCCACAGACTCTGCCCCGGTGCTCCCTGGTGATACGGTAGCATCTTTTAAGCATTCTTCATTTTTGGTCCTGCTAGCAGCCTAGCCAATGTTTTCTAAATCCACATCTTAGAAGCAAACAGTTAGCCCACAATGTCAGTGTCCAGCAGGAGAAAGATGACAGCTGACCTTCCTTTGAGTTATTGTTCATTTCTGCTCTGATCAGCTGCACTGGGATTGATGCACACTGAGGTAAGAAGATGGAGAAAAAAATCCCACAGACTAGCAGTAGCAGGAGTTTGAGAAGAAGATGTAGGATATCCTATATGACAATGTAGTCACAGATGTGTCCCCAGGGATCCTTCCAGATTAGCTAATGGGGTATCTGATGACATTTTGAAGCGGCTAAAGATGAACATGTTAGATTTCACTTATATTCAGATTTCTTGAATGAACATTTAGTTTGCCCAGTGTGTATTCCTGATAGGAGTTGGAAAGTAGAAGACATAACACATATGGTCTGTGTATGTCACTGTGTATGTATGTTTGCACTCTGAAGAATGAGAGGAAGGAGTGTGGGAATAGGAAAGCAAGCACTTTCAGAGCATGCTCCTCCATCCCCACCATACATCTCACAGATAAAGAGATACTGCTTATAAAATGTACATGGCTAGCTGAAAGGTGTGTAGTTGTTAAGTGATAAAATGGATTCAGACCTGAGAATTCACAAGCCAAGGAGCTTTCTAACTCTGCAGCATATTTTTATCTCTAGACATGATCTTTATCAAT